>NC_137120.1:1356752-1369252 GCF_949357685.1 Gobio gobio | reverse complement strand
TATATTAAAATGTCCCACACAGCTTTAGCTTATAAGCTAAAGTAAGACTCAATTCTTCTTCAATTGTTGAATTTGGCTCCTAAATGTTTGTCTCCCTCCTCATGTTTTTAGTCTGGAGCCACTGCACGCTTGACGTTTATCCTTCCAGACGGGAAAGGGTCTCGATTGATCAACTGTCTTTTCGCAGTATGAGCTCAAGAGGTGAGCGTTCACCACACATGATGGAACTGCAGAACGCGGCGAAGGATAAAATATGCTTGCATGCACAATTACATGCGCATGAATGCCAAAGCTAGCGTGACTGTGCCTTGAGGCCGTTTACATGCTAGAGAAGGCTCTGGCGGAGCGTGACGGACGGGAACACGCGTGTTTTGAAATCTAGTGCTAAGGCCTAGCTGGACACGCCCCTCTGGCATTCTCATTGGTCGGTGCTTCTCGGGCATAATTAAGATTAGCAACACATGACAGTATCCTTGCGTTTTTATCCTTCCAGCACAGCAGGAATCCCAGAGTTAGCATCTTCTGTCGATTCGTTAGCCGCTAGTCACCTTATTTTGAACGTAAGAACGTACGCGGCTTCCAGCATCGTCCGCTTCCAGCTTTACCGTTTACTGCACTTTTGTTATTCTTATATTTACACTCTTTAAAAAAAGCCTCCAAAAGGAGGTTTTGGCAGCGACGCCGTAGAATTATCCTTTACGCTCAGAGACCCGTTTTTAAAATAGCCATTTTTTTCGCAGTGTGACGAACATGTAATACATTTTTCCCTTATAAAGAACCTTTTGTGGAAAGATTCAAAGGATGTTAAAGGTTCTTCATGAAACCATTTAGAGGTGTGCAATATTGACAAAACTGTATATCTCAATATCATTTCCGGGTTTTTGTCGATAATGAAAATTAGAAAATATTTTGCTGATATTTTTTACATTGATTTTAATGCTGATGTTTTGATGTCTTGATGTTATGTTTTTGATATTTTGTGATGATTTAAAAACTTAAAAAAGATACTTTAAATGTGACATTAAAACTGCCAGTAGGTGGCAGCAAGTCACAGTTAATGAGTGAGTCATTGAGAGTCAAACGATTCATTCAGGAACAAAACATTTGAGGCAGTCATTGAGATTCAAACGATTCATTCAGGAACGAAGCATTTGAGTGAGTCATTGAGATTCAAACGATTCATTCAGGAACAAAACATTTGAGTGAGTCATTGAGATTCAAACGATTCATTCAGGAACGAAGCATTTGAGTGAGTCATTGAGATTCAAACGATTCATTCAGGAACAAAACATTTGAGTGAGTCATTGAGATTCAAACGATTCATTCAGGAACGAAGCATTTGAGTGAGTCATTGAGATTCAAACGATTCGTGCAGGAACGAAGCATTTGAGTGAGTCATTGAGATTCAAACGATTCGTGCAGGAAAGAATCGTTTGAGTGAGTCATTGAGATTCAAACAATTCATGCAGGAACGGAGCATTTGAGTGAGTCATTGAGATTCAAACGATTCATGCAGGAACGAAGCATTTTAGTGAGTCATTGAGATTCAAATGATTCATGCAGGAACGAAGCATTTGAGTGAGTCATTGAGATTCAAACGATTCATTCAGGAACTAAGCATTTGAGTGAATCATTGAATAATTAATTCAAATGATTCGTTCAGAGACGCAAAACAGTCACGGAATAGTTTTCGTTGGTGAAATGAAGCAATATAGTGTGTCTAAAATGTAAATCACGTAATATTAACCTCTTGTTTATTGAACTGTTGTATAAAATCAATATCACATTTGCAATCGAGCTGATATTTGGAGGAAAACGGCACTCTTTGTGTGATATTGATAATATAATAAAAGATGTATAAATGTTTTTGCAAAGTGAAAAATAAGAATAGCCATGTTAGCTCCTACGTTAAAAATAAGTCGTCACCCATAGATATCCATAATAAAGGCTAGATGTCTCGTCCGCTCCTGGCGGCCATCTTGTCTCAGTCAGCTCGCTCACTCATTGTGTTTTAATGGTGCTTGCACTTTTTAAATAACCATAACTTGCTCAATTTTCTACCGATTTTCAAACTGTTTGTTTTGTTATAAACGTCAGAGATGTAGTTATGACACTGCATACTTATGAAAAATTATTCATAATTTGTTCAAGCATCCAGAATTATATTCATGTTAATAACGTTTGTAAGAAACCAAACCATTTGTAAATCCGTCCAGATTTCAGCGAGATAAGAGTATTTGTGTTCAGATCAGGAGCCCTGCCTGAGACAAGATGGCCGCCGCTGATGACGTTAGAGACTCCGCCGTAACACATCTAGCCTTTATTATGGACATCTGTGTCGTCACCCTAGAGGCCAAAGTATATTTCACTCTTGATGTGTTCGTGCAGGTCGGCGTACAGGCTTTTGTAACCGTGCGTACTTTGTTTTTTTGCCGTTTTTTTGCAGTATTTTGGTTTGTAACGCGATTGCTCAAAACAGCGCGTGAGTCGAACGTTACGTAAAAAAGCTAAGCATAGTTTCGGCTTAAAAAATCGTTCGCACAGAAAACATTCGTTATTTCACTAAGTAATGGATTGAATGCATCAAATTTTTACTTAATAGCCTCTTAAAGGATTAGTTCACTTTTAAATAAACTTTTGCTGATAGTTTCCTCACCCTCATGTCATCCAAGATGTCCATGTCTTTCTTTCTGCAGTCGAAAAGAAATGAAGGTTTTGGATGAAAACAGTCCAGGATTTTTCTCCATATAATGGACTTCAATGGGCTCCAAACGGTTCAAGGTCCAAATGACAGTTTCAGTGCAGCTTTAAACGACACCAGATGATGAATAAGGGTCTGATCTAGACAAACCATCAGCTTCTGAGAGAAACCCAGCAGTATTTATGCTATTATTTTACCTCTTATCAGACGAGCGTGATCATCTCTGAGCTCAGACATAACTTCAGCTTAGTGAGGTCAAATACGATCAGGGTCATAGATGTATACGTAGATGCCTTATTAGCGCCTGCACGGATCAGTAGAATGAAGGATCTACGATCGATACATCTATGACCACGCTCGTATTTTGACCTCACTAAGCTGAAGTTATGTCTGAGCTCAGAGATGATCACGCTCGTCTGATAAGAGGTAAAATAATATCATAAATACTGCTGGGTTTCTCTCAGAAGCTGATGGTTTGTCTAGATCAGACCCTTATTCATCATCTGGTGTCGTTTAAAGCTGCACTGAAACTGTCATTTGAACCTTGACCCGTTTGGAGCCCATTGAAGTCCATTATATGGAGAAAAACCCTGGACTGTTTTCATCCAAAACCTTCATTTCTTTTCGACTGCAGAAAGAAAGACATGGACATCTTTGAATGAAATAAAATAGTGCAGATTTAAGTGTGAGATGGCGTGTGTGTGTGTGTGTGTGTGTGTGTGTGTGTTGGTCCTGCAAGGGCAGTGCTGAGCTTCAGGTGAGGTGTGTGTGTGTGTGTGTGTGTGTTGGTCCTGCAGGGGGCAGTGCTGAGCTTCAGGTGAGGCGTGTGTGTGTGTGTGTGTGTGTGTGTGTGTGTTGGTCCTGCAGGGGGCAGTGCTGAGCTACAGGTGAGGCGTGTGTGTGTGTGTGTGTGTGTGTGTGTGTGTGTGTGTGTGTGTTGGTCCTGCAGGGGGCAGTGCTGAGCTACAGGTGAAGCGTGTGTGTGTGTGTGTGTGTGTGTGTGTGTTGGTCCTGCAGGGGCAGTGCTGAGCTTCAGGTGAGGCGCACCTGTCTGAGGGAGGTGGGCGTGGCCTGAGAGGATCCCACTGTCGCTCCGTCTGTGTGCTGCAATCCGTCGTCCGGCTGTACTGCAGGCTCCGCCCCCGCCCCTCGATCTGAAGCGTGATTGGCTGCTCGTAGCTGGCCAGGATTCGGAAGGCCTCGCGTTTCTGCAGGTGGGTCAGATCCTGACCGTGAACCTGAACACACACACACACACACACACACACACACACACACACACACACACAGCCTGATTAACCGGAGGGGTCCGTTCATCCGGTTCATCTCTACTACAGCTGAAGCACAGCTGTGCACACACACACACACACACACACACACACACACACACACACACATCATCTTCATACCGACACACATCACTGCATGAGTCATGAGAGACGGCACACGTGTGTGTGTGTGAAACCGCTGGTTTATCAGCATCATTGTCACTCCTAATCACCATCAGCACACGATCGTGAACACACACACACACACACACACACACACACACACACACACTGGACTCACCCCCATCCCGTCGCCCATCCACGGCCCTGACAGTCGACAGCCCATCACCAAGGCAACAGATGAGCAGGATCGTGCGCCAATGCTGTGAATTATTTCCCAACGCAAGATGAAGATGAAGAGGATGAAGGAGCGATGCAGCCGGCATACATGAACACACACACACACACACACACACTCGCTCGCAGGCAGAGCTGCAGTAAGAGAGACGCGCAGAAGATCGGACGGACGGAGCGCGGTCTCTCCTCTCTCTCTCTCTCTCTCTCTCTCTCTCTGAGCGCTCGATACAGAACACTGCCACTCCAGCACTCAAGCCCCGCCCACCTCTGCCACATCCCTGCTGTGATTGGTCAGGCCAGAGTTGAGCGTGAGAGCTGATTGGCTGGCAGGGGTCGACCCTCGTAAGACGCTCGTCTCCATCATTCGATCAGATTCCAGAGCTGTGAAGACTTAAATATGCATGTGATTAACGAGAGTTAATGAACTCACTCATCCTGGTGTTAAAGTGGAGAAAGTGTGTCACCCTCGAATCATTTAAATGAAAGTCAAGCATTTGAGTGAGTCATTGAGATTCAAACGATTCATGCAGGAACGAAGCATTTGAGTGAGCCATTCAGATTCAAACGATTCATTCAGGAACGAAGCATTTGAGTGAGCCATTCAGATTCAAACGATTCATGCAGGAACGAAGCATTTGAGTGAGCCATTCAGATTCAAACGATTCATTCAGGAACGAAGCATTTGAGTGAGCCATTCAGATTCAAACGATTCATTCAGGAACGAAGCATTTGAGTGCGCCATTCAGATTCAAACGATTCATTCATGAACAAAGCATTTGAGTGAGTCATTCAGATTCAAACGAGTCATTCATGAACAAAGCATTTGAGTGAGTCATTCAGATTCAAACGATTCATGCAGGAACGAAGCATTTGAGTGAGTCATTCAGATTCAAACGATTCATGCAGGAACGAAGCATTTGAGTGAGTCATTCAGATTCAAACGATTCATGCAGGAACGAAGCATTTGAGTGAGCCATTCAGATTCAAACGATTCATGCAGGAACGAAGCATTTGAGTGAGTCATTCAGATTCAAACGATTCATGCAGGAACGAAGCATTTTAGTGAAGACATAAATATGCATGTAATTAATGGGCGGAGTTAATGAACTCACTCATCACTCGTCCTGGTGTTAAAGGGTTAGTTCAGCCAAAACTGTAAATTGTGTGATTAATGACTGAGCCTCATGTGGTTGGACACCCGTCAGACCTCCGTTCATCTTCAGACACAAATGAAGATATTTTAGTGTAAATCTGATGCTCTGAAAGGCCTCCATTGGCTCAACTTTACACTCTCAAGACCCATAAAAGACACTAAAGACTAAAGTTACAAAGTCCATCTCACTACAGCGGCTCTACAATAACTTTATGAAGACGAGAATAGTTTCTGTGCGCAAAAAAACCCTAAATAACGACTTATATAGTGATGACGATTTCAAAACACGGCATCATGAAGCTTCGAAGCGTTATGAATCAGTGAGTCGATTCAGCGGTTCAGAGCGTTATGAGTCAGTGAGTTGAATCAGGATTCGGATCGCGTGTCAAACCGCTGAATCGACTCACTGATTCATAACGCTTCAAAGCTTCATGATGCCGTGTTTTGAAATCGTCATCACTCTATAAGTCGCATATACTATATAACACTATATAACGCCGGATCTGCTCATATTCTCACGCATGCGTCGTGGAGACACACACGGAAGACAAGATCAAGCTGGATAAAGCCGTTATTTTGGGTTTTTTTGCGCACAAAAACTATTGTCGTTGCATCGCAAGATTATTGTAGAGTCACTGTGGTGAGATGGACTTTGTAACGATGTTTTTAGTGCCTTTTATGGGTCTTGTGAGTGTAAATGTACTGAATGCCAATGGAGGCCTATCTGAAGCCTTTCTCAGCATCAGCTTTACACTAAAATATCTTCATTTGTGTCTGAAGATGAACGGAGGTCTGACGGGTGTCCAACCACATGAGGCTCAGTCATTAATGACACAATTTACATCATTGGCTGAACTAACCCTTTAAAGTTGAGAATGTGGGTCACCCTCGACTGGAGGTGCCATTCGTAACAGGCTGTGGTTCTCATCACGAGCTCTGGTTCTCTCTGGAGACCCTAAAGCGTGTGTTCTCTGTGTGTGTGTGTGTGTGAGGGACGGAGCCGCTGAACTCGCGGGTGGAGCTCGGGGACGTGAGTGGAGCTGACAGACGAACATGCGCCAGTCTCTCCTGCGGGCGCACACGCGGCGGCCAGAACTCACGCCAGAGGAAAGTGCAAATCTGTGTCGAGCCATCAGAAGTTCCAGTAAACCAGAAGAGCGGCATGAATAAATAAACTGGCTGTCCTTAAAGTCAGGGGTGTGCCGGCGGCTCAGAGGAGAATTATGGGAAGGAGACGCGACAGAATCATGTCAGAGCACAAACACTCACGCTGGAGCACACATCAAGTGTTCAGGGTCAGTTCAAGCACATTCACACCAGCGCACGATAACTATAACGATAACTATATTAGTGTCCACACCAGCTGACGATAACTATACCGATAACTATATTAGTGTCCACACCAGCAGACGATAACTATACCGATAACTATATTAGTGTTCACACCAGCTGACGATAACTATAACGATAACTATATTAGTGTTCACACCAGCTGACGATAACTATACCGATAACTATATTAGTGTCCACACCAGCTGACGATAACTATACCGATAACTATATTAGTGTTCACACCAGCTGACGATAACTATAACGATAACTATATTAGTGTCCACACCAGCAGACGATAACTATAACGATAACTATATTAGTGTCCACACCAGCTGACGATAACTATAACTATAACTATATTAGTGTCCACACCAGCGGACGATAACTATAACTATAACTATATTAGTGTCCACACCAGCTGACGATAACTATAACAATAACTATATTAGTGTCCACACCAGCTGACGATAACTATAACGATAACTATATTAGTGTCCACACCAGCTGACGATGACTATAACGATAACTATATTAGTGTCCACATCAGCAGACGATAACTATAACAATAACTATATTAGTGTCCAAACCAGCTGACGATAACTATATTAGTGTCCACACCAGCTGACGATAACTATAACGATAACTATATTAGTGTCCACACCAGCTGAAGATAACTATAACGATAACTATATTAGTGTCCACACCAGCTGACGATAACTATAACGATAACTATATTAGTGTCCACACCAGCGCACGATAACTATACCGATAACTATATTAGTGTTCACACCAGCTGACGATAACTATAACGATAACTATATTAGTGTCCACACCAGCAGACGATAACTATAACGATAACTATATTAGTGTCCACACCAGCTGACGATAACTATAACTATAACTATATTAGTGTCCACACCAGCGGACGATAACTATAACTATAACTATATTAGTGTCCACACCAGCTGACGATAACTATAACAATAACTATATTAGTGTCCACACCAGCTGACGATAACTATAACGATAACTATATTAGTGTCCACACCAGCTGAAGATAACTATAACGATAACTATATTAGTGTCCACACCAGCTGACGATGACTATAACGATAACTATATTAGTGTCCACATCAGCAGACGATAACTATAACAATAACTATATTAGTGTCCAAACCAGCTGACGATAACTATAACGATAACTATATTAGTGTCCACACCAGCAGACGATCACTATAACGATAACTATATTAGTGTCCAAACCAGCTGACGATAACTATAACGATAACTATATTAGTGTCCACACCAGCAGACGATAACTATAACGATAACTATATTAGTGTCCACACCAGCTGACGATAACTATAACGATAACTATATTAGTGTCCACACCAGCTGACGATAACTATAACGATAACTATATTAGTGTCCACACCAGCTGACGATAACTATAACGATAACTATATTAGTGTCCACATCAGCAGACGATAACTATAACAATAACTATATTAGTGTCCAAACCAGCTGACGATAACTATAACGATAACTATATTAGTGTCCACACCAGCAGACGATCACTATAACGATAACTATATTAGTGTCCAAACCAGCTGACGATAACTATAACGATAACTATATTAGTGTCCACACCAGCAGACGATAACTATAACGATAACTATATTAGTGTCCACACCAGCGGACGATAACTATAACGATAACTATATTAGTGTCCACACCAGCGGACGATAACTATATTAGTGTCCACACCAGCTGACGATAACAATATTAGTGTCCACACCAGCAGACGATAACTATATTAGTGTCCACACCAGCTGACGATAACTATAACGATAACTATATTAGTGTCCACACCAGCAGACGATAACTATAACGATAACTATATTAGTGTCCACACCAGCAGACGATAACTATAACGATAACTATATTAGTGTCCAAACCAGCTGACGATAACTATAACGATAACTATATTAGTGTCCACACCAGCAGACGATAACTATAACGATAACTATATTAGTGTCCACACCAGCGGACGATAACTATAACGATAACTATATTAGTGTCCACACCAGCGGACGATAACTATAACGATAACTATATTAGTGTCCACACCAGCGGACGATAACTATAACGATAACTATATTAGTGTCCACACCAGCGGACGATAACTATAACGATAACTATATTAGTGTCCAAACCAGCTGACGATAACTATAACGATAACTATATTAGTGTCCACACCAGCGGACAATAACTATAACGATAACTATATTAGTGTCCACACCAGCTGACGATAACGATAACTATATTAGTGTCCACACCAGCTGACGATAACTATAACGATAACTATATTAGTGTCCACACCAGCGGACGATAACTATAACGATAACTATATTAGTGTCCACACCAGCTGACGATAACTATAACGATAACTATATTAGCGTCCTCACCAGCGGACGATAACTATAACGATAACTATATTAACATCCACACCAGCGGACGATAACTATAACGATAACTATATTAGTGTCCACACCAGCGGACGATAACTATAACGATAACTATATTAGTGTTCACACCAGCTGACGATAACTATAACGATAACTATATTAGTGTCCACACCAGCGGACGATAACTATAACGATAACTATATTAACATCCACACCAGCGGACGATAACTATAACGATAACTATATTAGTGTCCACACCAGCGGACGATAACTATAACTATATTAGTGTCCACACCAGCTGACGATAACTATAACGATAACTATATTAGTGTCCACACCAGCTGACGATAACTATAACGATAACTATAACGATAACTATATTAGTGTCCACACCAGAGGACGATAACTATAACTATATTAGTGTCCACACCAGCGGACGATAACTATAACTATATTAGTGTCCACACCAGCTGACGATAACTATAACTATAACTATATTAGTGTCCACACCAGAGGACGATAACTATAACTATATAAGTGTCCACACCAGCGGACGATAACTATAACTATAACTATAACTATATTAGTGTCCACACCAGCTGACGATAACTATAACTATAACTATAACTATATTAGTGTCCACACCAGAGGACGATAACTATAACTAAATTAGTGTCCACACCAGCTGACGATAACTATAACTATATTAGTGTCCACACCAGAGGACGATAACTATAACTATATTAGTGTCCACACCAGCGGACGATAACTATAACTATATTAGTGTCCACACCAGCTGACGATAACTATAACTATATTAGTGTCCACACCAGCAGACGATAACTATAACGATAACTATATTAGTGTCCACACCAGCGGACGATAACTATAACGATAACTATACTAGTGTCCACACCAGCTGACGATCACTATAACGATAACTATATTAGTGTCCACACCAGCTGACGATCACTATAACGATAACTATATTAGTGTCCACACCAGCAGACGATAACTATAACGATAACTATATTAGTGTCCACACCAGCAGACGATAACTATAACGATAACTATATTAGTGTCCACACCAGCTGACGATCACTATAACGATAACTATATTAGTGTCCACACCAGCGGACGATAACTATAACGATAACTATATTAGTGTCCACACCAGCGGACGATAACTATAACGATAACTATATTAGTGTCCACACCAGCGGACGATAACTATAACGATAACTATATTAGTGTCCACACCAGCTGACGATAACTATAACAATAACTATATTAGTGTCCACACCAGCTGACGATAACTATAACGATAACTATATTAGTGTCCACACCAGCTGATGATAACTATAACGATAACTATATTAGTGTCCACACCAGCTGACGATAACTATAACGATAACTATATTAGTGTCCACACCAGCTGACGATCACTATAACGATAACTATATTAGTGTCCACACCAGCGGACGATAACTATAACGATAACTATATTAGTGTCCACACCAGCGGACGATAACTATAACGATAACTATATTAGTGTCCACACCAGCTGATGATAACTATAACGATAACTATATTAGTGTCCACACCAGCGGACGATAACTATAACGATAACTGTATTAGTGTCCAAACCAGCTGACGATAACTATAACGATAACTATATTAGTGTCCACACCAGCGGACGATAACTATAACGATAACTATATTAGTGTCCACACCAGCTGACGATAACTATAACGATAACTATATTAGTGTCCACACCAGCTGACGATCACTATAACGATAACTATATTAGTGTCCACACCAGCTGACGATCACTATAACGATAACTATATTAGTGTCCACACCAGCGGACGATAACTATAACGATAACTATATTAGTGTCCACACCAGCTGACGATAACTATAACGATAACTATATTAGTGTCCACACCAGCAGACGATAACTATAACTATAACTATATTAGTGTCCACACCAGCGGACGATAACTATAACGATAACTATATTAGTGTCCACACCAGCTGACGATAACTATAACGATAACTATATTAGTGTCCACACCAGCTGACGATAACTATAACGATAACTATATTAGTGTCCAAACCAGCTGACGATAACTATAACTATATTAGTATCCACACCAGCTGACGATAACTATAACGATAACTATATTAGTGTCCAAACCAGCTGACGATAACTATAACTATAACTATATTAGTGTCCACACCAGCGGACGATAACTATAACGATAACTATATTAGTGTCCACACCAGCTGACGATTACTATAACGATAACTATATTAGTGTCCACACCAGCTGACGATAACTATAACGATAACTATATTAGTGTCCACACCAGCTGACGATAACTATAACGATAACTATATTAGTGTCCACACCAGCTGACGATAACTATAACGATAACTATATTAGTGTCCACACCAGCTGACGATAACTATAACGATAACTATATTAGTGTCCACACCAGCAGACGATAACTATAACGATAACTATATTAGTGTCCACACCAGCTGACAATAACTATAACTATAACTATATTAGTGTCCACACCAGCGGACGATAACTATAACTATAACTATATTAGTGTCCACACCAGCAGACGATAACTATAACTATAACTATATTAGCATCCACACCAGCAGACGATAACTATAACGATAACTATATTAGTGTCCACACCAGCAGACGATATCGCTCTGTTTATTATAAGTGCTGCAGTTTAGTCGTCTGTCTCTTTAAAGCAGGGTGGATTCTGATTGGCTGTCAGTGTTTTTATCGCTCATCAGTTGCTCTGATAGTGATTTCTGTGGCGTTATCGTTATAGTTGTGGTGTGAACAGAACTTGAGAGATAAGTCGGGTTAGTTTCTCTTCAGGGAGTTTCCAGCTCTCAGGATCAGCTCATCGGTGAGAAACTGAGAGATCTGTGTGTGTTAAAGAGCTTCAGTGCAAGATCAAACACACACACACACACACACACACACACACTATCACACACACACTATCAAACACACACACACACACACACAGATTCTCTCTCAAACACACACACACAGATTCTCTCTCAAACACACACACACACACACACACACTATCACACACACACACTATCACACACTATCAAACACACACACACAGTCTCTCTCTCAAACACACACACTCACAAACTCACTCACTGACACACAC
>NC_137120.1:1346752-1351752 GCF_949357685.1 Gobio gobio | reverse complement strand
GACGTTTAGCGCCTCAGTTTGCTATAGAGCTATCTGTAGCAACTCTGAGAACGCAACAATTAAACCGACCAGCGTTTAGCGCCTCAGTTTGCTATAGAGCTATCTGTAGCAACTCTGAGAACGCAATAATTAAACCGACCGACGTTTTGCGCCTCAGTTTGCTATAGAGCTATCTGTAGCAACTCTGAGAACGCAACAATTAAACCGACCAGCGTTTTGCGCCTCAGTTTGCTATAGAGCTATCTGTAGCAACTCTGAGAACGCAACAATTAAACCGACCAGCGTTTAGCGCCTCAGTTTGCTATAGAGCTATCTGTAGCAACTCTGAGAACGCAACAATTAAACCGACCAGCGTTTAGCGCCTCAGTTTGCTATAGAGCTATCTGTAGCAACTCTGAGAACGCAACAATTAAACCGACCGACGTTTAGCGCCTCAGTTTGCTATAGAGCTATCTGTAGCAACTCTGAGAACGCAACAATTAAACCGACCAGCGTTTAGCGCCTCAGTTTGCTATAGCGCCACCGTGAGAATGTGACGTTGCTTTACAGCCTATGTGCATTAGCGTGCTTGCGTACAGTACCTTTCAGTCCTAAAACTGCTGTGGACTTTAATAATTTCTAACAGGAGCTGCTATTGAGCGGGACGCCACACGAACGAACTCCCATAATCCCCTCTGCCTTAACCACAGCGCCACCGCTCCCTTAATAAATGTCACTGCCTGGCTCTTTAAGTCTTTCTGTGCAATATTCAGGCAAAAATTTCCTCTTGTGATGTCATGAACTAAGGGGGGGACATGATTGTATTTTCCCAGGATGCTTTGCATGTGGTATGTTGGTTGGCATCAGGCCGAGACTGGCGTCGGGTGCTCTGTCTCTCGGCTGCTGAGCAGCGTGTTTACTGTTTCAGACAGAGCAAATGTAGTTTGTAAGCTATTTTAAAGCAGATTTGCTTTTAATGTACATTTTTAAAATGCATTTGTGCATACAGTTGATTTTTATTGCAATAAACCTTTTATGAATGACGTGTTTCTCTGTGGTCTGATGCTGTTATGATGGTGTAATGCGGTTTCAGCTCTCTGAGGTGTGTCTGTGGGTGTTATCTGGATGTGTCTGGGCTCGTCACACACACACACACACACACACTTCAGATGCTCTTATCAGCCGCCGCTGTGCTGGGAGATTAGCTGTGAGCCGCCCAACTACACAACATAAGGCACTTAAAAACATTCTTGTATGCAAGTCTGTTACATTGTGTTTGTACGATGTGAGATTGACTGATTAGGGAAAAAGAAAAACAAAATGGTGGATGAGTCCAATAAACCGATATCAATAAACTAGCTTAAAATGGACTTTTACCCAGTGTGTGTGCTCTACTAGACGATTAGCATAGCAAAATATAAACATCACATTTCTGGAATCACCCGAGAGCTCAATCATTAGAATAGCTACATGCTAACATCGAACTCAAGTGTGAGCTACATGCTAACATCAAACTCTATTGGAATCAATTATGAGCTACATGCTAATAATGATACTTTGGCTACAAACTAGTTGTAATCTGTAGGCTAGTTGTCCATTTACCAACATGCTAAAGTTTTAAAAGCTTTGGTTTTCAGTTTAAAGTAATTTTAAAGCTTACTTTGATGGTTATGAAGGCAATACAGTCGATGGATGGATGGATGGATGGATAGAGAGATGGATAGATGATAGAGAGATAGATAGATGAAAGATAGATAGATAGATAGATAGATAGATAGATAGATAGAATGGAAGCTTAAATGAGTCTCTGGATTAGATATAGTTCATAGAATGGCAGTTTAATTGAGTCTAACGGCTTCTGGCAGTTTTAATTTGAATTTTGACAGTTGGAGTTTGAAAAGTCTTGGCTCTTCTGATCAGATCATTCAGTCAATGTAAGTCAATGGAATTTTTCCGAGTTTTAATCGTCATTTTAAGGAAAACCATAAGTCGGATTAGTTAAAAAAGACATAGCACACTAAGTCAGAACAAACTGAAGGCCTAGTCTGAGTTTATAGAGTTAAAGCTCTAGGAGGAGTTCGAGTCAGAAGAAGAATGTCAATAAGCTGAAAGAGCATTTCTGTAAATTGCCTTTTTCAAGCTAGCTTAGCTTAATTATTGGAGATCTTCGCTACACATTAATATTAGGAACTGCTGGAATCAGCCGGCGAACTGTGCCCTTAGCATTATGCTACGTTATGGAACTACGGAAACCAATTGGAAAAACACCAAATTATTGAAGTGAATGTCATTTTAGCTACACTTAGAAACATGCTAGGCATCTGAATCTATTGTGTGTCTGGTGTTTTCATGAGGAGAGTTTCACGTCAGTGTGTTTTCATGAGGAGAGTTTCACGTCAGTGTGTTTTCATGAGGAGAGTTTCACGTCAGTGTGTTTTCATGAGGAGAGTTTCACGTCAGTGTGTTTTCATGAGGAGAGTTTCACGTCAGTGTGTTTTCATGAGGAGAGTTTCACGTCAGTGTGTTTTCATGAGGAGAGTTTCACGTCAGTGTGTTTTCATGAGGAGAGTTTCACGTCAGTGTGTTGTTCTCTGAAAGGCTCGGTGCGTCTCTGAGCCGCTCTATTGTGTGTCTCTGGCTGTTTTGTTGTGTGTGTGAGTGATTACGGCCGGCTGAGGATTTGGGAGGGTTTCTCTCCTGACGTCATAAAAGCACAATCGCTGGTTTAATTGAGGTCGTTTCATGAGTGTGTGTGTGTGTGTGTGTGTGCGTCAGACACAAACACACACGGGCAGATGGCCTGTTGAACACCAGCAGCCACATATGGAGATCCACACTATTGTTCAGAGACGCTGCTGACGCTTGGACGCACACACACTCGCAAACGCAAACACACACTCACTCAAAAACACACTCACAAACGCAAACACACACTCAAAAACACACTCAAAAGCAAACACACACTCACTCACTCCCATGCAAACGCACACAAACACACTCACAGGCTCAAACACACTCAACCTCACACACACACTCTCACACGCTCAAACACACTCACACAAGCACACACACAAACAAACACACACTTACACGCTCAAACATACACTCACACGCAAACACTCACACAAACACACACACTCACATCCAAACACACAGACTCACACACACGCTCAAACACACACACTCACACACAAACACACACACACTCAAACATACACTCACACGCAAACACTCACACAAACACACACTCACATGCAAACATACACTCACATGCTCAAACACACTCACATGCAAACACAAACACACTCAGAAATATAATCACTCACTCACAACTCACATACACACACAAACGCAGAGACACAACCTCACACACAAACACCAACACACACATGCTCAAACATACACTCACACGCAAACACTCACACAAACACACACACTCACATGCAAACACACACACAAACTCACATACATGCACAAACGCAGAGACAACCTCACACACAAACATGCAAACACAATCACACACACTCACACACGCAAAACACACTCACATGCAAACACACACACACTCAAACACACAGACACACAACCTCACACACACAAACTCAAACACACTCACAGAAATATAAACACTCACAGAAATATAAACACTCTCACACACACTCACACACAACAGACAAACACAGAGACACAACCTCACACACAAACATGCAAACACAATCACACAAACATACACACACTTACACACTCACACACACAGACACACACTCACTCACATACACAAACTCACGCGCAAACATACTCACACACACACACAATCACACACTCTCACTCACACAGACAAACACACTCACACACACACACACGCACTTACACACACACATTTACACACACACACACACACACACATACACACACAATTACAGACCAATCTCAAATCTACCCTTTCTGTCAGAAACACTAGAAAAGGCAGTGTCTTCACAATTATGCTCCTTTTTAGAAAGAAATGGCATCTGTGAGGATTTCCAGTCAGGATTTAGAGCGTATCATAGCACTGAGACTGCTCTCATCAGAGTTACACATGATTTACTCTTATCATCCGATCTGTATCTCTCTATTAGTGTCACTCCATCCACCACAACATTCTTCTGAATAGACTCGAACATTTCACATATTTATTTACAGTAAACGACTCTTGATAATGTATTAAGCGTCTCTCAGTGTCTGTTGTCTCTGCTCTGTTCAGATGGAGTCTGACGCCGCTGGAACCTGTTGAGCTTCCTGAAGCACGACCTCTGACCCCTCAGCTGCGGGCTGTGATTGGCTGGCGGTCGTATCTGGGCAGATCTGAGGTCAGTCCTTGTGTTTGTACACACTCTATTAATCAGAGAATCCTGAGCTCTGAGGAGATATCTGATAATGACGGGGTGTGGAGGAGGAGGATAAGCTCTGAAACACCGTGGCTGTCCTTCACAGACAGAGAACACACACACACACACACACACACACACTCACACACCGTGATTAGTGTGCTCGTAATTATAAAGCTGACCGTTAATCTGATCAGGCTGAAATGAGTTAGTCTGCATTAAACACACACACACACACACGTGTGATTGTGATGAATCACAGGGAAGAAGTGGCTCTATATGTGTAGAGTTGTGTCTTTAGTCCATGAGTGTGAGTTCGGTGTGATTTGCGTTGGGCTCGGTTTCTGGATCAGAGACTCGCACACAAATGATTTGCAAATCAAACCTGCTGAGCCGAACGCTCCTGGAGTTTCACAAACATCATTCATGAAGCCCAGCGTCCCGCGGGCGTGTGAACGACAGCCCTTCAGTGTGTGTGTGTGTGTGTGTGTGTGTGTGACGCATCACAAAAGAGTCTCAGACGGGTGGAGGAAGGGCGTCACGTCGCCATATCACACAGGAACTGATGAAAACCTGACCTGGCTCAGATCTTCCCTCCAGCTATAAACCATACAGAGTTCATACTGAGAAACTATTCCCTCTGTTTCTCACAAA
>NC_137120.1:1324252-1341752 GCF_949357685.1 Gobio gobio | reverse complement strand
TCAAAACATTAAATGTGCAAAAACAAATGGCAAACGACAACTATTTTCTATTTAACTATCGTTTAATCGGCTAGTCTCGCACATTCCTCATAATAACTATGCCTAAAAGTTTACAAATATGAATTAAACTAGATAGCTATACACGTCATCCTGGATAACGGATGACAGAGGGTTTGTGTTATCCAGGAATGACCTTTATAATCAGGCACTAACTGAACACAACTTAGCTATTATCACTTTAAGCTAATCTTTCAGATCAAATAGATCTTTTTTAATATAAATACATGATTCATGTTTTATTAGTGTTATCATTAGGACTCGTGATAGTGCTAAAGTGCACCAGTGACCGAAAAGCTCAAAATATCAGCATTTTAAGAGACGCTCACTGGCCTTTGCACAAGTTTTGGGGCCCATCAGGGTCTTCTTTAACGTACAATATTATGTCACATGACATACCAAAATGCATTATGGTCCAAAATGGTCACTAATGTCTGTTATCCAGGAATGACAATAGAGACTAAAGTCTTTCTGTCATGAGCTTAGTATGATCAGGTATCACTGAAAACATCAATACCGTTACGCCCAAGTCGATTTCAAACACTTTTATTCATATTTTCTACATTTTTGACGTATTCCGATTTTAACCCGGAATTACATTTTGGGGCTTTTGAGCTCATTAGTTCCGTAAAGATGAATGATTTATAGAGTCGGGAAAGTTGAGTCGTTTAATGTAGTGTATTTAAAAATGTAGGTAATATGAATATTGAATTGACGCCACGTCGTTGACCCGTATATGTGGGACAGTCCTCGCATTAAACCACTAAAATAAAAATATATTGTTGTGACAGCTGCATACGACACAATCCTGCTCTGTTTTAATATACAAGAGAAAAACGCTCAGTGATTATTAATAAAATAATGCGGTTTTATGACTAGTTTTGGTCCAATCTCAAAAACCACTCCTCAGACGTGTTGCGTAAAGCTCATTTATTAACAAATATACATCTTTATTTCCTCATGTTTCACTGGCTCGAACACCAAACTCTCCCTCACACACACACACACACACACACACTAAAAAGGCCTCTGTGATCTTCAGCCGTCACTGATCTGAGGTCAGTCCGCTGTGCTGAATCGCTGCTGTTGCCATGGTGATCGCCTCCTCCAACGTCTGCTGGTCTTCTAACTGTAACCGACACACACACACACACTTTAAACGCACGTCAGTCGTCACACACTCTTCAGTGTGAGGTATCCGCACTGACCTGAACCGCGATCTGCGTGCCGTTCTCCGTGGCGAGCAGCGCCACCTGCTGGTACGCCGAAGAGTTCCCTTCGGCCATGATGCCGTCTGACGTTACTATGGCAACCTGCAGGGCGAACACACACACACACACACACACACGCGTGAACGACTTGAGCGCCGATAACCACTAGGGTTGGGTACCGTTCACATTTTAACCGGTATCGGTACCCAACGGTACCTTTTTTCGGTACTTTTAGAATGTTTACATCAATAACTGTAAAGAACCTGTAAGTCATTTATAAAAGTTTTATTGACATTATGCCAGAGCTGCCCTGCTCTCCGTCTGCCATTGTCTGTGATGTTTGATTACTGTAATATTTACTAGAAAATAGTAGGCTACTAGCTACTTAATTTAATTAATAAAAACAACCATATTATTATTTTTTCTTTTTAATTTAATTTCTATGAAAAGATTTCCCACAAATGATGTGTTATGTATTTTCTGGTAATCAAATGAAGACATAAGACATTAATTTAATTTATCTTTTAATTTAATTAAGCTTTTTTAGTCAAACAAAGCTGCATAACTGAGCTTTATACGATTAAAATTAAAACATGAAGAAAAATTATTATAATTTTTTTTAATAAAAAAAATTAAGTTTTGATCATTTATTATTATTGCATTAGTGTGAGTATTATTATTACATTGAGACGTATCTAAATTCTACTTTACAACAGTAATTTATTTGTCAAGTTAGCCAAACTTTTATTTTGACGGGTTGCCGTTCATTAGAGTTTGTGTGTGTTTGTATGACGGTAGTTTTTCTCAAATGAAACGGTAAAATGCTCATGAAGTGACTCAGTGGCTCTGGAGAACGTTCGTGTAAAGCGCGACCCATAGACTGTAAAGTGCGACCCGTAGACTGTAAAGCGCGACCCGTAGACTGTAAAGCGCGACCCGTAGACTGTAAAGCGTAAAGCGCGACCCGTAGACTGTAAAGCGCGACCCGTAGACTGTAAAGCGCGACCCGTAGACTGTAAAGCGTAAAGCGCGACCCGTAGACTGTAAAGCGCGACCCGTAGACTGTAAAGCGTAAAGCGCGACCCGTAGACTGTAAAGCGCGACCCGTAGACTATAAAGCGCGACCCGTAGACTGTAAAGCGTAAAGCGCGACCCGTAGACTGTAAAGCGCGACCCATAGACAGTAAAGCGCGACCTGTAGACTGTAAAGCGTGACCCATAGACAGTAAAGCGCGACCTGTAGACTGTAAAGCGCGATCCATAGACTGTAAAGCGCGACCCATAGACTGTAAAGCGCAACCCATAGACTGTAAAGCGCGACCTGTAGACTGTAAAGCGCGACCCATAGACTGTAAAGCATGACCCATAGACAGTAAAGCGCGACCCATAGACTGTAAAGCGCAACCCATAGACTGTAAAGCGCGACCCGTAGACTGTAAAGCGCGACCCATAGACTGTAAAGCGCAACCCATAGACTGTAAAGCGCGACCCGTAGACTGTAAAGCGCGACCCATAGACTGTAAAATGCGACCCATAGACTGTAAAGTGCGACCCATAGACAGTAAAGCGCGAGCCATAGACTGTAAAGCGCGACCCATAGACTGTAAAGCGCAACCCATAGACTGTAAAGCGCGACCCATAGACAGTAAAGCGCGACCCATAGACAGTAAAGCGCGACCCATAGACAGTAAAGCGCGACCCATAGACAGTAAAGCGCGACCCATAGACTGTAAAGCGCGACCCATAGACTGTAAAGCGCGACCCGTAGACTGTAAAGCGCGACCCATAGACTGTAAAGCGCGACCCATAGACAGTAAAGCGCGACCCATAGACTGTAAAGCGCGACCCATAGACTGTAAAGCGCGACCCTTAGACTGTAAAGCGCGACCCATAGACTGTAAAGCGCGACCCATAGACTGTAAAGCGCGACCCATAGACTGTAAAGCGCGACCCGTAGACTGTAAAGCGCGACCCATAGACTGTAAAGCGCGACCCATAGACTGTAAAGCGCGACCCATAGACTGTAAAGCGCGACCCATAGACTGTAAAGCGCGACCCGTAGACTGTAAAGCGCGACCCATAGACTGTAAAGCGCAACCCATAGACTGTAAAGCGCGACCCATAGACAGTAAAGCGCGATCCGTAGACTGTAAAGCGCGACCCTGTAAAGCGCGACCCATAGACTGTAAAGCGTGTCTATGGCATTCATTCGCACAGAGACACGCAGGACTTGTATTTAAATGGTCTTTTCGCAGTTTAATATTTGCAGACACTCGTCTATATCACAATATGCATTCTCAGGTTCCGAAATTCAGTACCGATTGATTTAATGTGAATCGGTACTCGGTTAGTACCGACGTAATTCGGTCGGTGCCCTTAAAAGTACCGATTTTAGTACCCAACCCTAATAACCACGCAATGCAGTCCATCCCACAATACCCACCGGCTGCAGCTCTTTGCCATCTGTAACCATGGTGACCTGCCCGGTGTGGCCCTGGTGGGCGGGGACGGCGATGGTGGTTCCGTCATGGGTTACCATGGTGACGGCGGTGCCGAGGACCTGCAGGTGCGCGCTGACGATGTCGTCCGTATCCATGGTAACCGGGCCCTCGTTCTGCTCGGCCGCCTCAAACACAGACTCTGCATCTACACCATAGATATACATAATTAAGGCTAGATGTCTCGTCCGCTGCTGGCGGCCATCTTGTCTCAGTCAGCTCGCTCACTCATTGTGTTTTAATGGTGCTTGCTTTTTAAATAACCATAACTTGCTCAATTTTCTACCGATTTTCAAACTGTTTGGTTTGTTATAAACGTCAGAGATGTAGTTAAGACACTGCATACTTATGAAAATGTATTCATAATTTGTTCAAGCGTCCATAATTATAGACACGTTAATAACGTTTGTTAGAAACCAAAACATTTGTAAATCCGTCCAGATTTCAGCGAGATAAGAGTATTTGTGTTTATGCAGATCATCAGGAGCCCTGCCTGAGACAAGATGGCCGCCGGTGACAAGATGGCCGCCGGTGATGCCGTTAGAGACTCCGCCGTAACACATCTAGCCTTTATTATGGACATCTAGGGTCTACACACCAAACCGGGGTTTGCAAACCTTTGTCCATGAGTGTGAGATAGCGACAGGAAGTGTGTCTCACCGTCCTCCGCGGTGTCGAAGTCTCCGTGCGCGGTGCGCTTGTGCATGGCGAGGGTGGAGGTCTGGCGGTAGGTCTTCCCGCAGTGGCTGCAGCTGTACGGCTTGCAGTGTGTGTGAACCACGTGATGCTTGTAGAGACTGGAGTACTCCGTGAAGCTCTTCCCACAGCCGGGGACGGTGCACAGGTACGGCTTCTCACCTGAGGGACGAGCATCCGTCAACACACTCACACACACTCCAGACACACTCCGAATCGGACAACACACTCGTCTATCAAAGCAGAAACTCAATCAAGACTCATTGCGAATCAAATCGTTCTTGAATTTGAAAAAAAAAAAATCGCTCTTGAATCGAATCAGAAACGTTGAGTTCTGCATATAATAGGGATGAAACGATTACCGGTGTCACGATAAACCACGATAAAATGTAGTGACGGTTAGTAATATCGTTAAAAATGTTATTATCATTAAAACCGCGTGTGATTATCACGGTTGTGAAAACTCGCGGTAAGTCTTGTCCAGTCAGCGTCAGTCTGGCGCAGACGCAGCGCTGTTTTCTGAATGAGAATAAATGGCAGAAGGCAGTAACAGCACTCAGGGGATTGTTCAGCCTCTAAAAGGACCAAATCTGAGGTGTTGTCATATTTTGGCTTTTACAAAAGTTCTGAGGGAAACTTAATCTAAGATGGTCACCCTGTCTGCAAACATGCCAGAAGAAAGTCGCTGTAATGGGGAAAACACTTCAAAACTACGAACGCAAGGCAAGTGGACTTTGACCTCAATACCAAAACTACGTCTGGCAAATTATAATGTGAAGCGAACGAACAAATTCAATCAAGACTAGGGTGACATTTAAGGGATAATAATCAGGGCTTGACATTAACAACCGCCATTCGCAGGTGTAACGTTATTTCGGCTGCACACTAGTTACTCTGGCTGTTGAACTTCTAATAGTCTTCTCAAAAGCCATCTGTTATAATCGCGTTGCGCATTATAAACACGTGTTTCTATTGAGTTTATGAATGCAATGTCTCATAATCAGAGGCGTTCAGATTAGCGAAGTTATGTTCAGAGCGCGCGCCGCTGTCACTCGCTGAAATCTAACATTACACTCAAAGCAGAGATAAATGTGCGATGTACGCAAGAGATCACTCAGCATACAGCGGTTGACTGTTTTTGTTCTATTTCAGCAGCGAAAATGGTTTAAAAAAACACAGCAGAACCACATCAGAGCATCTGATATGACTGGCATAACGCAGGTGAATTTAGGGACCGTCTCTAAAGTTACACACAACATTGGTAACGTTATACACGTTTCAAACTTCACTAGCATTTGAAGAGAATGAGTCATAAAACTGACTGTAAAGTGTTCATCAAGGTGTCAGGTATGATGCACACATTTTGATATTTAATCAAATAAACTGTCAAATCATATGGAAATATGGATATGCATTATTTCACTAGGATACTGTTTGGGCTCTAACACAAAATATGCTTGATTTAAATGCATCATAGCTGACACTGATGAGAATATTTCTT
This sequence comes from Gobio gobio, assembly GCF_949357685.1. NCBI lineage: Eukaryota > Metazoa > Chordata > Actinopteri > Cypriniformes > Gobionidae > Gobio > Gobio gobio. Next base: position 1,335,789 of record NC_137120.1, on the reverse strand, counting down.
GAGAATATATTTACAGAGATAATATTAGAGATTATATTTACGACAAATTATTATTATTTATGCGTTATGCGTTGCTATTGATGACGGCCATTAAGGAAGGAAATCCCACAGAATCTAGCTTAAAAAAGTGCTTAGAGTTGCTTTAGTTATTTGTTGTTTGTTGAATTTCAAATATAAAACTTGTTGAAATGTTTTAAGTGTGTGCATCTGTTCTTTTTGAACACTTTCATCTCGTTTGAACAAAACCGTGATAATATTGATAACCGTGATAATTTGGGTCACTATAATCGTGATGTTAAATTTCCATACCGTTTCAGCCCTAGCATATAACTACTGTTCCCAGAAGGAGGGAAACGAGGTACAACACATGATTATGGGATATCGCGCTCTAGCGCCATCTGCTGAAGACACCTTTATTCACGCCTGAAAGGCCAATGACGCATGACGACGTGGGCGGGGTCACGACCCACAGCATATAAATGCAGTCGTATGCGTTATTTCCCTTGTTCTTCAGCTCTTCACCGAGCTCCGACTGTGCGGGGCCCAGAGGTGTTGTACCTCGTTTCCCTCCTTCTGGGACAGTAGTTATATGCAAAACTCAACGTTCCCATTCAGTCGGTCAACTCGGTACAACACAAGACTATGGGACATATATTCACGCCCGCAAGTCACTGAACTAGAACACAAATGCCAGCACCGCCACACCTTTTATCCCCCTTTTTTTTTTCAAGGGAGCGATGGGCCCTGGCTTAAAGCTCCTGCCGTAAGCACAGACCGAGCAACTGACGTAGCAGTAACATCAAGTCGGTAAACCCGAACAAACGTGCGGCGATGCCCACCTGTCCTCTACAGACACCCCTCTAAACAACGCCCATGCCCTCGCCATGCCTCTGGTGGAATGCGCGCGTACTCTAGCCCTTTACTTTTGTATGCAATTGCAATCGCCTCCACAATCCAATGTGAAAGACGCTGTTTAGACAAGGGTTTCCCACGAACTGGTTTTGCAAAACACACACACAGTCTGCGTCTGCTCGATGTACCTGCGTAAAACTGGCACAGGGCACAGCGCATGGAGTCTCCTCTCCTCCTCTGAGTCAATCGAAAGGTTTGATAGAGCGGGCAGCTCAAAGGAGAGCGCACTATACGCTCCTGACATGACTTTTGGTGTATACGCCGCATTCGGACGCAACACCACTCTTGACCCGTCCAGCGCAAACTTGATGCACGAGGGATGTACTGACAGCGCATGGAGGTCACCAACGCACTTTGCTGACGCCAGTGCCAACAGTAGAGCTGCTTTATAAGACAGCATCCTCAGATCGAGAGCTTCTAAGGGCTCAAACGGAGGTTCACCCATAGCTTCCAAAACCAAAGTCAGGTCCCATGGCGGCACCATTGACTTTGTAACGGGTTTCAGCCGTCGCGCCCCTTTAAGGAACCGAGCAGCCAGCGGGTGAGCGCTCGGCGCAGCACCACCAATGCCCTCATGACAGGCCGAAATGGCGGCCAAGTAGACCTTCAGCGTGGAATGGGCACGCCCTTCCTCCAACAGTTCCTGGAGAAAAATGTCCGCAATCGGACATTGGTATGGCGATAAAAACCTCTAACCGCACCACTGTTCAAATATGCGCCACTTCAATGCATAAAGCCCCCTTGTCGATGGCGCCCTAGCGCTCTGTATTGTGGCCACGACATTGCTTGGGAGCCCTGCTGCCATTAGATTCTCCCTCAGTGGGTAGGCCCATAGAGACCACAGTTCCGGCCGAGGGTGCAGAACCTGTCCCTCTGTCCCTGCATAGAGGAAGACACCACGGTATTCCTTCCATGATACTCGCGTACCATGTCCTCGCCGTCCAGCGAGGGGCCACTAAAATCAGTGCAGACCCTCCTGGCGCACTCTGTCTAGAGTGGGCTGTATCAGTTCCACTGGGGGAAACGCATACAGTAGAGTCTTGGGCATAGGCGTCGATTTCGGGGGGGACGGGGGGGACGCGTACCCACCAGATTTCGTCATGAGTCCTTTTGTACCCACCACTTTTTTTTCTTTTTTTTTTAAACCTCGAGTTCAATTTTGCGGTGAAGCATTGCTGACACACACATATTATTTTTTCCACTCAATTGTGTCGTAATAACGATATCTTATGTCGTTTTAACTACATCTTTTCTCATAATAACGAGATCTTCTGTTGTAAAAACGTTTGAAAAGCAGAAGCAAGCTCTGTAAAATAGGCTCTTCCGCTGCCTGTATCAGTGGCAGTGCCCATAACACGAAATTGTTGTAATGGATTGATGTAGCCTATACAGTTCTTAACAGCCATGGGTAGCAGGTGCCATGGACCGCTCATGATTTAGCGTAATGACGGACCGCGGTGCAGCCACAAATATCATAATTATCTATAGGCTAGGCCTACTGTAATTGAGACATTCAAGAAATGTATTAAAAAGAAAGACGCTTTCAGCCTTACTCAAAGTAGAGCCCTACATTTCTGCCTGAGCCCGACGGGCCCCGACTTTTTTACGCCCTAGGGCCGGGCTTCAGGCCAATTTTCCAGTCATAGCCTACCTCAGACGCGGGCCGGGCTTCGGGCTTTTTTAGGCTATAGGACGGCGCTCTGCAACACGCATCGCCGCAAATGAGTAAAGCAAGCCAACACGCAAACTGCCACAAGTGAAACTGAAAATAAGCTAAGTTTTAGATGCTCAAAAGCACAATCATCTTCATTAAAATTAATGAGACTAAATGCTCTTACCAGTGTTTAGGTCGCTCGTTCTCATAATGTGGTCTTTGATGTTGAAAAGAGCTGATGAATAAAATACTCATATCGGTTGATTTCGTTGACATGAACTCCGTTAAATGTGCATCTAGCACGGGAATTGAAGATCGGATATATATTCATTTCGCGGAGAGGTGTAGCCTAAGGTAAGACAACCAGCATGTTTTTTATTTTTAATTATTTGTTTAGATTGTGTAGCCCGTTTTGTTTGCGCGCCGTTGCGATCTGCCTGCCTCATCTTGTCAAAAATGCCTTTTTACTGTGATGGTGGTGATAGAGGCTAAACGTTTAAACGATGCTTTAAGTGTTTTTTATGGATTTAATAAGCAAGACAAGTGTTGATTTCAGAGGCTAAAGTGTTGGGTTAACTCACTGTCGGCCGCTGGCCGCTTGGTCGTCACTTTAAAAAGCAAAAACTTTAGTTTAACAAACATTAAATGCTTTAAACATTTTTCTAAATTAACTTAATAAAGAAACAAAACAAAATATATCTACTTTGACATTAAAAACAAAACTGAACTATTTTAATGGCTGTAACTAATGTGTAATAGGGAGGATAAAAAAAACACGGGCTCCAGTGGGACTCTGATAATGAAGTTGGAAAAAAAATTGCAAAAATGAAAAATATTAAAGAATTCGCGGGGCTCTTTCGTCGGCATGAGTAAGATAGGCTATAAGACCCGCAATATGTCTCTCATCTGACATTTTTATTTATTTACATTAGTAAGCTACAGGACATAATCTTTCAAAACATGACCTGCGCGAAAGAGAAAAAAAAATGTACCCAGCACTTCTGAATGCGTCTCTGTCCCCAGCACATTTCAAACCAAACTGACGCCCATGGTCTTGGGCCATACATGTGACAGAGCATCCACCCCCAGCGGGGCGCTGCTGTCTGTTCTTGAGAAAAACGCGAAAGTTCTTGTTCTTCGCGGACGCAAAAAGATCCACCTCGGGCCTGCCGAACCAAACCCAGATCTGCGCCACTATTCGAGGGTGCAAGCGCCACTCTCTGCCCTGTGGTCCCCCTCTGGAGAGTAGGTCTGCTCCAACATTCAGACGGCCCGGGACATGCACTGCCCAAACGCCCGCTGGCCCACATCAGGAGTGTGTGTGTCAGTTGTAACAGAGGAAGCGAGCGAGTACCTCTCTGTCTGTTTATATACGACAATACTGTCGTGTTGTCCGTTCTGACTAACACGTGTTTGCCCTGCAAATGCTGAGCAAAGTGTTTCAGTGCCAGATGAACCGCCTGCAACTCCAGGCAATTTATATGACGCTCTTTTTGCGCTGCCGGCCATTCTCCTCTCACGGAGTTCCCCTGGCACAGAGCTCCCCATCCAAGCATCTGTCGTCACCACTACACGTGACGTAGCTCTCCCCAGGGGATCAAAGCGCGAACGCATGGCGCCGTTATCGTCACTTGCCTGTTTAAATGCTGCGCGGCATTCAGGCCAGCGCGCCCAGCGCCCATCTCTGGAACGTGCGCATAAAGCGGAGACCCAGCTGAACGACTGCTATCATTGAGGCCACGAGCTCCAGCAGTCTCAGCACTGTCCGGAAACTCACTCGCAAGCCCCGCCGAAACCGACTCAGGCAGCCGTGAAAAACTTTGGCCCTCCGTACTGACAGCATAGCTGCGTTCTGAATCTATCTCTAAACTGAGATATGAAATCCGCTGACACGGAACCAGGGAGCTCTTTTTGAGATTTATTAAAAACCCCAGAGCTCGCAGATGGGAGACCGTGCCTGTGTGTGTAACACCGCCTGTTCCCTGCTGTCTGTGGCCAGAAGTAGGTCGTCCAAATAAGCGAACACTCTCATGCCCTGCTGACGCAGTGGAGCCAGCGCTGCCTCTGCACATGTCCTGAATATGCGGCGCGAGGGACAGCCCGAACGGCAGGACCTGGAATTCATATGCAGTTCCCTTGAAGGAGAACCTCTGGAATTTCCTGTGTTCTGGGAGCAGTGCTCATGACATAGACCGTAAAAAAATATGGACGACGCGACTTCATTGACTTCCGCTGACCATAGTTGAAGCTTTCGTAGGCCCGCTCACGGCGCTGACATCTCGGGACCGAGTCTGCGCGTTAGCGATCTCGGGACCGGAGTTGCCCAGTAGAGAACAGGAAGTAGAGGCGTGATTATCAAAAGCCCGCCCACACTGTCGCAGATGTAGAACAATTCATTATGTTGGTGTGAAATAAACAGTTATAGAAATGTAGAAATGAAAGCTAAAGCTCCAATCTCCTCCCAAAAATCCAGAAAAAAGTCCGTTAGTGCCTCAGTGACAACTTCACTCAGAGAAGCCATCAATCTCAGCTGTCAATCATGACGTCATAGACATTCTCTGTTTTGTTTTTCTCTCTGAGAAAAGTTTTTAGCTTCTGTTAGCAATGCTAAACTTGTGCTTAAAACTTTCTCCTTTCTGTGTCTTTCCACAAGATTTCACCACCGTGGGCTACCTCCTCGTGAGGACTGGCGTGATGGCGTTCTAGCAGCTCGGTGAAGATATGCTGAGGGTCGTGACCCCGCCCACGTCGTCATGCGTCATTGGCCTTTCAGGCGTGAATAAAGGTGTCTTCAGCAGATGGCGCTAGAGCGCGATATCCCATAATCATGTGTTGTACCGAGTTGACCGACTGAATGGGAACTGAATCAACTCTCATTGTGAATCAAATCAGAACGCCATGAGCCGTATTGAGCCTGTGTTTACCCAGAGCTCCATGGTTTTAATGTGCAGCTGTAGTAAACAGTAGCAGTGTGTATCTTGAGTCAGTAGTGTGTGTGTGTGTGTCACCTGTGTGTATCCTCATGTGGTTCTTGTAGTTGGTGGCGCTGGCGAAGGCTCTTCCGCAGGTGGGCTCGGGGCACAGGTACGGCCTCTCGCCCGTGTGTGTGCGCGTGTGCACCTTGCGGATGTTGGAGGTGGTGAAGGCGCGGCCGCAGCCCTCGAACGGACATCTGAACGGCTTCTCACCTGAGGAGAGAGCGACAGCTGAGGTGTGTGTGTGTGTGTGTGTGTGTGTGTGTCTGTGTGTGCGGCTCGTACCGGTGTGTGTGTGTGTGGCTCGTACCGGTGTGTGTGTGTGTGTGTGTGGCTCGTACCGGTGTGTGTGTGTGTGTGTGTGTGCGGCTCGTACCGGTGTGTGTGTATGGCTCGTACCGGTGTGTGTGTGTGTGGCTCGTACCGGTGTGTGTGTGTGTGTGTGTGTGTGTGTGTGTGTGCGGCTCGTACCGGTGTGTGTGCGCACGTGTTTCTGCAGGTCCCCGGAGGTCTTGAAGGCCTTGTAGCACATGTCCTCAGGACACTTGTATGGCTTCTCCCCGGTGTGTGTGCGCAGGTGGCTCTTCAGCCCGTAGCCCGTGGCGAACGCCTTCCCGCAGGACGACACCTCACACCGGTACGGCCGGTCCCCCGTGTGGGAGCGCTCGTGCACCTGCACACACACACACACACACACACACATCTGTGAGTCTCTGGTGGGCTCACTAAGAGCTATCAAATCGTCATCAAATCGTTCTTGAATCGAATCGCAAACCGAATCAAGTCTCATTGTGAATCGAATCAGAAACCGAATCAAGTCTCATTGTGAATCAAATCGCAAACTGAATCAAGTGTCATTGTGAATCAAATCGTTCTTGAATCAAATCAGAAACTGAATCAAGTCTTATTGTGAATCAAATCGTTCTTGAATCAAATCAGAAACTGAACCAAATGGTTCCCCAGTGCATTGTGGGAAGGCTCTGTACCTTCAGATGGTGAGCTGTGGTGTAGAAGCGTCCGCAGCCGGTGTGTCCACAGCGGAAACTCTTCTCTCCGACCAGCTGACCTTTACTGGAGCTCCAGACCTTCCCCTCGAACATCAGCTGACACACACACACACACACACACACACACCTGTCAATCACTATCAGTCTATCCATCATCTCTCTCTCTCTCTCTCTCTCTCTCTCTCTCTCTCTCTCATACCTGTATGCTGGTCTGCTCCGCTCCATTGGTGTTCTCGATGTTTTCATCGACCTCGACCTCTGACCCCGTCAGCTGTGCCACATCAAATCCAGCATCAGTTCTGAGCGTCTGCATCACATGACCTGAGTGTGTGTGTGTGTGTGTGTGTGGTGTCACCTGACCTTGGTGGTGTAGTTGTCCAGTGTGTCCGTGCTCATCTGGTGGTGTATGTACGCTGTACTGCCGTCCTCCAGCTGCACGGCCTCCACCGCGCCGGGGTCGAACCCTTCTGTCACACACAGAGGTCAGAGGTCAGAGGCGTTCGAGACGCAGTGTATGGAGAGTTTGGTGCGGCACCTTTAGGCGTGTGGTGTATGAACGCCGTGCTTCCATCCTCCAGCTGTACGGCCTGACCATCCTCGAACGCCAGAGACTCTACACACACACACACACACACACACACACACACGGGTTCGTCAGCATCAGGCGCTCAGCGTCACACACACACACACTCTCTCTCACACACACACACACACACACCTTTCTGCTGGACGGTGACGTGTTGTATGAAGGCGGTGGTGCCGTCCTCCAGCTGAACCGCGTTTCCCTCCACCAGACTCCCGTCTGACACACAGAAACACACACCTTCACTTCTCACACACACACACACACACACACAACTCTGACAGCTGTGTGTGATCACTAGGCATGTGCCGGTATCAAATTTTCATGTTGCGATTAATTGCTGAAGCTTTTATCGCGGTATACGGTATTATCGCGATATTGAAATAAGTTGCAAAAAACGTGTTGTCGAACTATAAACAGGTTTAATAACTTTCTTATAACAAAAGAACCAAACATTTAAATACAATAAAGCAATACACACAAATGTATAAAGTAAACAAATATTTAAAACAGATTAAAGTGCAAAATAATTATAAAGAACAATAGGTATGCTGAAATGTACATTTAACTAAGATTAATACAAGCTTTAGAAGTATTTTTCATTGTCAGTTTGTTAATGAATGAACTAATGTTAAATACTGGAGCCTTGTAGAGTGTGTGACTGAACAACAGTCAGAACATATTCACACAATATCTAGAGCATGTCATTTAGTCCAGATTAAAATATAAAATGCTCAAGTTTGAAAATGAATAGCCTTAAAGGGTTAGTTCAGCCAAAACTGTAAATTGTGTGATTAATGACTGAGCCTCATGTGGTTGGACACCCGTCAGACCTCCGTTCATCTTCAGACACAAATGAAGATATTTTAGTGTAAATCTGATGCTCTGAAAGGCCTCCATTGGCTCAACTTTACACTCTCAAGACCCTTAAAAGACACTAAAGACTAAAGTTACAAAGTCCATCTCACTACAGCGGCTCTACAATAACTTTATGAAGACGAGAATAGTTTCTGTGCGCAAAAAAACCCTAAATAACGACTTATATAGAGATGACGATTTCAAAACACGGCCTCATGAAGCTTTGAAGCGTTATGAATCAGTGAGTCGATTCAGCGGTTCAGAGCGTTATGAATCAGTGAGTCGATTCAGCGGTTCAGAGCGTTATGAATCAGTGAGTCGATTCAGGATTCGGATCGCGTGTCAAACTGCTGAAATTTGCAGATTCAAACCGCTGAATCGACTCAATGATTCATAACGCTCTGAACCACTGAATCGACTCACTGATTCATAACGCTCTGAACCGCTGAATCGACTCACTGATTCATAACGCTCTGAACTGCTGAATCGACTCACTGATTCATAACGCTCTGAACCGCTGAATCGACTCAATGATTCATAACGCTCTGAACCGCTGAATCGACTCACTGATTCATAACGCTCTGAACCGCTGAATCGACTCACTGATTCATAACGCTCTGAACCACTGAATCGACTCACTGATTTATAACGCTTCGAAGCTTCATGATGCCGTGTTTTGAAATCGTCATCACTATATAAGTCGTTATTTAGGGTTTTTTTGCGCACAGAAACTATTCTCGTCTCTTCATAAAGTTATTGTAGAGCCGCTGTAGTGAGATGGACTTTGTAAAAAGGGGCAGTAGCATTAGGTCTTAAAGGGGCAGTAGCATTAGGTCTTAAAGGGGCAGTAGCATTAGGTCTTAAAGGGGCAGTAGCATTAGGTCTTAAAGGGGCAGTAGCATTAGGTCTTAAAGGGGCAGTAGCATTAGGTCTTAAAGGGGCAGTAGCATCAGGTCTTAAAGGGGCAGTAGCATTAGGTCTTAAAGGGGCAGTAGCATTAGGTCTTAAAGGGGCAGTAGCATTAGGTCTTAAAGGGGCAGTAGCATCAGGTCTTAAAGGGGCAGTAGCATCAGGTCTTAAAGGGGCAGTGGCATCAGGTCTTAAAGGGGCAGTAGCATCAGGTCTTAAAGGGGCAGTAGCATCAGGTCTTAAAGGGGCAGTAGCATCAAGTCTTAAAGGGGCAGTAGCATCAGGTCTTAAAGAGACAGTAGCATGAGGTCTTAAAGGGGCAGTGGCATTAGGTCTTAAAGGGGCAGTAGCATCAGGTCTTAAAGGGACAGTAGCATTAGGTCTTAAAGGGGCAGTAGCATCAGGTCTTAAAGGGGCAGTAGCATCAGGTCTTAAAGGGGCAGTAGCATCAGGTCTTAAAGGGGCAGTGGCATCAGGTCTTAAAGGGGCAGTAGCATCAGGTCTTAAAGGGGCAGTAGCATCAGGTCTTAAAGGGACAGTAGCATGAGGTCTTAAAGGGGCAGTAGCATTAGGTCTTAAAGGGGCAGTAGCATCAGGTCTTAAAGGGGCAGTAGCATTAGGTCTTAAAGGGGCAGTAGCATCAGGTCTTAAAGGGGCAGTAGCATCAGGTCTTAAAGGGACAGTAGCATGAGGTCTTAAAGGGGCAGTAGCATCAGGTCTTAAAGGGGCAGTAGCATCAGGTCTTAAAGGGGCAGTGGCATCAGGTCTTAAAGGGGCAGTAGCATCAGGTCTTAAAGGGGCAGTAGCATCAGGTCTTAAAGGGGCAGTAGCATCAAGTCTTAAAGGGGCAGTAGCATCAGGTCTTAAAGAGACAGTAGCATGAGGTCTTAAAGGGGCAGTGGCATTAGGTCTTAAAGGGGCAGTAGCATCAGGTCTTAAAGGGACAGTAGCATTAGGTCTTAAAGGGGCAGTAGCATCAGGTCTTAAAGGGGCAGTAGCATCAGGTCTTAAAGGGGCAGTGGCATCAGGTCTTAAAGGGGCAGTGGCATCAGGTCTTAAAGGGGCAGTAGCATCAGGTCTTAAAGGGGCAGTAGCATCAGGTCTTAAAGGGACAGTAGCATGAGGTCTTAAAGGGGCAGTAGCATTAGGTCTTAAAGGGGCAGTAGCATCAGGTCTTAAAGGGGCAGTAGCATTAGGTCTTAAAGGGGCAGTAGCATCAGGTCTTAAAGGGGCAGTAGCATCAGGTCTTAAAGGGACAGTAGCATGAGGTCTTAAAGGGGCAGTAGCATTAGGTCTTAAAGGGGCAGTAGCATCAGGTCTTAAAGGGGCAGTAGCATTAGGTCTTAAAGGGGCAGTAGCATCAGGTCTTAAAGGGACAGTAGCATCAGGTCTTAAAGGGACAGTAGCATGAGGTCTTAAAGGGGCAGTAGCATCAGGTCTTAAAGGGGCAGTAGCATCAGTTCTTAAAGGGGCAGTAGCATTAGGTCTTAAAGGGGCAGTAGCATCAGGTCTTAAAGGGGCAGTAGCATTAGGTCTTAAAGGGGCAGTAGCATCAGGTCTTAAAGGGGCAGTAGCATCAGGTCTTAAAGGGGCAGTAGCATTAGGTCTTAAAGGGGCAGTAGCATCAGGTCTTAAAGGGGCAGTAGCATTAGGTCTTAAAGGGGCAGTAGCATTAGGTCTTAAAGGGGCAGTGGCATCAGGTCTTAAAGGGGCAGTAGCATCAGGTCTTAAAGGGGCAGTAGCATCAGGTCTTAAAGGGGCAGTAGCATCAGGTCTTAAAGAGGCAGTAGCATCAGGTCTTAAAGGGACAGTAGCATGAGGTCTTAAAGGGGCAGTAGCATTAGGTCTTAAAGGGGCAGTAGCATCAGGTCTTAAAGGGGCAGTAGCATTAGGTCTTAAAGGGGCAGTAGCATCAGGTCTTAAAGGGACAGTAGCATCAGGTCTTAAAGGGACAGTAGCATCAGGTCTTAAAGGGGCAGTAGCAATAGGTCTTAAAGGGACAGTAGCATTAGGTCTTAAAGGGGCAGTAGCATCAGGTCTTAAAGGGGCAGTAGCATTAGGTCTTAAAGGGGCAGTAGCATTAGGTCTTAAAGGGGCAGTAGCATCAGGTCTTAAAGGGGCAGTAGCATCAGGTCTTAAAGGGGCAGTAGCATTAGGTCTTAAAGGGGCAGTAGCATCAGGTCTTAAAGGGGCAGTAGCATCAGGTCTTAAAGGGGCAGTAGCATCAGGTCTTAAAGGGGCAGTAGCATCAGGTCTTAAAGGGGCAGCAGCATCAGGTCTTAAAGGGGCAGTAGCATCAGGTCTTAAAGGGGCAGTAGCATCAGGTCTTAAAGGGGCAGTAGCATTAGGTCTTAAAGGGGCAGTAGCATCAGGTCTTAAAGGGGCAGTAGCATCAGGTCTTAAAGGGGCAGTAGCATCAGGTCTTAAAGGGGCAGTAGCATCAGGTCTTAAAGGGGCAGTAGCATCAGGTCTTAAAGGGGCAGTAGCATCAGGTCTTAAAGGGGCAGTAGCATCAGGTCTTAAAGGGGCAGTAGCATTAGGTCTTAAAGGGGCAGTAGCATCAGGTCTTAAAGGGGCAGTAGCATTAGGTCTTAAAGGGGCAGTAGCATTAGGTCTTAAAGGGGCAGTAGCATTAGGTC
>NC_137120.1:1306752-1309252 GCF_949357685.1 Gobio gobio | reverse complement strand
GATCAGGTGTGACATCATCACACTGCATTATTACACGTCACTGACATCATCAGATCAGGTGTGACATCATCAGGGCATTATTACACGTCACTGACATCGTCAGATCAGGTGTGACATCATCAGGGCATTATTACACGTCACTGACATCGTCAGATCAGGTGTGACATCATCAGGGCATTATTACACGTCACTGACATCATCAGATCAGGTGTGACATCATCAGGGCATTATTACACGTCACTGACATCATCAGATCAGGTGTGACATCATCAGGGCATTATTACACGTCACTGACATCATCAGATCAGGTGTGACATCATCAGGGCATTATTACACGTCACTGACATCATCAGATCAGGTGTGACATCATCACACTGCATTATTACACGTCACTGACATCATCAGATCAGGTGTGACATCATCAGGGCATTATTACACGTCACTGACATCATCAGATCAGGTGTGACATCATCACACTGCATTATTACACGTCACTGACATCGTCAGATCAGGTGTGACATCATCAGGGCATTATTACACGTCACTGACATCATCAGATCAGGTGTGACATCATCAGGGCATTATTACACGTCACTGACATCGTCAGATCAGGTGTGACATCATCAGGGCATTATTACACGTCACTGACATCATCAGATCAGGTGTGACATCATCAAGGCATTATTACACGTCACTGACATCATCAGATCAGGCGTGACATCATCAGGGCATTATTACACGTCACTGACATCATCAGATCAGGTGTGACATCATCAGGGCATTATTACACGTCACTGACATCATCAGATCAGGTGTGACATCATCAGGGCATTATTACACGTCACTGACATCATCAGATCAGGTGTGACATCATCAGGGCATTATTACACGTCACTGACATCATCAGATCAGGTGTGACATCATCAAGGCATTATTACACGTCACTGACATCATCAGATCAGGCGTGACATCATCAGGGCATTATTACACGTCACTGACATCATCAGATCAGGTGTGACATCATCAGGGCATTATTACACGTCACTGACATCATCAGATCAGGTGTGACATCATCAGGGCATTATTACACGTCACTGACATCGTCAGATCAGGTGTGACATCATCAGGGCATTATTACACGTCACTGACATCATCAGATCAGGTGTGACATCATCAAGGCATTATTACACGTCACTGACATCATCAGATCAGGTGTGACATCATCACACTGCATTATTACACGTCACTGACATCATCAGATCAGGTGTGACATCATCGCACTGCATTATTACACGTCACTGACATCATCAGATCAGGTGTGACATCATCAGGGCATTATTACACGTCACTGACATCATCAGATCAGGTGTGACATCATCAGGGCATTATTACACGTCACTGACATCATCAGATCAGGTGTGACATCATCGCACTGCATTATTACACGTCACTGACATCATCAGATCAGGTGTGACATCATCAGGGCATTATTACACGTCACTGACATCATCAGATCAGGTGTGACATCATCAAGGCATTATTACACGTCACTGACATCATCAGATCAGGTGTGACATCATCAGGGCATTATTACACGTCACTGACATCATCAGATCAGGTGTGACATCATCAAGGCATTATTACACGTCACTGACATCATCAGATCAGGTGTGACATCATCAGGGCATTATTACACGTCACTGACATCATCAGATCAGGTGTGACATCATCGCACTGCATTATTACACGTCACTGACATCATCAGCCTGGGCATGTGACAGCTGTCAATCAAAAATCAGCTGACTCAGTTTCTCAAGCAATCAGTGTCTGAGGCGTTTTCACACACACACACACACACACACACACACGGTTTCAATGACATCACATCCTGTGCCTCTGTGTCGTCCTGCAGTCGGGTCAGTTCAGCGAGGACATGATCCCCACGGTCGGCTTCAACATGCGCAAGATCACCAAGGGCAACGTCACCATCAAGGTCAGTCCGTCTCGTCCAGCGGTGTGTGTGTGTGAGTGTGTGTGTGTGTGTGTGTGTGTGTGTGTACTGATGGTGTGTGTGTGTGTGTGTGTGTGTGTGTGTGTGAGTGTGTGTGAGTGTGTGTGTGTGAGTGTGTGTGAGTGAGTGTGAGTGTGAGTGTGAGTGTGTGTGAGTGAGTGAGTGTGTGAGTGTGTGTGTGTGTGTGTGAGTGTGTGTGTGTGTGTGTGTGTGTGAGTGTGTGTGTGTGTGTGTGTGTGTGTGTGTGTGTGTGTGAGTGTGTGTGTGTGTGAGTGTGTGTGTGTGTGAGTGTGAGTGTGTGAGTGAGTGTGTGTGCACTGATGGTGTGAGTGTGTGTGTGTGTGTGTGTGTGTGTACTGATGGTGTGTGTGTGTGTGTGTGTGTATGTGTGTGTACTGATGGTGTGTGTGTGTGTGTGTTGTGTGTGTGTACTGATGGTGTGTGTGTGTGTGTGTGTACTGATGGTGTGTGTGTTGTGTGTGTGTACTG
>NC_137120.1:1274252-1299252 GCF_949357685.1 Gobio gobio | reverse complement strand
CACACTCTCACACACACGCACTCTCTCTCACACACACGCTCTCTCTCACACACACACACACACGCACTCTCTCTCACACACACACACACACACGCGCACTCTCTCTCTCACACACACACGCACTCTCTCACACACTCACACACACGCACTCTCACTCACACACGCACTCTCTCACACACTCTCACACACACGCACTCTCTCTCACACACTCACACACGCACTCTCTCTCACACACACACGCACTCTCTCACACACTCACACACACGCACTCTCTCACACACTCTCACACACACACGCACTCTCACACACTCACACACACGCATTCTCACACACACGCACTCTCACACACTCTCACACACACACACGCACTCTCTCTCACACTCTCTCACACACACACTCTCACACACACTCTCTCTCACGCACTCTCTCTCACGCACTCTCACACACTCTCTCTCACACACGCTCACACACACACACTCAAACGCACTCACTCTCACACACTCACACACTCTCTCACACACACTCACACGCACTCTCACACACACTCACACACACGCAGTCTCTCACACACTCACACGCATTCTCACACACACACACACACACTCAAACGCACTCTCACGCACACACACTCATACTCACACTCTCACACACACACTCATACTCACACACACACTCATACTCACACACACACACACACACTCATACTCACACACACACTCATACTCACTCACACACACACACACACAGGCTCAGGTCATGTGATCTGAAGTGTGTCCGTCCGCCCGCAGGTGCTGGTGCTGGGAAACAAGCGGGATCTTCCCGGAGCGCTGGACGAGAAGGAGCTCATCGAGAGAATGTGAGTTCACACACACACACACACACACACTCACACATACACACACACACACACAGATGACATCAGAGGTTACACTAACCAGCAGTTTTTGTTGTTGTTCACCAATTTTTAAGAGAATCAACAGCTAATTCCCTTCCCTCAGTTATAACACACACTTATATTTATGCATGTAAAATCATATTTAAGAAAACATTAAATTTTATTGCTAGAGCATATCGTTGTTCAAGATTCAAACTTTGCTCACTGGGTAATTTCCCGATGATCTAATCTGATGTTCAGGAACCTGTCGGCCATCCAGGACAGAGAGATCTGCTGTTACTCCATCTCCTGTAAGGAGAAGGACAACATCGGTGAGACTCACACACACACACACACACGTTCCTCAACACGCCAACATCAGTGGATCTTAACATCATAACGGCTAGGCATTGAAAAATCAGTTAAATATTGAAAATCAGGCTGTAAAGTTATTGTGCTACTGTACCTTTAAGACATCAGAGAGCTCTGTGATTGGCTGCTCATAGATCACCTGGGCGGGTCATATGATAATGAGCGTGTTGTGCGTTCCAGACATCACACTACAGTGGCTGATCCAGCACTCGCGGACCCGGCGGAGCTGAGGAGGCGGAGCTGCCGTCTGATTGGAGGAACCGCATCATGTGATCTACTGTATTTTAGGCGCTCTTGATTTCATTCTAAACAAGCAAGCATCCGCCCCTCCATCTCTTCTTATAAACTAATTCACATCATTTGCATCGTTTATTTTTGTTTTTACTTGAATGTGCCCATCATGACGTCCGGGCGTGTCACATGACGCGCGTCGTCCTGCGTGTTTTTGCTCGGGAGACTCGATCGAACCCTAACCGACGCCCACAGCATCTGGTCACGTGATTCACGGTGGCGCAGTTCACGCCGCCATCTTGTTTAGACGTCCACTGAGATAGCATCGTTAGCCTGTTAGCGTGACCTGGTGACATCATCGGAAAAGCGCCGCCAATGGCTCCGTTGACGCTAGCAGTCATTTACGGAGTCGACGTTTAGTTGTTCGGCGAAGTTTGCGACTTTATTATTACGAAATCGACTTTGAGGAAGTCGTTCCTGCGAATGTGACATCATAGGTACAGCTGTGACATCATCTAAGTTTGCGCTAATCGTGTAACATTATGAAATCTGTCATTTTATCTGAAAGCACACGCATCGTTCGGAAGAGTTTTAACGCGTCCAGATGAAGGTTTTATACGTTTGCGCCGAGTCGCCGTGACGACAGCGTTGCGTCAAAGACATCGGTGGGTTGTCATGGCAACTGCGTTCCCATTGCATCGAGTTTTAGGCGAGCGCGTGCAGAACACCGGCAGTGTTTCGAGCGTTGATCCGTCTCTGCGGAGATGTGAGGAATATCGTACGAATCTCCTGTCCAGCGCTGTTCATAACGGAAGGCTTTTCTCGCTTTGTTTCCTTTCGTTTTTGTCGCATGTGTGGACGTTTTTGGCCGGAATCATACTGATTTATGAACGTGATTATACATATGTAAATGTACATTGTTTTTGTTTGTTTTTGGCATGTTCTTTCTCATGTTCTTCAGTGTTTTTCAACTGGATTATGTAAATAGCAACTTAAACCAAATGAGATCTCCCGGTGTTTGTGCTGTTGTGATTAGCTTCCTAAGATAATAATAATCATAATCATAATAATAATAATAGAAGACCCCACTCATATTCACAGCATTCTGAACAAACGGATTGTGAGTGTGTGTGTGTGTGTGTGTGTGTGTGTGTGTGTGTGTGTGTGTGTGTGTGTGTGTGTGTGTGTGTGTGTGTGTGTGTGTGTGTGTGTGTGTGTGTGTGAGAGAGCGATTGTTGTCATGTAGACTAGAATAATACTTACTTTATAAATATCGCCAATTTATTCCATTGATTTATCGCAACTGTTAATAATTTTATATTCATCTCCACTAATGTTTTGATTTGTTATGATTCCATAGGGTGCGCGTCTAAACCTCGTCTACACACGAGAGCGAGCGACGCTACGCGACAACACTGATAATCAACAAAGCTACACTGCTAGCACAGCGGCTAGCTTAAAGCCTGTTACGAAGTTGACGTAGCAAAGTTCCCCCGGTTACGAAAGTTATTTACACTACAACTGCTAGCCTGGTATTAGCATCACTGTCATCGGAAAGTGATGTAAACAGTATTAAAAGTCATCTTACAACTTGTAGTTATTTAACGAAGTTGCACGTTTCTGACATAGCTTTGTCTCGATGTAACGAATTTGAATTTACCGACTCCTTTACAAAGTTTTGTTATAATTCTTACGTTCATAATTCAGTTCGTATTACTCGAGGGGCGTAATGGTTTGCAAGCACACAACTTCGTAATAACTTTGTTGAAGTTGATTTTTTTGCTTTTTAGTTATTTAACGAAGTTGTGCACAGACTATTTTATTATATTGAAGGCAATGTAACGATGTTGACTTTACGAAGTCTCTTTGTTTATAATGGATGGAAACTTTCGCTTATAACGATTCGCGACCTAACGAAGTTACGTTCATAAACATTATAATAAAGTGGCATTTGCAGGCACAACTTGGTTACACAACAAGTTTGTAAATTACTTTGTTAACGTTGACTTTATTTAATGAAGTTGTGCGCTTGCAACAGACAAATTTATTATAATGAACTCGTAACGAAGTTGACTTTACGAAGTCCTTTATGAACTCACTTTTGGATTTTTTGGAAAGTCAACTTTGTTGATTATAACGAAGTCGAATTTCCGTTCGTTATAATCAAGTGTCGAAGTGGTTTGCAAGCACACAAATTACACAACACAAAGTTCGTAATTACTTTGTTGTTCACTTACGAACTATTAACGAAGTCACCCTAATGAAGTTATGTTCGTAATCTATCAGTGCTTTCGCAACTTTGTTCGTCAACTTTGTAAAAGTCACTCTAACGAAGTCGACTTTGATCAGTGTCGCGAGCGCTGCGTTGATTATGTCGGGCTTTTGTCGTGTTGCGTGTGGACATTAGATTTACTGCTGACATCATTTCCTCTGGACTCTCATGATCTTCTGTACGTGTGTCGAGTTCATCATTATTATTTCTTTATGTCTGATTAAATGTGGCCATAATGTTTGTTTTGATATGTCGTTGTTTTAATAGTTTGTAGCGGAGTCGCTCATTTGTTTGCCGGGGAATCATGTGACTTTACACTGATGCCCCGCTGCATGACTCATTATGGGATGGAGCAGGTTGCCATGGTTACTGTATAAACAAGTTGTGATTGGACAGAACGCGATGATGTTCTTTCCCCCCCTCTTTATATGGACCAGACCGTAACTTTTTACAGCCGTCAGTCACATAACAAGTGTTTCTGTACACGACTCCATCAGTCGAGTCGTTCATTTGGGATCTTTCTATTCTCTCGTACTCGCGGTGATAACTGTACATGTTGTTCTTGTTATTTACAGATTATTTAAAAATGAAATTAAATGATTTCCCTATCAGAACTGCTGTTTCTTCTTTCTTTCAGTCAAGATCGGTTTGGTTTTATTTTGGGTCTAATTCAGTGACACTGGATAGAAAATGTTTGTTTTAAAACTTTATTAGGAAAGTAAAAACAAGGGATTGAATGTGGTGCTGTTGATTTTAGTGTACTAACATACTACTACTCTATTTACATACTGCATTTGACAGCACTACACCTTATACTGTATCCCACAATGCATTGTGCATCAGTGTGTGATTCTTCAACATCACCAGCAGAGGTCAGTCAACACATACAAAGATTTCTCTCATTGATTATTAAATGAGACTTTCTGTGCAGTTTTTTTTCTCTGAAGACAAACCGAGCGTTCGTTGATGTGACGTCAACAATAAAAAATATTCATTAACCCTCTACTGCATAGCGTTGCTCTCAGGCAACGGAAAGTGTTTTTAAGTTTAATTTCCAGTACATGTTTCTTTAAATAATTGCAACCAATCAAAATGGTCAAATGATTGCTATAGAATGGTCCAATAAGGTGTGGGAGTCACTATCAAGCATCATTTGAAGGCGGGGCTTCCTTTTCTGACATGTGGTCACATGAGCACATGGTGTGAGAAGAAGGTAAGATTATTTGCTTCAGTAATCTTATTTACAATGACATGAACTGTAAATAAAAAATATATGTATGTGCATGAAGGTGTAGAGAAGTTGTTTGTCAAGTTTTATTAACTTTTTTTTAATTTAGCATGTTTAGAAATTCAGTTTTTCTTCTTGTTGCCTCAGGGCAACGTTATGCGATAAGGGGTACTTTTTATGGAGGTCTTTGCTGACAATGTGTTTGGATGTTATCACACATCATTACATGTTATTTGTGCACAATATGGTAAAATAATAATAATAACTTCATAGCCACGCCCTAGCAACCAGTTTCAGCACCCTAGCAACCATATATCAACATTAACGAGCCATATCTCAGTACCAGAGCATTGTAGAAATACAGAGTTGGGCTCTTTTGACTCAGACTGGCCAATAGTCTTTCAATATCACCCTATTAACTGTATAGCCACACCCTAGCAACCATTTAGAGCACCCTAGCAACCGTATTGCAACATAAAGAAGCCATATCTCAGCCCCAGAACATCGTACAGTCATGAGGGTGGGCTCTTTTGACTCAGACTGGCCAATAGTCTTTAATATCACCCCAAGAACTGTATAGACACATCGTAGCAACCATGTACAGTACCCTAGCAACAGTACAAACACATTAATAAGCCATATCTCAGCCCCAGAACATCCTACAGACATGTTGCTTGGCTTTTTTGCATCCCAGTAGCATCCGAGAGGATTTTTTTTGCCACGGCAAGCACCACTCACATTTTCTTCAGGAAATGTACATTCTAGAGTGAGAAAGTGAACAGTTCAAACAGGTTCTACAGTGTTTGAAAAAAGAAAACTACCTCTGTTTGATGGATTGACAAATAAGTTTTAGTCAGATTAAATACTTTTTACTTGCTAAGACATATTTGAAGTGTTTTTAAAAGGAAAATTACCACTGTTTGATGTGTGTAAATGGACCAAATGCTACAATTAAATATTTGAAACCCATTATTAATTGAAAAGAGTGCCAGTTCCCTCTTGATTTTCCTAATAAACATTGAGACAATATTACATTTTTCTCTGTTATTTACTACCTATACTGCATAGCGTTGCCCTGAGGCAACAAAATAAAATCTGCTAAGGGGGTGGGTTTAAAAAAAAAAAAATTTTTGTTTGTTAATCTGTTATCTTAAATATTCAAGAAAATAAGATTAATTTTTTTTTTTTTATGCAAAAACATAATTCATGCATTAGAGGGTTAAAGGCACAATATGTAAGATTTTAGATTAAAATATAAAAACAACACTAGAATAATATTGAGTTGACTACATTATCCCAAATGTTCCCAAGAATGTTTAAATCCAGAGATATCAGTGATTTTACCCAGGACATGGCGCGCTTTTTAAAATATAGATATATTTAATAACATAATTACAATAAATAAACCTCAACACGAAAGACATGCGGGCTATAAGGGAGTTAAGAAGAGCATCACATGAACACAAAAGCCATTTATCACAACAACAAATAGATTTAGGTTATAACGGTCGTTATTCCCGGGGATAATGTGTGTTTTGCGCTTCGCCATCGGCGTTCTGTTGGTTTTAGTGAGTTAACTGGGACTGTTGTGAGCGCATTCATCCCGTCAGACCCCTCGCTGCTGTTGGGTTTGGACCGGTCCGTCTCGCTCTGTTATTCAGTGTGAGAAGGTCAGAGGTCAGAGTGTTGTCGTGGAGACGGTGACATGTCTGATCCGGCCGGACGGCGGGACTCCACCGGGCTCATGCCAGCGGACCCTGCGGTCTTCCTGCTCCCGCGGACGGACGTCGAGTCCCGCGGCGCCGCTGACGGTCGGTTCCGCCGAGCCCGCGGTGTTCTGGAGCGGTTCTGAGACGGTTTCCACGGCGATCTCACACTGAGCTTCAATCTTCCTCAGTGGAACAAAACAAACAGTGTCTCAGAGCCGTCGACACACACACACACACACACACACACACACACACACACACACACACACACACACACACACACACACACACACACACACACACACACACACACACACACACACACACACAAAACTCTTAAATTAATATATAATGAACACACTAGTGTCTCTAAGGAGACTTTCACCGAACTTATTTACTTAAACAACAGTAGGCTGTGTTTTTACCTCAAACATTAAAACGCGTTATATTCTTGGCCAGTGCATATGATAATCATCTGCTTCCCCCCAGTATATCTGACGTGTTGTGCAGTTCTGCTGATTTTCATTCATGATTCACATCTGTGAGTGACAACAGAATCCCGCTCTGTGAGCCAGTGTGTGTGGGTTTAGTTAAGGACAAACTGTCCCCAGAAGTCAGACAAGTGACAAAACCTCCTTGTGTGGACAGTGGGAAAATCTGTTTGTTTAAAAATAGCCGTCATTTTCACAGTAACCTTATCATTTTCAGCGTCTGTATTTTCACTTTGCGCTATAGACACGTAACATTGATTGATGTTTCAAAAACTAGCAATCAGGTGTTTTGAAATCTCATTTAAAATGAGTAATAATCAGATTACTTTTTGATGCTCTGAGTAAAGTAAATCATTACAAGTAACTTGCATTAAGTAATCAGATTACTTTTTGATGTTCTGAGTAAAGTAACATATAACAAGTAACTTACATTACGTGATTAGATTACTTTTTTGATGTAACAAGTAACGCATTACAAGTAACTTGCATTAAGTAATCAGATTACATTTTGATGTTCTTAGTAAAGTAACGCATTACAAGTAACTTGCATTAAGTATTCAGATTACTTTTATGATGTTACAAGTAAAGTAACGCATTACAAGTAACTTACATTAAGTAATCAGATTACTTTTTTGATGTTACAAGTAAAGTAACGCATTACAAGTAACTTGCATTAAGTAATCAGATTACTTTTTTGATGTTACAAGTAAAGTAACGCATTACAAGTAACTTGCATTAAGTATTCAGATTACTTTTATGATGTTACGAGTAAAGTAACGCATTACAAGTAACTTGCATTAAGTAATCAGATTACTTTTTGATGTTCTTAGTAAAGTAACGCATTACAAGTAACTTGCATTAAGTATTCAGATTACTTTTATGATGTTACAAGTAAAGTAACGCATTACAAGTAACTTACATTAAGTAATCAGATTACTTTTTTGATGTTACAAGTAAAGTAACGCATTACAAGTAACTTGCATTAAGTAATCAGATTACTTTTTTGATGTTACAAGTAAAGTAACGCATTACAAGTAACTTGCATTAAGTATTCAGATTACTTTTATGATGTTACGAGTACAATAACGCATTACAAGTAACTTGCATTAAGTAATCAGATTACTTTTTGATGTTCTTAGTAAAGTAACGCATTACTAGTAACTTGCATTAAGTATTCAGATTACTTTTATGATGTTACAAGTAAAGTAACGCATTACAAGTAACTTGCATTAAGTAATCAGATTACTTTTTTGATGTTACAAGTAAAGTAACGCATTACAAGTAACTTGCATTAAGTATTCAGATTACTTTTATGATGTTACGAGTAAAGTAACGCATTACAAGTAACTTGCATTAAGTAATCAGATTACTTTTTGATGTTCTTAGTAAAGTAACGCATTACAAGTAACTTGCATTAAGTATTCAGATTACTTTTATGATGTTACAAGTAAAGTAACGCATTACAAGTAACTTGCATTAAGTAATCAGATTACTTTTATGATGTTACGAGTAAAGTAACGCATTACAAGTAACTTGCATTAAGTAATCAGATTACTTTTTGATGTTCTGAGTAAAGTTACATATAATAAGTAACTTACATTACGTGATTAGATTACTTTTTTAATGTTACAAGTAAAGTAACTCATTACAAGTAACTTGCATTAAGTATTCAGACTACTTTTATGATGTTACGAGTAAAGTAACTCATTACAAGTAACTTGCATTAAGTATTCAGATTACTTTTATAATGTTACGAGTAAAGTAACGCATTACAAGTAACTTGCATTAAGTATTCAGATTACTTTTATGATGTTACGAGTAAAGTAACTCATTACAAGTAACTTGCATTAAGTAATCAGATTACTTTTATGATCTTACGAGTAAAGTAACGCATTACAAGTAACTTGCATTAAGTATTCAGATTACTTTTATGATGTTACGAGTAAAGTAGCGCATTACAAGTAACTTGCATTAAGTAATCAGATTACTTTTATGATGTTACGAGTAAAGTAACGCATTACAAGTAACTTACATTAAGTAATCAGATTACTTTTTTGATGTTACAAGTAAAGTAACGCATTACAAGTAACTTGAATTAAGTAATCAGATTACTTTTTTAATGTTACAAGTAAAGTAACGCATTACAAGTAACTGGCATTAAGTAATCAGATTACTTTTATGATGTTATGAGTAAAGTAACATTATCTATCAAGTCAGTCTCTATCAAAAGTGCTCCAAGGAAGGACCAGTGGAGAACCGGCCACAGGGTCATGGAGGACCAGTGGAGAACCGGCCACAGGGTCATGGAGGACCAGTGGAGAACCGGCCACAGGGTCATTGAGGACCAGTGAAGAACCGGCCACAGGGTCATGAAGGACCAGTGGAGAACCGGCCACAGGGTCATGGAGGACCAGTGGAGAACCGGCCACAGGGTCATGGAGGACCAGTGGAGAACCGGCCACAGGGTCATGGAGGACCAGTGGAGAACCGGCCACAGGGTCATGGAG
Organism: Gobio gobio; assembly: GCF_949357685.1. Classification (NCBI taxonomy): domain Eukaryota; kingdom Metazoa; phylum Chordata; class Actinopteri; order Cypriniformes; family Gobionidae; genus Gobio; species Gobio gobio. The sequence continues at coordinate 1,289,568 of NC_137120.1, read as the reverse complement.
GACCAGTGAAGAACCGGCCACAGGGTCATGAAGGACCAGTGGAGAACCGGCCACAGGGTCATGAAGGACCAGTGGAGAACCGGCCACAGGGTCATGAAGGACCAGTGGAGAACCGGCCACAGGGTCATGAAGGACCAGTGGAGAACCGGCCACAGGGTCATGAAGGACCAGTGGAGAACCGGCCACAGGGTCATGGAGGACCAGTGGAGAACTGGCCACAGGGTCATGAAGGACCAGTGGAGAACCGGCCACAGGGTCATGAAGGACCAGTGGAGAACCGGCCACAGGGTCATGGAGGACCAGTGGAGAACCGGCCACAGGGTCATGGAGGACCAGTGGAGAACCGGCCACAGGATCATGAAGGACCAGTGGAGAACCGGCCACAGGGTCATGAAGGACCAGTGGAGAACCGGCCACAGGGTCATGGAGGACCAGTGGAGAACCGGCCACAGAGTCATGGGCGGCCGAGGCTCATTGATGCACGTGGGGAGCAAAGAAAAGTGTCAGGGGTCTAGTGGAGTCCATGCCTCGACGGGTCAGGGATGTTTTGGAAGCAAAAGGGGGACCAACACAATATTAGGATGGTGGTCATAATGTTCATAAAATCACATAATGTTTTAAGTAGTTTATTAATTTGCCTTTATAAGAGACATGTTTATATTCTGGTCTGATGGCACAAACATTACCACCACACGACAAACTTCAAAAGACTGCGGCCCAAAACTGTGCGTCAGTAAGAGAGAGTAAAACACACTCTTGACCTCATTCTGTGGTTCAGACACAGAGCGTTTAATCTCCCCGGATTACTTGTTGCCCCATTCTTGCCCCTCCGTGTTGCCCACATCAGTGCGAGCGTCCCGTCTCCATGGCAACCGGCGCGAGAGAAAGACGCCGGAGAATGTCGTGTCTGTTTCTGGTGTGCTGCTGTTTGAGTCTGAATGCCGAGAGCCGGCGTGTGACAGTCGCGTAGCAACTGCTCAGGGGCCGCTATTGATATTCAGCGCGGGGGCCGCGGCTCAGGAACAATACGGCCCTTATGGGCCCCACGACTCCTCCTGAGAATCTACTGTAGGAGGGAAATCTCTTCAGACAGCAGCTCAGTGTGTGTGATTCAGTCAGACACAAACACATGAAGTGTGTATAACAGAGAACACTCTTTCAAACGTTTATTGGCTGAAACCAGTACAAAAAGACAAACAAGAGATGAGACGCTAACAGCTCAGCAACATCGATTATAATCATTCTAACGTGTTAAAGTTATACAGGTGCTGGTCATATAATCAGAATATCATCAAAAAGTTGATTTATTTCACTAATTCCATTCAGAAACTTCATTACACACAAGACTGATATATTTCAAATGTTTATTTCTTTTAATTTTTCATGATTATAACTGACAACAAAGAAAATTCCAAATTCAGTATCTCAGAAAATTAGAATATTACTTAAGACCAATACAAAGAAAGGATTTTTAGAAATCTTTGGCACTGTGCAGGTCCCAGTCCTTTTGGAAAATGAAATCTACATCTCCATAAAGTTGGTCAGCAGCAGGAAGCATGAAGTGCTCTAAAACTTCCTGCTATACGGCTGCGTTGACCTCTGACCTCAGAAAACACAGTGGACCAACACCAGCGCATGACATGGCACCCCAAACCATCCCTGACTGTGGAAACTTTACACTGGAGCTCCAGCAGTGTGGATTGTGTGTCTCTCCTCTCTTCCTCCAGACTCTGGACCCTGATTGACTTCATCAGAGAACATAACTCTGGCCACTCAGTCCAGTCCTGTCTGTCTTTAGCCCAGACGAGACGCTTCTGACGCTGTCTGTTGGTCAAGAGTGCGACAGCTGAAACCCATGTCTGTCATACGTCTGTGTGTAGAGGTTCTTGAAGCACTGACTCCAGCTGCAGTCCACTATTTGTGAATCTCCCCCACATTTTTGAATGGGTTTTGTTTCTCAATCCTCTCCAGGGTGCGGTTATCCCTATTGCTTCTACACTTTTTTCTAGCACATCTTTTCCTTCCCTTCGCCTCTCTATTAATGTGCTTGGACACAGAGCTCTGAGAACAGCCAGCCTCTTCTGCAATGACCTTTTGTGTCTTGCCCTCCTTGTGGAAGGGGTCAAAGGTCGTCTTTTGGACAGCTGTCAGGTCAGCTTCTTCCCCATGAGTGTGTGGCCTACAGAACTAGACTGAGAGACCATTTAAAGGTGTTTTGAGTTCATCAGCTGATTAGAGTGTGGCACCAGGTGTCTTCAATATTCAACATTTTCACAATATTCTCATTTTCTGAGATAATGAATTTGGGATTTTCCTTAGTTGTCAGTTATAATCATCACAATTAAAAGAAATAAACTTTTGAAATATATCAGTCTGTGTGTAATGAATGAATGAATATAATATACAAGTTTCACTTTTTGAATGGAATTAGTGAAATAAATCATCTTTTTGATGATATAATTATATGACCAGCACCTGTAGTTCATAGAGACTCAGATTGATCAGTTCCAGCAGAATCACTTCATCAACAAACACACACATCTCATCCTCAGACACTAACACAAATCACACACACACACACACACACACACACACACACACACACACACACACACATTAAGTGCATAAAAAATACAACGTTTCAAGTTTGCTGTAAATGTCCATCCAGCAGCACAACATCTGTGCATCAACACAATATTAGTTACTAAAGACAGTGAGACGGTTAGGATGTTTATGGAGAAGTGAATGTGGACTGAATTACATCATCGGATTCTGATTGGACGTAGACAAAGAAGAAACAGGAAATGGTTTCTGTACTTCCTGTGAGTAACTCCTCATCCAGCGTTGAGTTATAATGACCCGATGATTTACTCTCCCTCAGCTCATCCTAGGAGTGGTGATGATGGAGGGATGAGCTTTTGGGCTTCTCCATAAAGTGTGTAAGAGCCTGATTGTGTTCGTCTGAGAGAAGAGTGTCTCACACACACACCTCAGACGAGCTGAGGGAGAGTAAATCATGGGGTCATTTTTAGGTGAACTATCCCTTTACGCATTTCTTTAATGTGCATCGACTGTGCAGAGAGTCACACATGTCTGGAGTAGATGATGACAGAATGAGGGTTTCGTGTGAACTGTCCCTTTAAAGGGTTAGTTCACCCAAAAATGAAAATTGTGTGATTAATGACTGAGCCTCATGTGGTTGGACACCCGTCAGACCTCCGTTCATCTTCGGAACACAAATGAAGATATTTTAGTGTAAATCTGATGCTCTGAAAGGCCTCCATTGGCTCAACTTTACACTCTCAAGACCCTTAAAAGACACTAAAGACTAAAGTTACAAAGTCCATCTCACTACAGCGGCTCTACAATAACTTTATGAAGACGAGAATAGTTTCTGTGCGCAAAAAAACCCTAAATAACGACTTATATAGTGATGACGATTTCAAAACACGGCATCATGAAGCTTCGAAGCGTTATGAATCAGTGAGTCGAATCATGATTCGGATCGCGTGTCAAACTGCTGAAATCAGTTGACTTTGGCGATTCAAACCGCTGAATCGACTCACTGATTCATAACGCTTCAAAGCTTCATGAGGCCATGTTTTGAAATCGTCATCACTATATAAGTCGTTATTTAGGGTTTTTTTGCGCACAGAAACTATTCTCGTCTTCATAAAGTTATTGTAGAGCCGCTGTAGTGAGATGGACTTTGTAACTTTAGTCTTTAGTGTCTTTTAAGGGTCTTGAGAGTGTAAAGTTGAGCCAATGGAGGCCTTTCAGAGCATCAGATTTACACTAAAATATCTTCATTTGTGTCTGAAGATGAACGGAGGTCTGACGGGTGTCCAACCACATGAGGCTCAGTCATTAATGACACAATTTACAGTTTCATTTTTCCTTTAAGAGTGTTAGTGATGGACGATAGTTCATTCACAGTTTTTACGAGGTTCCAGATCAGCACGGCGTTCCGATGATCAGCTCGGCCGGACTGTCCTTGGCCTTATCAGAGAACAGCGCGGGCACGATCTTCAGCTTGTCCTCCTGCACGGGGACGGGCGAGGACAGGGCCGAGGAGAGGGCGGTGGCGTTGGTGGAGGAGGAGGTGGAGGAGGCGGAGGGGTCGGGCACACACTCGTCGCAGCAGCAGCAGCAGCAGTCCATGAACGCCTGGCCCAGAGAGCGACAGATGCAGAGCAGCAGGACGGGCGTCGCCCCCGCCCGCACGAACATCAGGAACTGGCCAATCAGAGCCAGCAGCGCTCGCGTGGCCACGCCCACCTCCACGCCCGCCGACGCCAGCACAATGTTCCAGGCGTTCTCCGGCAAACTGCACACGGCGTAGATGGACGCCAGCGCCACCACCGTGCGGGTCAGCTGACGCTCGCGGCGCTGCTGCTTCGGGGACGGGGCGGAGCACGAGGCGGAGGACGGGGCGGAGGAGGCGGAGGACGGGCGCTTCTCGTCGGAGACGTGCCGTGTGAGCAGCTGACACGCGGCCGTGAACAACAGCGGCAGGCAGAAGAAGCAGCCGAAGCTCCACCACATCCGGGCCTGATGGTAGGTCAGCACCAGCCCGTACAGCGCCTCGGGCAGCGCGGCGGACGCCTGCTGGACACACCGGTCCACCGGCAGACCCGTCCGCGAGGACCCCTCCTGCTCCAGCTGCCACATCAGCAGCTCCGGCCCCGCCAGCACCAGAGACCCCACCCAGATCACCGACAGCTTGGCCAGGATGGACTGGCAGGACTCCACCCGCTGCGGGCGCGCCGGCACGCTGGTCACCGCGTGGAAGCGGTCGATGCTGAGCGCACACAGAGTGAAGGTGGTCACGCCCAGAGACGTCACCTGGAACACACGTCAATAAAAACACGTCAACAAACACACGTCACCTGGAACACACGTCAACAAACACACGTCACCTGGAACACACGTCAACAAACACGTCAACAAACACACGTTAGCAAACACACGTCAACAAACACACGTCAGCAAACACACGTCACCTGAAACACACGTCACCTGAAACACACGTCAACAAACACACGTCAACAAACACACGTCAGCAAACACACGTCAACAAACACACGTCACCTGAAACACACGTCAACAAACACACGTCAACAAACACACGTCAGCAAACACACGTCACCTGAAACACACGTCAACAAACACACGTCAACAAACACACGTCAGCAAACACACGTCAACAAACACACGTCAACAAACACACGTCAGCAAACACACGTCAGCAAACACACGTCACCTGAAACACACGTCAACAAACACGTCAACAAACACGTCAACAAATACACGTCACCTGGAACACACGTCAGCAAACACACGTCAACAAACACACGTCAACAAACACATGTCAGCAAACACACGCCAGCACGATCACATGACCTCCACTGACACACACCTACCATAGTATTCATGCAGTTAACCATGGCATGTTTTTGGACATGTAACATGGTAAAAGCATGTATTTTAGACATGTAACATAGTAAAAGCATGTATTTTGGACATGTACCATGGTAAAAGCATGTATTTTAGACATGTAACATAGTAAAAGCATTTGGACATGTACCATGGTAAAAGCATGTATTTTAGACATGTAACATGGTAAAAGCATGTATTTTAGACATGTAACATGGTAAAAGCATGTATTTTGGACATGTAACATGATAAAAGCATGTATTTTGGACACATATCATGGTAAAAGCATGTCTTTTAGACATGTAACATGGTAAAAGCGTGTATTTTAGACATGTAACATGGTAAAAGCATGTATTTTGGACATGTACCATAGTCATACCATGTATTTTGGATATATACCATGGTAAAAGCATGTATTTTGAACAAGTACCATAGTCATACCATGTATTTTGGATATATACCATGGTAAAAGCATGTATTTTGAACAAGTACCATAGTCATACCATGTATTTTGGTCACATATCATGGTAAAAGCATGTATTTTGGACACATATCATGGTAAAAGCATGTATTTTGGACACATGTCATGATAAAAGCATGTATTTTGGTCACATATCATGGTAAAAGCATGTATTTTGGACACATATCATGGTAAAAGCATGTATTTTGGACACATATCATGGTAAAAGCATGTATTTTGGACACATGTCATGATAAAAGCATGTATTTTGGACACATCATGGTAGCATGCATTTTAGACATGTAACATGGTAAAAGCATGTATTTTGGACACAGATCATGGTAAAAGCATGTATTTTAGACATGTAACATAGTCTTACCATGTTTTGTGGACACATATCATGGTAAAAGCATGAATTTTGGACATGTACCATAGTCATACCATGTATTTTGGATATGTACCATGGTAAAAGCATGAATTTTGGACACATATCATGGTAAAAGCATGAATTTTGGACACATATCATAGTAAAAGCATGAATTTTGGATACATATCATGGTAAAAGCATGTATTTTGGACATGGATCATAGTCATACCATGTTTTTTGGACACACATATGGTAAAAGCATGAATTTTGGACATATCATGGTAAAAGCATGAATTTTGGACATATCATGGTAAAAGCATGAATTTTGGACATGTACCATAGTCATACCATGTAGTTTGGATATGTACCATGGTAAAAGCATGCATTTTGGACACATATCATGGTAAAAGCATGTTTTTTGGACATGTACCATGGTCATACAATGTTTTTGGACATGTGCTATATTAGTACTATGGTAGATGCACATGCAATCATTCAGTACTATGGTGTGTATATATTTAAGCCCCATGCTTTTACCATCTTACCCGATGACTTGTCATGATGTCAGTAAGGGTGATAAAAATAAGGGTTGATTTTCCCAAGTGACTGAATATATTAGACAGAATGTTGCGTCGATTTGCATCTCATCTAATATGTTAATTCCCTGTCATATAAAATGTCTTAGGGCGGCAGAAGTGGGTCAACAGACACTTAAAACACCATGAAAACACTTATTCAACACGCTAATGGTCCCAATTAGTGCCGCTAATTACCCGGGGATCTGATTTACATGACAATCGGGAGAGCTGGTGCTTCCAAGAGGAGGCTGGAAAATAAACTCAAGAAACTACCACCACACACCCACTGTGACTGACGACGGGAAATTAATGCGTCTGTTCACTTATATGGTACCGTGTTTTCTGGACCATTGTAATTTGGTCTCCGATAGAACGTTTAGTACTTCAAGAGATAGATATACAACTTTTTAGATAGATGAGACTAAGTTTAAGTGTGACCGGTCCGACTCGACCCTCTCCGAGCGGGATTCGAACTCACACTTCTCCGACGCGCCGTATCGACTCCCGCTCGGAGCGGGTCGAGTAGGACCAGTTATCTGCATTAGATTGATAAACAGACTGATTATTAATTGATTGATTGATTGATTATTGGCTCACACACCTCCACATATGGCACTATCCTGCAGGACAGATCCCCCATCAGTCTTCTCTTGGTCAGCTCGTTGAGGATCACCACAGGCAGGCAGAAGAATAGGACCATGAAGTCCCAGAACGCCAGGCTGGCCAGCGCGCAGTTCCACGTGCTCTTCAGGTAATAATTGTGCCACACGATACACATCAGCGCCAGATTACCCACAATGCCCACGGAGAACACGATGAGCGCCAGCAGCATGACCGCGTAGGCGCTGTACGACTCCTCCGTGAGCGGGTACAGCGGGTTGTGAACGCGCAGCGAGCCGTTGAACGTCCGCGGTGTGGTGAAGAACGCGTCGGGATGAGGGCGCGGGTGTCGGTCTCGCTGCTTGGATCTGGACGCGCGCGGAACTCGCGGTGCGGGATGATGCTCTCCATCACTGGGATGGTTCGCGCGCGCGGATAACTCCAGCCACGAGGATGATGAAGGCTCCACCAGGCTCATCTCCATCTCCACCGCGCGTGTATCCGCCTGCAGTGATGCGGCAGCTAAAACAAGCGCGTATAAAAGCCTCAGCATGATGAGAGTGTGAGGAGCAGGTCTGGAGGATGAAGGGATGTGGATGAGCGAGAGCTTCAGTCTGGGCATCTCGTCAAGTTCTGCTCCTCTAGTTCCTCACCAACTTCTGGAGTGAATTAATGAAGGACCCCAGAGGAAAACCTGCCCCCTCGTGGACAGCAAATGATGTGTTCACTTACACTGGGCCACACACTGGTAATGGTGGCTGTGGCTCTTTCAGCAGATAATGCGCCGCCACAAAGCACAAATGCTCCAGGAATGCTTTGAGGAGAACAACAACGAGTTTGAGTCCAAATTCCCCAGATCTCAATCCAGTCGAGCATCTGTGGGATGAGCTGAACAAACAAGTCCGATCCATGGAGGCCCCACCTCGCAACTTACAGGACTTAAAGGATCTGCTGCTAACATCTTGGTGCCACAGCACACCTTCAGGGGTCTAGAGGAGTCCATCAGAGACGGGTCACAATATTAGGTCATAATGTTATGCCTGATCGGTGTATATCAATGTGATTCAGAGATGAGCACTAATGTTGTCCACCAGAGGGAGCCGCAGGAAAGCAAATCAGTTTAAAGACTATGACATAAAGTTTAATAAAGCACGATACGTTTGCAAACACTTACAGAACATTCATTTTTTAATCTTAATGATATTGAGAACATATTTGTCAAGTTGCAGACACGACTGGATGTGTCCAGTTGAAGAAGAGACGCTGTATTATTAGTCTATTTTAGTACAGTAGGGTGAATGCGGGTAAAGTGGGCCAGTGGGTAAAGTGGGCCAGTGGGTAAAGTGGGCCAGCGGGTAAAGTGGGCCGTTGAAGTTTGATTGACCGTGTAAACCCATTTAAACTGTTTAGAAAAAACAGTCGTTTACCATTTTAAATGTTCCTCTGATTATTTATTGCTCGTGTTATAGTCCCATTATTATTGAGTTATAGAGTTCATCTTCATCCATATTCAGATTTCATCAAATCTTCTCTCAGTTGTTTTGAGTGAACTGATTCAATCTTCTCAAGGTTTGTTTGCTAACGTGTTAATAAATCGTGTTTTTAATGAATATGCAGGATAAATGGTGTCTCCTCAAACTGTCAGTTAATGATTATCTTCAGAATAAACGAATGATATTCATGTAAAATATGCATGGCTGACTATATAAAGCGAACGCAGACAGACAGTGATTATAGCGCAGCTGAGACCGCATCGATCATCACATGGTTTTGTAGGAATTGTAATCAGGCGCTAAAGAGAGTACCTATAAAAGCAATCGCTCGGGGTCCTAAAGGAGACCTGATTTAGGGGGGACCCAATTTGTCCCACTTCCGGCCATTGCTGGATCCCAAATGGCACCTAAACGTCCGTGTCGTAATGCTGCTTTGACTGCTGGGTAAAGTCCTCTGGGTTGGCAAAACCATAGATGTCCATAATAAAGGCTAGATGTCTTAGGGCGGAGTCTCTAACGTCATCAGCGGCGGCCATCTTGTCACCGGCGGCCATCTTGTCTCAGGCAGGGCTCCTGATCTGAACACAAATACTCTTATCTCACTGAAATCTGGACGGATTTACAAATGGTTCGGTTTCTTACAAACGTTATTAACGTGGCTATAATTATGGACGCTTGAAGAAATTATGAATAATTATTCATAAGTGTGCAGTGTCATAACTACATCTCTGACGTTTATAACGAAGCAAACAGTTTGAAAATCGGTAGAAAATTGAGCAAGTTATGGTTATTTTAAAAGTGCAAGCACCATTAAAACACAATGAGTGAGCGAGCTGACTGAGACAAGATGGCCGCCAGCAGCGGACGAGACATCTAGCCTTTATTATGTACAGTTTTATTACCCGTACAGTTAATGCGGTGTCACAGTAAAATACCGTACATTTCCTCCTTCATGAAACGTTCGTAAATATATGAGCAAATTCGGAGTACCTTTACGAAAACTCGTCCAGATTCACAAACGCTTCGTACACCACGGATTCGGGAGTTTAACGAGTGTGTATTAATGAGTTCACACATTCGTAAATGGGCACACGTGCTCATTCATAATTAGCATAATCCCGCCCATGAGTTACAACTGCCAATGACGTGTCCAGGAACGCTGTGGAATCTTCTGGACTTCCTTCCCAGGTTTGGCTCCGGTATTTTGCATAAATGCTAAAGAGACTAACTGACCATATGCCTAGCAATACATATTCAATCATCGTGTGTCCATCAAAGCATTATAGCCATCTAAAACACGCCTGTGCTCTTCTGAACACGGCCAGCTGGTGGCGCTGGAGAGCTGTGTTTTCCAGCTGAGATACTTTGATTGCTACACTGTAAAAAAATATATTTAAAAAGTAAGTTGCCTGGTTGCCTTAACAATTTGAGTTAATTAAAATAAAAATTTGAGTTAATACAACGAACATTAGAGAATATTTATTATTATTAAAATATTTTGTAAGCATATTGCGTAATTGTGTGTTTTATTTGTAATTATGAATTGTGCTATTTTCATGATTTATCACAACATTTTTTATTTATTCATGTGGTTCAGATACAATAATATTTTGAGTTTCTATTTATTAAACCAATTTCCTCCATTGTATTAACTCAAATGTTTAATTTCAATGAACTCAAAATTAAGGCAACCAGGTTTCTTATTTTTTTACGTTAAACCAACAATATTTTTACAGTGTACAAGTTCATTTCAACTCTCTATATTACAATTTACATTCAACTGACTTACAATTTTGAGTTGAATCTTGTATAACGTAAATTAAAAAGTTGAAATTGCTTAACTTATTTTGATTTTGAGTTAAATTAACTTAAAAAAACATATGTTGTCATAACTTATTGATCCTATAATTTTTTTTGACAGTGTATGGATATGATACAGAATATCATGTATCATGTGGCTGTAATGCGTTACTGTAGGGGTGTAGCGGGACACACTGACGGTTTGCTACAGCAGTTTTACAAAATAGCTTTTTATTTATTTTTTATTAAACAGTGATTTGCTGAAAAAAAAGTATGTCCTTAAATGAATTAAATTATAACTAAAAGTATATTGAAGATTGCACATTAATATTAAAGGTTAACAACAGAGCCCAAACTATTGGCCTAAATTCAGTTGCTATTTATTTTTAGATACAAGCAATAGACAGTACGCAAATGTGTCAACTACACATGAGGCAGTTTTTGCAATAACTTCTAAATCTAATTATAAAATAGTTTATTCTCCAATTGGTTGTGGAAATATAATCATTTATACACAGTGTGTGTCATGACGGGTTTATTTAAACACACATGAAATAATCAAGACATCACTAACCGGTTCGGTTGAATATGATGAATATACAGGCGCTGGTCATATAATTAGAATATCATCATAAAGTTGATTTATTTCACTAATTCCATTCAAAAAGTGAAACTTGTATATTATATTCATTCATTCATTACACACAGACTGATATATTTCAAATGTTTATTTCTTTTAATTTTGATGATTATAACTGACAACTAAGGAAACTCCCAAATTCAGTATCTCAGAAAATTAGAATATTACTTAAGACCAATACAAAGAAAGGATTTTTAGAAATCTTGGCCAGCATGAAGAGATCAGTCTGAGGCATGAGGAGATCAGTCTGAGGCATGAGGAGATCAGACTGAGGCATGAGGAGATCAGACTGAGGCATGAGGAGATCAGTCTGAGGCATGAGGAGATCAGACTGAGGCGTGAGGAGATCAGACTGAGGCATGAGGAGATCAGTCTGAGGCGTGAGGAGATCAGTCTGAGGCATGAGGAGATCAGGCTGAGGCGTGAGGAGATCAGACTGAGGCATGAGGAGATCAGTCTGAGGCGTGAGGAGATCAGACTGAGGCATGAGGAGATCAGACTGAGGCATGAGGAGATCAGACTGAGGCATGAGGAGATCAGACTGAGGCATGAGGAGATCAGTCTGAGGCATGAGGAGATCAGTCTGAGGCATGAGGAGATCAGACTGAGGCATGAGGAGATCAGTCTGAGGCATGAGGAGATCAGGCTGAGGCGTGAGGAGATCAGACTGAGGCATGAGGAGATCAGTCTGAGGCATGAGGAGATCAGACTGAGGCATGAGGAGATCAGTCTGAGGCATGAGGAGATCAGGCTGAGGCATGAGGAGATCAGTCTGAGGCATGAGGAGATCAGTCTGAGGCATGAGGAGATCAGTCTGAGGCATGAGGAGATCAGTCTGAGGCATGAGGAGATCAGGCTGAGGCGTGAGGAGATCAGACTGAGGCATGAGGAGATCAGACTGAGGCGTGAGGAGATCAGACTGAGGCATGAGGAGATCAGTCTGAGGCATGAGGAGATCAGTCTGAGGCATGAGGAGATCAGTCTGAGGCATGAGGAGATCAGTCTGAGGCATGAGGAGATCAGTCTGAGGCATGAGGAGATCAGGCTGAGGCATGAGGAGATCAGTCTGAGGCATGAGGAGATCAGTCTGAGGCATGAGGAGATCAGTCTGAGGCATGAGGAGATCAGTCTGAGGCATGAGGAGATCAGTCTGAGGCATGAGGAGATCAGGCTGAGGCGTGAGGAGATCAGACTGAGGCATGAGGAGATCAGACTGAGGCGTGAGGAGATCAGACTGAGGCATGAGGAGATCAGTCTGAGGCATGAGGAGATCAGTCTGAGGCATGAGGAGATCAGTCTGAGGCATGAGGAGATCAGTCTGAGGCATGAGGAGATCAGGCTGAGGCGTGAGGAGATCAGACTGAGGCATGAGGAGATCAGACTGAGGCGTGAGGAGATCAGACTGAGGCATGAGGAGATCAGACTGAGGCATGAGGAGATCAGACTGAGGCGTGAGGAGATCAGACTGAGGCGTGAGGAGATCAGGCTGAGGCGTGAGGAGATCAGACTGAGGCGTGAGGAGATCAGACTGAGGCGTGAGGAGATCAGACTGAGGCATGAGGAGATCAGACTGAGGCATGAGGAGATCAGTCTGAGGCGTGAGGAGATCAGACTGAGGCATGAGGAGATCAGTCTGAGGAGTGAGGAGATCAGACTGAGGAGTGAGGAGATCAGACTGAGGAGTGAGGAGATCAGACTGAGGAGTGAGGAGATCAGACTGAGGCATGAGGAGATCAGACTGAGGAGTGAGGAGATCAGACTGAGGCGTGAGGAGATCAGTCTGAGGCATGAGGAGATCAGACTGAGGCATGAAGAGATCAGACTGAGGCATGAGGAGATCAGTCTGAGGCGTGAGGAGATCAGACTGAGGCGTGAGGAGATCAGACTGAGGCGTGAGGAGATCAGACTGAGGCATGTGGAGATCAGACTGAGGAGTGAGGAGATCAGACTGAGGCATGAGGAGATCAGACTGAGGAGTGAGGAGATCAGACTGAGGCATGAGGAGATCAGACTGAGGCATGAGGAGATCAGACTGAGGCGTGAGGAGATCAGACTGAGGCGTGAGGAGATCAGACTGAGGCATGAGGAGATCAGACTGAGGCATGAGGAGATCAGTCTGAGGCGTGAGGAGATCAGACTGAGGCGTGAGGAGATCAGACTGAGGCGTGAGGAGATCAGACTGAGGCATGAGGAGATCAGACTGAGGCATGAGGAGATCAGTCTGAGGCGTGAGGAGATCAGACTGAGGCGTGAGGAGATCAGACTGAGGCGTGAGGAGATCAGACTGAGGCATGAGGAGATCAGTCTGAGGCGTGAGGAGATCAGACTGAGGCATGAGGAGATCAGACTGAGGCGTGAGGAGATCAGACTGAGGCATGAGGAGATCAGACTGAGGCATGAGGAGATCAGACTGAGGCGTGAGGAGATCAGACTGAGGCATGAGGAGATCAGACTGAGGCGTGAGGAGATCAGACTGAGGCATGAGGAGATCAGTCTGAGGCGTGAGGAGATCAGACTGAGGCGTGAGGAGATCAGACTGAGGCGTGAGGAGATCAGACTGAGGCATGAGGAGATCAGACTGAGGCATGAGGAGATCAGACTGAGGCGTGAGGAGATCAGACTGAGGCGTGAGGAGATCAGACTGAGGCGTGAGGAGATCAGACTGAGGCGTGAGGAGATCAGACTGAGGCGTGAGGAGATCAGACTGAGGCGTGAGGAGATCAGACTGAGGCGTGAGGAGATCAGACTGAGGCGTGAGGAGATCAGACTGAGGCATGAGGAGATCAGACTGAGGCGTGAGGAGATCAGACTGAGGCGTGAGGAGATCAGACTGAGGCGTGAGGAGATCAGACTGAGGCGTGAGGAGATCAGACTGAGGCGTGAGGAGATCAGACTGAGGCGTGAGGAGATCAGACTGAGGCGTGAGGAGATCAGACTGAGGCATGAGGAGATCAGACTGAGGCATGAGGAGATCAGACTGAGGCGTGAGGAGATCAGACTGAGGCGTGAGGAGATCAGACTGAGGCGTGAGGAGATCAGACTGAGGCGTGAGGAGATCAGACTGAGGCGTGAGGAGATCAGACTGAGGCATGAAGAGATCAGACTGAGGCATGAGGAGATCAGACTGAGGCGTGAGGAGATCAGACTGAGGCGTGAGGAGATCAGACTGAGGCGTGAGGAGATCAGACTGAGGCGTGAGGAGATCAGTCTGAGGCATGAGGAGATCAGACTGAGGCATGAGGAGATCAGACTGAGGCGTGAGGAGATCAGTCTGAGGCGTGAGGAGATCAGTCTGAGGCGTGAGGAGATCAGACTGAGGCATGAGGAGATCAGACAGAGGCGTGAGGAGATCAGACTGAGGCGTGAGGAGATCAGACTGAGGCGTGAGGAGATCAGACTGAGGCGTGAGGAGATCAGTCTGAGGCATGAGGAGATCAGACTGAGGCGTGAGGAGATCAGACTGAGGCGTGAGGAGATCAGACTGAGGCATGAGGAGATCAGACTGAGGCATGAGGAGATCAGACTGAGGCATGAGGAGATCAGACTGAGGCGTGAGGAGATCAGACTGAGGCGTGAGGAGATCAGACTGAGGCATGAGGAGATCAGACTGAGGCGTGAGGAGATCAGACTGAGGCGTGAGGAGATCAGACTGAGGCGTGAGGAGATCAGACTGAGGCATGAGGAGATCAGACTGAGGCGTGAGGAGATCAGACTGAGGCATGAGGAGATCAGACTGAGGCATGAGGAGATCAGACTGAGGCGTGAGGAGATCAGACTGAGGCGTGAGGAGATCAGTCTGAGGCATGAGGAGATCAGACTGAGGCGTGAGGAGATCAGACTGAGGCGTGAGGAGATCAGACTGAGGCATGAGGAGATCAGACTGAGGCGTGAGGAGATCAGACTGAGGCGTGAGGAGATCAGACTGAGGCGTGAGGAGATCAG
>NC_137120.1:1259252-1271752 GCF_949357685.1 Gobio gobio | reverse complement strand
CATCCATCCACCCTATCCACCCTATCCATCCATCCATCCACCCTATCCATCCATCCATTCACCCTATCCATCCATCCACCCTATCCATCCATCCATCCACCCAATCCATCCATCCACCCTATCCATCCATCCATCCACCCTATCCATCCATCCACCCTATCCACCCTATCCATCCATCCATCCACCCTATCCATCCATTCACCCTATCCATCCATCCATCCTATCCATCCACCCTATCTATCCATCCATCCACCCTATCATCCATCCATCCATCCACCCAATCCATCCACCCTATCCATCCATCGACCCTATCCATCCATCCACCCTATCCATCCATCGACCCTATCCATCCATCCACCCTATCCATCCATCCACCCAATCCATCCATCCACCCTATCCATCCATCGACCCTATCCATCCATCCACCCTATCCATCCATCGACCCTATCCATCCATTCACCCTATCCATCCATCCACCCTATCCATCCATCCACCCAATCCATCCATCCACCCTATCCATCCATCCACCCTATCCATCCATCCACCCTATCCATCCATCCACCCTATCCACCCTATCCATCCATCCACCCTATCCATCCATCCACCCTATCCACCCTATCCATCCATCCACCCTATCCATCCATCGACCCTATCCATCCATCGACCCTATCCATCCATCGACCCTATCCATCCATCCACCCTATCCATCCATCCATCCATCCACCCTATCCATCCATCCACCCTATCCATCCATCCACCCTATCCACCCTATCCATCCATCCACCCTATCCATCCATCCACCCTATCCACCCTATCCATCCATCCACCCTATCCATCCATCGACCCTATCCATCCATCGACCCTATCCATCCATCCACCCTATCCATCCATCCACCCTATCCATCCATCCACCCTATCCATCCATCGACCCTATCCATCCATTCACCCTATCCATCCATTCACCCTATCCATCCATCCACACTATCCATCCATCCGTCCATCCATCCATCCATCCATCCACCCTATCCATCCATCCATCCACTCTATCCATCCATCCAAGTTTGAAAGAAAAAGGGGTTTGAAAGAAAAAAACCCATCGAACACATAAAGCCATTGGTCATGACCTCAGTATTTCTTCAGCCTCTTCACACACAATAATTATGTTGTAACACAAACGCGCTGATAAAATTTCATACAATTAGAACGAAAAATCCCAGTCTTTCTTCATCTATTGATTGAACTATTTCTGTCCTCTGTGTTCTTGAAATAACCTCAGTGACGTGTGGGAGAGGCATTGTTCGTCTGTCATTGAGCAATGCGGTGTCAGGTTTACAAACACACCACAGGGTTAGTTCCAGTGAGCCTCTAGCTCCAGATTCTGGAGAATCATATGCAGAACTAGACGGACTGAAACGAGCCGAGCGCTGAGTGAGTTATTCTGCAGAATCTGAGGTTTGAGGATTCAGTCCACACATGGCAAGAGTTTCTCTCGCAATCAGCACAAAAGTGCAACTCAAACTATTAAAAATCGTTTTCATTAAATAAAGCTGCACTAATGTATGAATATTACATGTCACTGCTTTATATGGCAATAGTCCAGTGATTCTGTTCATCGCCACTAGGGGTCAGTAAAGCATCACGAGCCACAGTTCAACACGAGCTGCTCAAACACCACCCGAACACCACCCGAACACCATCTGAACATCACCTGAACACCATCTGAACATCACCTGAACACCATCTGTGCATCACATGAACACCACCTGAACACCACCCGAACACCATCTGTGCATCACATGAACACCACCTGAACACCATCTGAACATCACCTGAACACCATCTGTGCATCACATGAACACCATCTGAACACCACCTGAACACCACCTGAACACCATCTGAACACCACCTGAACATCACCTGAACACCTCCTGAACACCACCTGAACACCATCTGAACACCACCTGAACACCACCTTAACACCATCTGAACATCACCTGAACACCACCCGAACACCACCCGAACACCATCTGAACACCATCTGAACATCACCTGAACACCATCTGTGCATCACATGAACACCACCTGAACACCACCCGAACACCATCTGTGCATCACATGAACACCACCTGAACACCATCTGAACATCACCTGAACACCATCTGTGCATCACATGAACACCATCTGAACACCACCTGAACACCATCTGAACACCACCTGAACACCATCTGAACACCACCTGAACATCACCTGAACACCTCCTGAACACCACCTGAACACCATCTGAACACCACCTGAACACCACCTTAACACCATCTGAACATCACCTGAACACCACCCGAACACCACCTGAACACCACCTGAACACCATCTGAACATCACCTGAACACCACCGGAACACCACCCGAACACCACCTGAACATCACCTGAACACCACCTGAACACCACCTGGACACCACCCGAACACCATCTGAACACCACCTGAACATCACCTGAACACCACATGAACACCATCTGAACACCACATGAGCACCATCTGAACACCTCCTGAACACCACATGAACACCATCTGAACACCACCTGAACACCACATGAACACCTCCTGAACACCACCTGAACATCACCTGAACACCTCCTGAACACCACCTGAACACCATCTGAACACCACCTGAACACCACCTTAACACCATCTGAACATCACCTGAACACCACCCGAACACCACCACATGAACACCATCTGAACACCTCCTGAACACCACATGAACACCTCCTGAACACCACATGAACACCTCCTGAACACCATCTGAACACTACATGAACACCACCTGAACACCTCCTGAACACCTCCTGAACACCACATGAACACCACATGAACACCACCTGAAAACCTCCTGAACACCATCTGACCACCACCTGAACACCATCTGAACACCTCCTGAACACCTCCTGAACACCATCTGAACACCTCCTGAACACCACATGAACACCATCTGAACACCTCCTGAACACCACCTGAACACCTCCTGAACACCTCCTGAACACCACCTGAACAACACCTGAACACCAGGTGTTCCAACACACAAAAGTGCAACTCAAACTATTAAAAATCGTTTTCATTAAATAAAGCTGCACTAATGTATGAATATTACATGTCACTGCTTTATATGGCAATAGTCCAGTGATTCTGTTCATCGCCACTAGGGGTCAGTAAAGCATCACGAGCCACAGTTCAACACGAGCTGCTCAAACACCACCCGAACACCACCCGAACACCATCTGAACATCACCTGAACACCATCTGAACATCACCTGAACACCATCTGTGCATCACATGAACACCACCTGAACACCACCCGAACACCATCTGTGCATCACATGAACACCACCTGAACACCATCTGAACATCACCTGAACACCATCTGTGCATCACATGAACACCATCTGAACACCACCTGAACACCATCTGAACACCACCTGAACACCATCTGAACACCACCTGAACATCACCTGAACACCTCCTGAACACCACCTGAACACCATCTGAACACCACCTGAACACCACCTTAACACCATCTGAACATCACCTGAACACCACCCGAACATCACCTGAACACCATCTGAACATCACCTGAACACCATCTGTGCATCACATGAACACCACCTGAACACCACCCGAACACCATCTGTGCATCACATGAACACCACCTGAACACCATCTGAACATCACCTGAACACCATCTGTGCATCACATGAACACCATCTGAACACCACCTGAACACCATCTGAACACCACCTGAACACCATCTGAACACCACCTGAACATCACCTGAACACCTCCTGAACACCACCTGAACACCATCTGAACACCACCTGAACACCACCTTAACACCATCTGAACATCACCTGAAGACCACCCGAACACCACCTGAACACCACCTGAACACCATCTGAACATCACCTGAACACCACCGGAACACCACCCGAACACCACCTGAACATCACCTGAACACCACATGAACACCACATGAACACCACCTGAACACCACCTGGACACCACCCGAACACCATCTGAACACCACCTGAACATCACCTGAACACCACATGAACACCATCTGAACACCACATGAGCACCATCTGAACACCTCCTGAACACCACATGAACACCATCTGAACACCACCTGAACACCACATGAACACCTCCTGAACACCACATGAACACCATCTGAACACCACATGAGCACCATCTGAACACCTCCTGAACACCACATGAACACCTCCTGAACACCACCTGAACACCATCTGAACACCACCTGAACACCACCCGAACACCGTCTGAACACCACCTGAACACCACATGAACACCACATGAACACCATCTGAACACCACATTAGCACCTCCTGAACACCACATGAACACCATCTGAACACCTCCTGAACACCACATGAACACCACCTGAACACCTCCTGAACACCACATGAACACCATCTGAACACCTCCTGAACACCACATGAACACCTCCTGAACACCACATGAACACCTCCTGAACACCATCTGAACACTACATGAACACCACCTGAACACCTCCTGAACACCTCCTGAACACCACATGAACACCACATGAACACCACCTGAAAACCTCCTGAACACCATCTGACCACCACCTGAACACCATCTGAACACCTCCTGAACACCTCCTGAACACCATCTGAACACCTCCTGAACACCACATGAACACCATCTGAACACCTCCTGAACACCACCTGAACACCTCCTGAACACCTCCTGAACACCACCTGAACAACACCTGAACACCACATGAACACCACCTGAACACCTCCTGAAAACCACCTGAACACCATCTGACCACCACCTGAACACCTCCTGAACACCATCTGACCACCACCTGAACACCTCCTGAACACCACATGAACACCACATGAACACCATCTGAACACCTCCTGAACACCACATGAACACCATCTGAACACCTCCTGAACACCACATGAACACCATCTGAACACCTCCTGAACACCACCTGAACACCACATGAACACCATCTGAACACCTCCTGAACCCCACATGAACACCATCTGAACACCTCCTGAACACCACCTGAACACCACATGAACACCTCCTGAACACCACATGAACACCATCTGAACACCTCCTGAACACCACATGAACACCATCTGAACACCTCCTGAACACCACCTGAACACCACATGAACACCATCTGAACACCTCCTTAACCCCACATGAACACCATCTGAACACCTCCTGAACACCACCTGAACACCACCTGAACACCTCCTGAACACCACATGAACACCACCTGAACACCACCTGAACACCTCCTGAACACCATCTGAACACCACATGAACACCACCTGAACACCACATGAACACCATCTGAACACCACATGAGCACCATCTGAACACCTCCTGAACACCACATGAACACCACCTGAACACCACCTGAACACTATCTGAACACCACCTGAACACCACCCGAACACCACCCGAACACCGTCTGAACACCGTCTGAACACCACCTGAACACCACATGAACACCACATGAACACCATCTGAACACCACATTAGCACCTCCTGAACACCTCCTGAACACCACATGAACACCATCTGAACACCTCCTGAACACCACATGAACACCACCTGAACACCTCCTGAACACCACATGAACACCATCTGAACACCTCCTGAACACCACATGAACACCTCCTGAACACCTCCTGAACACCACATGAACACCATCTGAACACCATCTGAACACTACATGAACACCACCTGAACACCTCCTGAACACCACCTGAACACCATCTGAACACCTCCTGAACCCCTCCTGAACACCACATGAACACCATCTGAACACCTCCTGAACACCACATGAACACCTCCTGAACACCATCTGAACACCATCTGAACACTACATGAACACCACCTGAACACCTCCTGAACACCACCTGAACACCATCTGAACACCTCCTGAACCCCTCCTGAACACCACATGAACACCATCTGAACACCTCCTGAACACCACATGAACACCATCTGAACACCTCCTGAACACCACCTGAACACCACATGAACACCATCTGAACACCTCCTGAACCCCACATGAACACCATCTGAACACCTCCTGAACACCACCTGAACACCACATGAACACCTGAACACCTCCTGAACACCACATGAACACCATCTGAACACCTCCTGAACACCACATGAACACCATCTGAACACCTCCTGAACACCACCTGAACACCACATGAACACCATCTGAACACCTCCTTAACCCCACATGAACACCATCTGAACACCTCCTGAACACCACCTGAACACCACCTGAACACCTCCTGAACACCACATGAACACCACCTGAACACCACCTGAACACCTCCTGAACACCACATGAACACCATCTGAACACCACATGAACACCACCTGAACACCACATGAACACCATCTGAACACCACATGAGCACCATCTGAACACCTCCTGAACACCACATGAACACCACCTGAACACCACCTGAACACCATCTGAACACCACCTGAACACCACCCGAACACCACCCGAACACCGTCTGAACACCGTCTGAACACCACCTGAACACCACATGAACACCATCTGAACACCACATTAGCACCTCCTGAACACCTCCTGAACACCACATGAACACCATCTGAACACCTCCTGAACACCACATGAACACCACCTGAACACCTCCTGAACACCACATGAACACCATCTGAACACCTCCTGAACACCACATGAACACCTCCTGAACACCTCCTGAACACCACATGAACACCATCTGAACACCATCTGAACACTACATGAACACCACCTGAACACCTCCTGAACACCACCTGAACACCATCTGAACACCTCCTGAACCCCTCCTGAACACCACATGAACACCATCTGAACACCTCCTGAACACCTCCTGAACACCACATGAACACCTCCTGAACACCATCTGAACACCATCTGAACACTACATGAACACCACCTGAACACCTCCTGAACACCACCTGAACACCATCTGAACACCTCCTGAACCCCTCCTGAACACCACATGAACACCATCTGAACACCTCCTGAACACCATCTGAACACCTCCTGAACCCCTCCTGAACACCACATGAACACCATCTGAACACCTCCTGAACACCATCTGAACACCTCCTGAACACCACATGAACACCATCTGAACACCTCCTGAACACCATCTGAACACCTCCTGAACACCACATGAACACCATCTGAACACCACCTGAACACCATCTGAACACCTCCTGAACCCCTCCTGAACACCACATGAACACCATCTGAACACCTCCTGAACACCATCTGAACACCATCTGAACACTACATGAACACCACCTGAACACCTCCTGAACACCACCTGAACACCATCTGAACACCTCCTGAACCCCTCCTGAACACCACATGAACACCATCTGAACACCACCTGAACACCATCTGAACACCTCCTGAACCCCTCCTGAACACCACATGAACACCATCTGAACACCTCCTGAACACCACCTGAACACCACATGAACACCTGAACACCTCCTGAACACCACATGAACACCATCTGAACACCTCCTGAACACCATCTGACCACCACCTGAACACCATCTGAACACCTCCTGAACACCACCCGAGGTCTGATGGGGTCACTGCTCGTCATGAGTGATGTGTTTAGATTCCCAAAGGGTTTTCAGACAGTTTGAGCTGAAGTTTCGCCCGTTTCTGACCCGACTGGCCTCAGACAGAGAACATGATAACCCTGAGACCGAGAGCTGTGGTGAAACTGTGTCAGACGTGTGTGTGTGTGTGTGTGTGTTTGTGTGTGTGTCAGTGTGTCAGTCATTGTGTTTGTGAGAGTCGAGCTGCTATTGTTAAACCAACCGCTTTCATTCTTGTGTTCAGGCTCGACCGGACGCGCCGGTTCTCGCAGTTTCTCTGCATGAGATCAGGATTACGGTCAGTGAGCTGAACTCATGCCAGCAGATGAAGATGAAGATGAAGATGATGATGATGATGATGATGATGATGATGATGATGATGATGATGATGATGATGATGATGATGATGATGATGATGATGATGATGATGATGATGATGATGATGATGATGATGATGATGATGATGAAGAAGAAGAAGAAGAAGAAGAAGAAGAAGAAGAAGAAGAGTTCACCTGATGATACACTGACACTCACTCTCTCAGGATATATAGCATTACATTTATTACTCAATCAAATCCATGTTTCTGAACCGAGCAATCAGAGATTTGCAGGATTAGTTCTGTTCAACGTTAAAAACGGTTGCTATTCAGTTGCTAAGGTGTTCTGAATGATTGTTAATCTTTCAGGGTGGTCTGAATGGTTGCCAAGATGCTACCATGCTGTTACTAAGGTCTTTAGACTGGTTGCCAGGGCATTGCTATGCAGTTACTATGACTTCTTAATGGTACTAAGCATGTTGATATGAATTTGCTAAATCTGCTGAGTGGTTGCCATGTTTCTTTGTTGTTGCTAGGGCATTCGGAGTATTGCTATGTAATTGCTAATTCTGAACGATTGTTGCTGTGTTGCTATGCGGTTGCTATGGCATTTCTATCCAGTTGCCAAATCTGCTGAGTGGTTGCCATGTTTCTTTGTTGTTGCTAGGGTATTCGGAGTGGTTGCAAAGTATATTGCGATGCAGTGGCCAAGGCATTCTAAGTGGCAGTTGGAATGCATTTTGCTATGTAATTTCTAGGGCGTCTGAGTGGTTGCCGGGGCGTTGCTATGCAGTTACAAAGGCATTCTGAGTAGCAGTTGGCATTTTGCTATGTAGTTTCTAGGGCGTCTGAGTGGTTGCCGGGGTGTTGCTATGCAGTTACAAAGGCATTCTGAGTGGCAGTTGGCATTTTGCTATGCAGTTTCTAGGGCATCTGAGTGGTTGCCAGGGCGTTGCTATGCAGTTACAAAGGCATTCTGAGTGGTAGTTGGCATGTTGCTATGCAGTTTCTAGGGCAATTGAGTGGTTGCCAGGGTGTTGCTATGCAGTTACAAAGGCATTCTGAATGGCAGTTGGCATGTTGCTATGCAGTTTCTAGGGCATCTGAGTAGTTGCCAGGGTGTTGCTGTGCAGTTACAAAGGCATTCTGAGTGGCAATTGGCATGTTGCTATGCAGTTTCTAGGGCTTCTGAGTAGTTGCCAGGGTGTTGCTGTGCAGTTACAAAGGTATTCTGAGTAGCAGTTGGCATGTTGCTATGCAGTTTCTAGGGCACCTGATTGGTTGCCAGGGCGCTGCTATGCAGTTACAAAGGCATTCTGAGTGGCAGTTGGCATGTTGCTATGCAGTTTATAGGGCATCTGAGTGGTTGCCAGGGAGTTGCTGTGCAGTTACAAAGGCATTCTGAGTGGCAGTTGGCATGTTGCTATGCAGTTTCTAGGGCATCTGAGTGGTTGCCAGGGCGTTGCTGTGCAGTTACAAAGGCATTCTGAGTGGCAGTTGGCATGTTGCTATGCAGTTTCTAGGGCATCTGATTGGTTGCCAGGGTGTTGCTATGCAGTTACAAAGGCATTCTGAGTGGCAGTTGGCATGTTGCTATGCAGTTTCTAGGGCATCTGATTGGTTGCCAGGGCGTTGCTATGCAGTTACAAAGGCATTCTGAGTGGCAGTTGGCATGTTGCTATGCAGTTTATAGGGCATCTGATTGGTTGCCAGGGCGTTGCTGTTCAGTTGCTTGAAAATGTTTTCATTACTGAACACAATTTTTTGTGTTGTGGCAAATTACAATAATCTAGCATGTCATTAAGATGTGTGTGCTTTCCTCTAATGAAATGAATGAGATGATTAACTCTGTTTGAATGTGATGTGACTGCAGTGTAAGAAGTGAAACGCGTGACCTCTGACCCTTTAATGAGTCGCTGGTTTAATGGAGTTCAGTCATTCTTCATACCTGAAGTCGATGTGTCGTTTCTTGGCAGGAGAGTGAGCACTCCAGTTAAACCCGTCTCACCCGCAGCGGGAAGAGCCTCGATTATCTGATCACACACACACACACCAGATCGACCCCAAACACACACTCATCTCACCCGATCTGCCTCTTCTTCTGTTGTGTTTGAATCTTCAGCTCTACATCTATTGATTCAGCATTTCAACATTATTTAATATTTCATATATAAAGTGTGTCACAGTTACATAAGCTGCCTGGGGTGTTATATAATCACAGACACTGATACATGTCGTTCGCCGCTGCAGACACACACACACACACACACACACACACACACACTGTTTCCCGGAGATAAAGACTTTAATTCCTGATTCTTTAGTCTCACTGAAGTCTTGAATCTCTGCCATGTTTACTCAAGAGTCGCAGACAAAGAATGAGGTTTCAGGCATTATTGATTTGGCAAATGCTCATGTTATACTTTATATATACTAAATATAACTTATCAAATATAAATCACTGTGTGTGTGTGTGTGTGTGTGTGTGTGTGTGTGTGTGTGTGTGTGTGTGTGTGTGTGTGTGTGTGTGTGTGTGTGTGTGTGTGTGTGTGTGTGTGTGTGTGTGTGTGTGTGTTCATCCGTGCCGCTTTAATATCATCTTCATCACTTTAATTTAGAATTCGTCTGATTATTTTTAAGGTTAACATTATTCAGTGCATTAAATATCTAATCTTTAACTATAACAATGAGGAAATATTTGTTACAAAATGTTTGTTCGCATAAGCCGTTCATTGTTTGTTCATTTTATATCACGTCCATAAATAATATAAACCTGCAACTTTAGATTTGAATAATGAGTTCATGTTCATTAATGAACCGGATAAAGTGTGTTTTACTGTGGCAGTGGCTTTACTTTAGCTGGGTTTCTGTTTATTGCTAGTATAATATAAAATGTGTGTTTTTCTCAGTAACTGCAGTGCATTGTGGGATTGAGCCTGTGACGCAGTAACGATTTGATGATTCAGTGTGAAGATCGAACACCTCATGCTGTGATTACGCTTCAGTTTTAATTCAAACTAATTATTTTAATGAGATAATAGCAGTTGGATTGTAACGTGAGCTTGTGTACACACACACACACACACACACACACACACACACACACACATGTACCTGTTGAACAGGTGTATTTGGCACCGCTCCAGTATTCAGTGCTTTACTGGAAACGGTGCGCGCGCTGCCGGTAAACCGAGCCCTGTGGGCGGGGCCTGTGCTGTGATTGGCTGAGCGTGATGTCAGCCCGAGCCCTGTGGGCGGGGCCTGCGCTGTGATTGGCTGCTCGTGATGTCAGCGCTTGGCCTCATTCAGGTTCAGTAATTAACCCTCAGAATCATTAAACCGCGGCTTTCGCTTTCCCACAGGCCAAACATTCATCATCTCACACACACGTCCACTGAGATGTTTTGATCGCCGCACCGGTGTGTTTATGATCCTGATGACGGCCAGTGTGTGTGTGTGTGTGTGTGTGTGTTTACTGTGTTCATAACCCGTGTTTAGTGTTTTCTTCATAAAAACACATTCTAACACACACTCTCTGTTCTACTCAATCACAATAGTGTATTCTGTTCACATATTGTTTGTGATTCCTGCAGGATTGTTGATGTGTGCATCCGTTCATCTTTTTTTGTCCAATATTACCCACAATTCCTTGCACTAGAGCCGTTTTTGACTTCTCGTCATTCTTAACTTTTTTAGTTTAAGTTTGCAGACCTAAACCTTACATAATTAAAGCTGAATTAATGTAATGCGCTAACACAACACAAACACTACATTCAAATAAAATACAATAGCATATTTATTTTGAGTAAAAAATACTTTAGTTTAGTACAAAAATTCAATAGTTTAACTTGATGTAATAAAATATCTAAAAATGAAATAAAAATAAAATAAAACTATGTCAAATGAAAACAGAAAATATTACATTAATTCAAAATATTAATACAAACTTTAATAGTCATAAAAAAACTAAAAAAATTGGCGAAAACTAAAAAAATGACAAAAAATCTTTACAAAAATGACAACAATTCTCCAAAAAATGACAAAAAACACAAAAAAATAGACAGAAACTCTAAAAATGACAATAAATTACAAAAACTCACCAAAAATGACCAAAACAAATTCAAAAAATGACAAAAAATCTCAAAAAATGACAAAAACTCTCAAGAAAATCTCAAAAAATGACAAATTCTAAAAAAAAATTACAAAAAAGGACAAAAAATCTCTATAAATGACAACAATTCTCAAAAGATTATAAAAAATCTCAAAGAATTGACAAAAACTCTCCCAAAAAAAAAAATCTAAAAAATGACATAAACTCTCCAAAAAAATGCAAAAAATGGCAAAAAGTGACAAAAACTCTCCCCAAAAAAAGAAAAGAAAAAAGAAAAGAAAAAAAAAAGGCAAACACTTTAACTAAACTTTAAATGAAACCAGAACCAATGTCGAAGCAGGACAGAAGCGTGCGC
>NC_137120.1:1239252-1254252 GCF_949357685.1 Gobio gobio | reverse complement strand
CCTAGACCGCAGCACTGCTTTACACACTAACCCCTAGACCACAGCACTGCTTTACACACTAACCCCTAGACCACAGCACTGCTTTACACACTAACCCCTAGACCACAGCACTGCTTTACACACTAACCCTAGACCACAGCACTGCTTTACACACTAACCCTAGACCACAGCACTGCTTTACACACTAACCCCTAGACCACAGCACTGCTTTACACACTAACCCCTAGACCACAGCACTGCTTTACACACTAACCCTAGACCACAGCACTGCTTTACACACTAACCCCTAGACCACAGCACTGCTTTACACACTAACCCTAGACCACAGCACTGCTTTACACACTAACCCCTAGACCGCAGCACTGCTTTACACACTAACCCCTAGACCACAGCACTGCTTTACACACTAACCCTAGACCACAGCACTGCTTTACACACTAACCCCTAGACCACAGCACTGCTTTACACACTAACCCCTAGACCACAGCACTGCTTTACACACTAACCCCTAGACCACAGCACTGCTTTACACACTAACCCCTAGACCACAGCACTGCTTTACACACTAACCCTAGACCACAGCACTGCTTTACACACTAACCCTAGACCGCAGCACTGCTTTACACACTAACCCCTAGACCGCAGCACTGCTTTACACACTAACCCCTAGACCACAGCACTGCTTTACACACTAACCCTAGACCACAGCACTGCTTTACACACTAACCCCTAGACCACAGCACTGCTTTACACACTAACCCCTAGACCACAGCACTGCTTTACACACTAACCCCTAGACCACAGCACTGCTTTACACACTAACCCCTAGACCACAGCACTGCTTTACACACTAACCCTAGACCACAGCACTGCTTTACACACTAACCCTAGACCGCAGCACTGCTTTACACACTAACCCCTAGACCGCAGCACTGCTTTACACACTAACCCCTAGACCACAGCACTGCTTTACACACTAACCCTAGACCACAGCACTGCTTTACACACTAACCCTAGACCACAGCACTGCTTTACACACTAACCTTAGACCACAGCACTGCTTTACACACTAACCCTAGACCACAGCACTGCTTTACACACTAACCCCTAGACCACAGCACTGCTTTACACACTAACCCTAGACCACAGCACTGCTTTACACACTAACCCTAGACCACAGCACTGCTTTACACACTAACCCTAGACCACAGCACTGCTTTACACACTAACCCTAGACCACAGCACTGCTTTACACACTAACCCTAGACCACAGCACTGCTTTACACACTAACCCCTAGACCACAGCACTGCTTTACACACTAACCCCTAGACCACAGCACTGCTTTACACACTAACCCTAGACCACAGCACTGCTTTACACACTAACCCCTAGACCACAGCACTGCTTTACACACTAACCCTAGACCACAGCACTGCTTTACACACTAACCCCTAGACCACAGCACTGCTTTACACACTAACCCCTAGACCACAGCACTGCTTTACACACTAACCCTAGACCACAGCACTGCTTTACACACTAACCCCTAGACCACAGAACTGCTTTACACACTAACCCTAGACCGCAGCACTGCTTTACACACTAACCCTAGACCACAGCACTGCTTTACACACTAACCCCTAGACCACAGCACTGCTTTACACACTAACCCCTAGACCACAGCACTGCTTTACACACTAACCCTAGACCACAGCACTGCTTTACACACTAACCCTAGACCACAGCACTGCTTTACACACTAACCCTAGACCACAGCACTGCTTTACACACTAACCCCTAGACCACAGCACTGCTTTACACACTAACCCTAGACCACAGCACTGCGTTACACACTAACCCCTAGACCACAGCACTGCTTTACACACTAACCCTAGACCACAGCACTGCTTTACACACTAACCCCTAGACCACAGCACTGCTTTACACACTAACCCCTAGACCACAGCACTGCTTTACACACTAACCCTAGACCACAGCACTGCTTTACACACTAACCCCTAGACCACAGCACTGCTTTACACACTAACCCTAGACCACAGCACTGCTTTACACACTAACCCCTAGACCACAGCACTGCTTTACACACTAACCCTAGACCACAGCACTGCTTTACACACTAACCCCTAGACCACAGCACTGCTTTACACACTAACCCTAGACCACAGCACTGCTTTACACACTAACCCCTAGACCACAGCACTGCTTTATATGGACTGATGTTATGGCAGGTTTTGAACTTTAGTGATATTAAATTTCACTGTATGGAAAAGATTTCAAAATGTGTAAAAACAAAAAAAATTCTAAATGATTTATTAAGTAATTCATTAATGTTAATGTTAAGCATTTCAATAAAAATAGCATTTATATTGTTATGTTAGTAAGTGGTGTTTAAATGGCTTTACTGAGCCGGTGAGTTTATGGGCCGCTTTGTGCCAGAAAGTCCAGGGCCATTTTTTTGCCCCAGTCCGCCCCAGATGATGCCGGTAATTCCCGCCCACGGGTAGAAATCGAATATTCAAACGGTTTATTCTTTTTCTACCCCTGAACGAAAAACGACTGAACAAATGATACACGGATTGTGTGAGAGTGTGTGTATCATGGAAACGCATGATATCAGTATATGAATGGTTGAGCCTCTAACCGTCACACACACACACACACACACACACACACACACACACTTTACTCAAAGGGTGGAGAAATTTACCGTCCATGAGAGAAGCTCAATCACTGGAGCCGTTGAGTGATGAGAGAAACCCGTCTGACAAACACACATTACAGGCATTTCATCAACACGACTGACAGAATCACACTCACACACACACACACACACACACACACACACACACACATTAATGCTCGTCTGCATTCATTACTTGAACAGAAGTTTGGCTCTTTTCTTTTAATCAGATGAATAGAGACGCTTCCCTGCTGTGAATCTGGGAGGAAATGATGCGCTGCTTCCTGTTAGTGTGTGTGACATAAGAGCCGCTTCATTCATCGCTTCTCATCAGAGCCAACCCCATCCACACTCTCTGTTACATAATCAGATTCTGAACACACTGCACTCGCACTGTACACACACACATCAGGCATAACATTATGACCAGTGAGTAACACTTATGATCTCTGTTAGTGGGTGGGATAATGAAGGACCAGTGGAGAACCGGCCACAGGGTCATGGAGGACCAGTGGAGAACCAGCCACAGGGTCATGGAGGACCAGTGGAGAACCGGCCACAGGGTCATGAAGGACCAGTGGAGAACCGGCCACAGGATCATGAAGGACCAGTGGAGAACCGGCCACAGGGTCATGGAGGACCAGTGGAGAACCGGCCACAGGGTCATGAAGGACCAGTGGAGAACCGGCCACAGGGTCATGGAGAACCAGTGGAGAACCGGCCACAGGGTCATGAAGGACCAGTGGAGAACCGGCCACAGGGTCATGAAGGACCAGTGGAGAACCGGCCACAGGGTCATGGAGGACCAGTGGAGAACCGGCCACAGGGTCATGGAGGACCAGTGGAGAACCGGCCACAGGGTCATGAAGGACCAGTGGAGAACCAGCCACAGGGTCATGGAGGACCAGTGGAGAACCGGCCACAGGGTCATGGAGGACCAGTGGAGAACCGGCCACAGGGTCATGAAGGACCAGTGGAGAACCGGCCACAGGGTCATGAAGGACCAGTGGAGAACCAGCCACAGGGTCATGAAGGACCAGTGGAGAACCGGCCACAGGGTCATGGAGGACCAGTGGAGAACCGGCCACAGGGTCATGAAGGACCAGTGGAGAACCGGCCACAGGGTCATGAAGGACCAGTGGAGAACCGGCCACAGGATCATGGAGGACCAGTGGAGAACCGGCCACAGGGTCATGAAGGACCAGTGGAGAACCGGCCACAGGGTCATGAAGGACCAGTGGAGAACCGGCCACAGGGTCATGAAGGACCAGTGGAGAACCAGCCACAGGGTCATGAAGGACCAGTGGAGAACCGGCCACAGGGTCATGAAGGACCAGTGGAGAACCGGCCACAGGATCATGGAGGACCAGTGGAGAACCGGCCACAGGGTCATGAAGGACCAGTGGAGAACCAGCCACAGGGTCATGAAGGACCAGTGGAGAACCGGCCACAGGGTCATGAAGGACCAGTGGAGAACCGGCCACAGGATCATGGAGGACCAGTGGAGAACCGGCCACAGGGTCATGAAGGACCAGTGGAGAACCGGCCACAGGGTCATGGAGGACCAGTGGAGAACCGGCCACAGGGTCATGGAGGACCAGTGGAGAACCGGCCACAGGGTCATGAAGGACCAGTGGAGAACCGGCCACAGGGTCATGGAGGACCAGTGGAGAACCGGCCACAGGGTCATGAAGGACCAGTGGAGAACCGGCCACAGGGTCATGGAGGACCAGTGGAGAACCGGCCACAGGGTCATGGAGGACCAGTGGAGAACCGGCCACAGGGTCATGGAGGACCAGTGGAGAACCAGCCACAGGGTCATGGAGGACCAGTGGAGAACCGGCCACAGGGTCATGGAGGACCAGTGGAGAACCGGCCACAGGGTCATGAAGGACCAGTGGAGAACTGGCCACAGGGTCATGAAGGACCAGTGGAGAACCGGCCACAGGGTCATGGAGGACCAGTGGAGAACCGGCCACAGGGTCATGGAGGACCAGTGGAGAACCGGCCACAGGGTCATGAAGGACCAGTGGAGAACCGGCCACAGGGTCATGGAGGACCAGTGGAGAACCGGCCACAGGATCATGGAGGACCAGTGGAGAACCGGCCACAGGGTCATGAAGGACCAGTGGAGAACCGGCCACAGGGTCATGGAGGACCAGTGGAGAACCGGCCACAAGGTCATGGAGGACCAGTGGAGAACCGGCCACAGGGTCATGGAGGACCAGTGGAGAACCGGCCACAGGGTCATGGAGGACCAGTGGAGAACCGGCCACAGGGTCATGGAGGACCAGTGGAGAACCGGCCACAGGGTCATGGAGGACCAGTGGAGAACCGGCCACAGGGTCATGGAGGACCAGTGGAGAACCGGCCACAGGGTCATGGAGGACCAGTGGAGAACCGGCCACAGGGTCATGAAGGACCAGTGGAGAACCGGCCACAGGATCATGGAGGACCAGTGGAGAACCGGCCACAGGGTCATGAAGGACCAGTGGAGAACCGGCCACAGGGTCATGAAGGACCAGTGGAGAACCGGCCACAGGGTCATGAAGGACCAGTGGAGAACCGGCCACAGGGTCATGAAGGACCAGTGGAGAACCGGCCACAGGGTCATGAAGGACCAGTGGAGAACCGGCCACAGGGTCATGAAGGACCAGTGGAGAACCGGCCACAGGGTCATGAAGGACCAGTGGAGAACCGGCCACAGGGTCATGAAGGACCAGTGGAGAACCGGCCACTGGTCAGTCATGCTGGGACTGGAAGGGGCCGTCCCCAAACTGTTCCCACAAAGTCGGCAGCATGAAATTGTCCAAAATGTCTTGGTGAAGCATTAAGATTTCCTTTCACTGGAACTAACCCCTGAAAAACAACCCCATAAACCCCCTCCACCAAACTTTACACTTGGCACAATGCAGTCAGGCGAGTCCCGTTCTCCTGGAAACCGCCAAACCCAGACTCGTCCATGGGATTGTCAGACAGAGAAGCGTGATTGGTCACTCAGAGAACACGTCTCCACTGCTCTAGAGTCCAGTGGCGGCGCACTTTACCCCACTGCATCCCACGCTTTGCATTGCACTTGGTGATGTAAGGCTTGGATGAGCTAAAATATTAAATATATTTAAGATATGCTAATATATATCATATTTATAATACATTGAAACGTACAATATAAACATGAGGGATGTATATACAGTACATATACAGATAAAGGTAACACAATGACAAAAATGTTGCACAATTCATTCTTTCACATACTACTTTATTTGTTTAAATGTACCTGTCAATACTCAGAGTGTGTTTTCTGAAGTTACTGCAAACCAAACAAAAGCTGCGGTTACATGAGTAATGAATAATTGGCCCGTGCTGATCTCCTGACGTAAGTGTGCCGGGCGTTTCACTCCTGCAATGGCCAATATTGACTGGAAATTAAATTATTAACAAACCATCACAAGCCAGAACAGATGAAATCTTACAGCTCTACGCTGGGATCAACACATCTCGCCGCTGAGTTGATTCTCGAGGTGTGTGTGAGATAATAGTGTGTGTGGGCCGGTGATCTACATGGATCTTACTTGGAAGTTGAAGGGGAGAAAGTGGGAAAATCCCTGCATACTTATGCAAATCAGCTCTGTGAGATCACGGTGGGAGAGACAGGATGTGGGCGGAGCTTCATGATGACCTGCACAGAAATCAGCAGCTTCACTGTCGTCAGACATGTTGTGCAGGTCATTTTGGATTTGAAAAATAGAAAATATATATACACGTTTTAATCCAAGCACTTTTGCACGAGTCTGATTGAATCATAATCTCTCGTGTTGTTTGGTTTGCTCAAGTCATGTGACTGAAGATTAAATTAATCATTTCAGTTACTCAGGAGAAACACCCAAACACACCAACGATCCCGTCAACGTTAATGAATGCTCATGCTATCAATCCTGAGTAATAGTTCAGTGTAATTTATACTACCTTTGTTTTATATGACTTGGCACAAACATCATATCATAGACACTGACCATCTGAGTTTCTAGAGAACTGTGGAAGAATGTGACGTTACAAGCAAACAAGACTCGGCAGGAGTTTGAGAAATGCAGTAAACACACACACACACACACACACACACACACACACACACACACACAGACACACAGACACACACAAGCTCTTATCTGATGCATGTCATCATAAATCATCTTCACACACACACTCAATGCATATGTAGTTTCTCTTCAGGCCTTTCGGCAACACTCAAGGCCCCTTCACACCTCGAACATAACTATATTAGTGTCCACACCAGCTGACGATAACTATAACAATAACTATATTAGTATAGTTAGATAACTATAATATAGTTATCGTTATAGTTATCGTCAGCTGGTGTGGACACTAATATAGTTATCATTATAGTTATCGTCCGCTGGTGTGGAGACCAATATAGTTATCGTTATAGTTATCGTCAGCTAGCCTGGCGTGGCCATACTCAATTCTAGTCAGAATTTGAGTCTGGTACCGCTCCATTGAGCTTTGATTATGGGGCGTGTTTCAACCGAGCCAGGAAAGACCTCAATTGGATAGACCCACAACCAATCAGAGCAACGGAGCGACGCGTAACGTTAGTTGTCAAATGTCAACAGAACTCAACTGCACTGTGTTGCCAAGTCCGTGTTTTTCTCCATGTCCGCGGGTTGAAGCGACCCCAATTATGTGAATATATAAACCCAGGAATGCGAATTTTAGCAGGCAACCTTGCCAAAATAACATATTTTGCCAACCAAACGCAATTTTTTCCGGAGAACACCCCGGAAAGTTATTGTTTTGGACTATAGTTTTGAATAGCAATTGTGCGCGACATTGCAAAAACACTTGGAAACCCTGTCTGCACGCACGCTGGATTAAGTAACATTACAAGAAAAAGATGAGTGTAAACGATCTTTGCCAGTAATAAAATAATTTAAGGATACTCAGAGTACTTACCAACACGATCATCGTTTCTAAGAGAACTAGTGAAGGTGAATGCATATACGAACAAGTTCTCCGTTTAGGATAAGAGCAAATTCAACCCAAGAGCCTTCGATGACGTGGATGATTACGCTACTGTTGATCATCTGTCCATCATCGTCTAAAGCCCGCCTTGACAATTTCATTGGTCCGAACAGTTTCTGTCTGGGCATAATTACTCCTCTATGGAGCGAGTCCAGACCGAATTGCCCGAGCAAAAATTTTTGTGGGCGGGGCTAAATTCGGCTGGCATCCAGGCTAATCGTCAGCTGGTGTGGACACTAATATAGTTATCATTATAGTTATCGTCCGCTGGTGTGGAGACCAATATAGTTATCATTATAGTTATCGTCAGCTGGTGTGGACACTAATATAGTTATCATTATAGTTATCGTCAGCTGGTGTGGACACTAATATAGTTATCGTTATAGTTATCGTCAGCTGGTGTGGACACTAATATAGTTATCATTATAGTTATCGTCCGCTGGTGTGGAGACCAATATAGTTATCGTTATAGTTATCGTCAGCTGGTGTGGACACTAATATAGTTATCGTTATAGTTATCGTCAGCTGGTGTGGACACTAATATAGTTATCGTTATAGTTATCGTCAGCTGGTGTGGACACTAATATAGTTATCATTATAGTTATCGTCCGCTGGTGTGGAGACCAATATAGTTATCGTTATAGTTATCGTCAGCTGGTGTGGACACTAATATAGTTATCGTTATAGTTATTGTCCGCTGGTGTGGAGACTAATATAGTTATCGTTATAGTTATCGTCAGCTGGTGTGGACACTAATATAGTTATCTTTGTAGTTAGATCTGCTGGTGTGGACACTAATATAGTTATCGTTATAGTTATCGTCCGCTGGTGTGGAGACCAATATAGTTATCTTTGTAGTTAGATCTGCTGGTGTGGACACTAATATAGTTATCGTTATAGTTATCGTCAGCTGGTGTGGACACTAATATAGTTATCTTTGTAGTTAGATCTGCTGGTGTGGACACTAATATAGTTATCATTATAGTTATCGTCCGCTGGTGTGGAGACCAATATAGTTATCGTTATAGTTATCGTCAGCTGGTGTGGACACTAATATAGTTATCGTTATAGTTATTGTCCGCTGGTGTGGAGACTAATATAGTTATCGTTATAGTTATCGTCAGCTGGTGTGGACACTAATATAGTTATCTTTGTAGTTAGATCTGCTGGTGTGGACACTAATATAGTTATCGTTATAGTTATTGTCAGCTGGTGTGGACACTAATATAGTTATCGTTATAGTTATCGTCAGCTGGTGTGGACACTAATATAGTTATCGTTATAGTTATCGTCCGCTGGTGTGGAGACTAATATAGTTATCTTTGTAGTTAGATCTGCTGGTGTGGACACTAATATAGTTATCTTTGTAGTTAGATCTGCTGGTGTGGACACTAATATAGTTATCATTATAGTTATCGTCCGCTGGTGTGGAGACCAATATAGTTGTCGTTATAGTTATCGTCAGCTGGTGTGGACACTAATATAGTTATCGTTATAGTTATTGTCCGCTGGTGTGGAGACTAATATAGTTATCGTTATAGTTATCGTCAGCTGGTGTGGACACTAATATAGTTATCTTTGTAGTTAGATCTGCTGGTGTGGACACTAATATAGTTATCGTTATAGTTATTGTCAGCTGGTGTGGACACTAATATAGTTATCGTTATAGTTATCATCAGCTGGTGTGGACACTAATATAGTTATCGTTATAGTTATCGTCCGCTGGTGTGGAGACTAATATAGTTATAGTTATAGTTATCGTCTGCTGGTGTGGACACTAATATAGTTATCTTTGTAGTTAGATCTGCTGGTGTGGACACTAATATAGTTATCGTTATAGTTATCGTCAGCTGGTGTGGACACTAATATAGTTATAGTTATAGTTATCGTCAGCTGGTGTGGACACTAATATAGTTATCGTTATAGTTATCGTCCGCAAGTGTGGACACTAATATAGTTATCGTTATAGTTATCGTCAGCTGGTGTGGACACTAATATAGTTATCGTTATAGTTATTGTCAGCTGGTGTGGACACTAATATAGTTATAGTTATAGTTATCGTCAGCTGGTGTGGACACTAATATAGTTATCGTTATAGTTATCGTCCGCAAGTGTGGACACTAATATAGTTATAGTTATAGTTATCGTCAGCTGGTGTGGACACTAATATAGTTATAGTTATAGTTATCGTCAGCTGGTGTGGACACTAATATAGTTATAGTTATAGTTATCGTCAGCTGGTGTGGACACTAATATAGTTATAGTTATAGTTATCGTCAGCTGGTGTGGACACTAATATAGTTATCGTTATAGTTATCGTCCGCAAGTGTGGACACTAATATAGTTATCGTTATAGTTATCGTCAGCTGGTGTGGACACTAATATAGTTATCGTTATAGTTATTGTCAGCTGGTGTGGACACTAATATAGTTATAGTTATA
Source organism: Gobio gobio (assembly GCF_949357685.1). Taxonomy (NCBI): domain Eukaryota; kingdom Metazoa; phylum Chordata; class Actinopteri; order Cypriniformes; family Gobionidae; genus Gobio; species Gobio gobio. Next base: position 1,244,069 of record NC_137120.1, on the reverse strand, counting down.
GTTATCGTCAGCTGGTGTGGACACTAATATAGTTATCGTTATAGTTATCGTCCGCAAGTGTGGACACTAATATAGTTATAGTTATAGTTATCGTCAGCTGGTGTGGACACTAATATAGTTATCGTTATAGTTATCGTCCGCAAGTGTGGACACTAATATAGTTATCTTTGTAGTTATGACAACATTGCACGTTATGAAATGAAGATGTAAGTGAATGCAATTATAAGTAAGGGAAAAAGAACGCTAAGAAAGTTTTTCTAATGTTCCCATTACTTTATGAAAACGTTATCTCTGAATGTTCTCTGAATGCTCTGAATCGTAACATCTAAAAAACCTTCTGGAACCATAACTGGAAGAATGTTTATTAATAACCTTGAGAGAATCTTCCCAGAACGTTACCTGTTAGCTGAGCAATGCCTTTATTCAAGTTTCCACCTTTTTCTTTTTTGGGGCACGGCTTATCAAAAACATTCTTGACCTGAAATAATTCTTGTGTCGGTAATTTCAGCTTTGACAAAAGCTCTTTTAGGAGTGTACAGAGAACATTAGTCATGACAGTCAAACTGACAATCCACCTGATGTTTACAGAACGCATAGTTTTGTGTATTGTTCAAAAATGAAAGTATAGCAGTGCGCTCACCCGAGACGCGCCTAGAAATGAGGTTATGCGACACAAAACATTTAGTTCATGTTTTTGGAAGTAAGAGCTTGTGGTCACACACACACACACACACACACACACACAAAACACATGACAATGGTGTAAAGATCCCGGAGTGAAACTTCTGTTTTTAGTAACTGGTGATCAAGTCATCTGAGAGGGTTTGACGGATTCAACGCGACCCGATTAGCCGTCTCAGATAGCCATAATTCCAGTGTAGTTTAAAGTGTTTTTGTGCTCATACACTCTTTTCTGAGTGTGTTGTGCAGCTCTCACAGGTATTAAATGCTGTGTGATTCCAGACACATGACATTTTGCATCTATTTACAGCTTTGAATTCGGACGATGGTTGTCTTGCTTGCTTCAGCTGCATCTATTTGCATGCGGATCCAAAATTCAAATGCAATGTGCCGTATATATGTGTGTGGATTTGAATGCCGGACCTCTAAAAAACAGTCGCATTGTGCTCTAAAATGCAAAACTAAACCTGCTATGAAAAATGCGTTTCAGTTCAAGCAAAGGTCGACTGCACCAAGTGCGTAGTTTGGAAATTCTAGCCGTGAAAAACAAACAATGAAACAAAATTGCCCTATTTTACAATATAAAGTCATCCTAAACATTTAATGCACATTTAAATCAGGGGCTTTGCATTATATTTCTTAAGTTTACACGGTTTGAAATGCCAAAACCAAACAAAGTTTTGAAGATGGAGATTGTTTAGCGCTGGTTAATGTGATTCTCTGCACCTGTTTGAACTGCCTTTACACGTGCACTAAAATCACCTGATTCAAACACTTTTTTTGGAGACATTTTGGAGCCTCACAGTAAAGAAAATCCGCTGAATCATGCAGCGAGCGAGTTCTTCACTGATATCTGAACCGCATTGTTGACATGTTTATGCTGGTTGGTGGAGATGCGCAATAACTCAAGTAGCATTAGATTCATACGGAAGTGTCACATTTCAACATATCTGTGATCTCTGATAACGAGACTTGAGCAAATATAAAGTAAATGTTGAGAGGGTGAGGCACAACTACAAGTGTTTTCATCAGAAATTTTTATTTTAGAAAAGGCTCATACAAAAAAAACAGCAAATATATGCCATACATAATAGTTATAGTATACAATCTGCGAGGGAATCCTCATACACATTATCCAGTGACTTGACAAATCACAGAAAAATTGAGCAGAATCTTCAATGATATATCTGATTTGTACTCGATTGACAAGTATTATGAAGAATATATAGTTATTACATACATACATATATATCTACATACAGCACATTACAAACACTTCATACCGCCGTCATGTTCTTCGGTCTGCTCTGACAAACAGTGTTACGCATGAAACTTCATTTCCCAATACCAAAGAGCCTTTACAAAGCTTTACAATCTCTCACAGTTTAACCACTGTGTAGAACGTGTGTTTACAGAGTCATTAAGTGGTGCAGCGATGCCGTCAGATCCAGGACACGCCCGCGTGCCGTTCTAACCAGACAAGCACCGCTAGACATTTACCGGTTCATAAAACCTACTTTAGCCAAAACACTGGCTTACAGTTTCTGTGAAACTTTTTCCCTCTGGGAAGAGTGTGTTTCTAAAGCGAGGATCTTTAATCTCAGCCTAAAGGTCCTCAATAGCAGGAGACCAAAGTCTCTACATTTGACTAGAAGCTACGCTCTTTAGTATCCAGTCTCCTCCACTCTCCAACCGGTGGAGTTCTTCCCAAACTTGTAGACGAGCCTGCGTCCATCCACCCTCTCCAGAATCTCTCGCTTGTAGTAATACCTGTAGGAAAGAGCAGGCGTTTTGATTATTCCTCCATCCCAGGGTCTACAGAGACAAATTCCCTCCCAAAACACTTGATCCCAGAAACCGAGACAATTCCCGCCCGAACCCTTGATCCCAGAAACTGAGACAAATCCCCCCAAAACCCTTGATCCCAGAAACCGAGACAATTCCCCCCAAAACCCTTAATCCCAGAAACTGAGACAATTCCCCCCAAAACCCTTAATCCCAGAAACTGAGACAATTCCCCCCAAAACCCTTGATCCCAGAAATTGAACCAAATCCCCCCAAAACCCTTGATCCCAGAAACTGAGCCAATCCCCCCTAAAACCCTTGATCCCAGAAACTGCGACAAATCCCCTCCAAACTTTTGATCCCAGAAACTGAGCCAATCCCCCCAAAACCCTTAATCCCAGAAACGAGACAATCCCCCCTAAAACTCTTGATCCCAGAAACTGAGCCAATTACCCCCATAACTCTTGATCCCGAGCCAATTACCCCATAACTCTTGATCCCGAGCCAATTACCCCCATAACTCTTGATCCCGAGCCAATTACCCCCATAACTCTTGATCCCAGAAACTGAGACAATTCCCCCTAAAACCCTTCATCCCAGAAACCGAGACAATTCCCCCTAAAACCCTTGATCCCAGAAACCGAGACAATTCCCCTAAAACCCTTAATCCCAGAAACCGAGACAATTCCCCTCAAAACCCTTGATCCCAGAAACCGAGACAAATCCCCCTAAAACCCTTCATCCCAGAAACCGAGACAATTCCCCCTAAAACCCTTGATCCCAGAAACCGAGACAATTCCCCTAAAACCCTTAATCCCAGAAACCGAGACAATTCCCCTCAAAACCCTTGATCCCAGAAACCGAGACAATTCCCCTCAAAACCCTTGATCCCAGAAACCGAGACAAATCCCCCCAAAACCCTTGATCCCTGAAACCGAGACAATTCCCCCCAAAACTCTTGATCCCTGAAACCGAGACAATTCCCCCCAAAACCCTTGATCCCAGAATTTTGTCTTTTACCTCATGGCTCTACTGAGCTTCTCGTACGTCATGCTGCTGTTCTTCTTCTTCTGCCCCCAGAGCTGAGCAACAGCTTCAGACTTCAGGAACTTGAAGACGCCGTCCCTGCGGTCCTCCCACTTCATCAGACCCTGGTTCTGCTCCGGATGGATCAGGATGTCTCTGATAAACTCCCAAAGGTGGGTTCCTCTTGGAGCTGCAATGAGAGTCTAGTTTAGTACAGTGGCACCTACAGGTGGACGCCGCTGGATCTCAGAGTCCGGCCGACTTACCGTGCTTGCTTTTTTTGGACTGAATGAAGTGCTCGTATCCCTCGCTATCCCTGGGCTTTGGGGGGCGTCCTCTGCCTCTCTTCTTGCCCTCTCCAGGCTCTTGTTTTACAAAGGTCTCTGTGGAAAAGAAGACAAATGTTAAGACATCTACATGTCGGGTCATTCTCCCACTTCATCAGCTCCTCGAAGGACACCTTCCTGCAGAGTTGAGTTTCAACCTGTCTTTAATTGCCAAGTAATCCCGAAGACCTGGATTATCTGGTTCAGGTGTGTTGGACTAGCCTCTGCAGGTAGATAGGCCTCGAGGAGCAAAGGTGAGCTTCGGAGGAACTTACTAGTGCCAGCAGAGTAAGGTATCTCTGAGTATTCGGGGTCGGAGTCGCTGCTGTTGGACTCGGGTGAGCTCGGGTTCAGGAAGCTGCCTGAAGAGCACCAAACACAGAATTTAGACTTCACAACTTTGGGATGTTATTTGGCTTGACATGATTTGAGACACGTACCAGCTTGAGAACTCTGAAAGCTCTCGGTTAGGGAGTCATATCCGTGGTCGCTCTCTGGAGTCAGCTGGTTGGTGTACTCGTCGAAGTAGCTGTACTTGCTCTCTGAATTATCTGAACAGAATTTCAATGTTATTCCCAGTACAGGTACGGCTCTCTAAATGGTTCGGGTTTTGTGTTGGAATCTGCTTCTCACCTGTTGGGATTGAGGGCTGGACCACCACCGTTTCCAGCAGAGGTCCAAGGTTTGGACCATGCATGAAGGGGAATGAGTCCTGCAGGATGTTTTCCAGGATGTCCAGTTCAGATTCACTCAGAACGGTGTTCTCAGACAGGTCATTAACTGTAGAAACAAACAAATCAAGGGTGTTAATGCATTCCCAAGTGGCACAACCTCCAACAAAACAGTTCGTTTGGACAAAGTTGCTCACCATATCTGGCCTTCAGGTTCTCCAGACTCTGGTGGAGACGTTCGCCGAGCCCCATTCCAAACATTCCCATCAGCATTTGCTTGGACATGGAGCACAGTGTGAGCCCGTCCATGTTGCAGTAGGTCATATTC
>NC_137120.1:1176752-1231752 GCF_949357685.1 Gobio gobio | reverse complement strand
CTTTTACTTTGAGAGATTAAAAACTATAGTCTGCTCATTTTGCTGTTGATCTATGAAGCAAACTGGTTGGGAAGAAAGGGGGCATTTTACCCCACCTTGGGGGGCGTTTTACCCCACCGCTGGGGCAAAACGCCCCCTTTGTACAAAAATATTTTCAGTCAAAATACTAATTAATTATGAAGGCTGTGCAATTTTAATATTTGGTGAATAGTTCCTGCCATAGTCACTCAAAACCGGGATGGCAATTCAAGTCACATTTATGTTTTGTTTCACTGTAATGTCACATTTTCCTTAAGGGGGGCGTTTTCCCCCACTCTACCCTACGATTTGCTATACGAAATATATTCAGTTCTATTACAGAATACAGATGCAGTCAAAGAGTGGGGAAAACGCCACTGTGTAAGGAACTTTTTCTGTGAAATAAAAGTTAAATGTGTCTAGAATAGTTATCCTAGTTTTCAGTGATAAATAAATTCCAGTATGAAAATGTCCAGTGTTTTCATGTTATTAGATTTTTAACAAAAATTTAATTTGTGTAGGGGTAAAATGCAAAAAAAAAAAATGGTCAAAGCAATGCTCTACGTTTACAGAAAACTCTGAGTAAACGCATGTTTAGCTTAAAATTAAAAAGACAAGCCAAAATAACACTAGATAAATATGAATATTTATTAATGAACCATTTTGAAAATCTACCTTTTTGAAAAATATTATTAGCTGATGCTAACTAGCTGGCTGGCTAGCTAGTGTGAGGTAATTTTTAAATATAACGTTCAAATATTTGTATTTAACCAAATAGTTAGATTTCATTTGATGTTAAAGCAAAGACTGTGATGTTCAGAGCATGATAATACAGTATTCATGATAGTGGGAAGCGATGCCCCCTGGCGGCGTTTTACTCCACAGGCTAGGTTTGGGAAAAATATGTCATTCTGAAAATATTAATATTTTCCTTAAATAACAAGTACTCCCTAACGACAGGCCTTGCTCTTCTCATATCATATAAAACTGTGATGTTCTGCCAAACAAGCTTTAAAACACTTTTTTCTTACTGTTAGTAATTATATGACTGTTGTTTCTCAAGTAAATGTATCTTGTTTCAAGGTTGTTCTATTTTTAAATTACCCCCCCCCCTCCCCCCAGGGAAAATTAGACAACATTTCTCATAATGAATATAATTTTTTGTTTTTGTTTTTTTGCAGTGCATCAACTGAACTTTGATTTTGTTGGCAATGACGTCACAACCATTCGTTCCTTCATATTTTCATTACTTTAAGTAAAATAGTCCACATGTTAACTGTTAAAATATAAAAAAAATCATCCTACAACTCCACCTTTTTGTTTTGTTTAGTTACAACTAATTTAAAATAATAAAAAATGGTCTCAGTAAGATAACCCTGATCTGAGGGAAAGTGTGCGAACGTAAGTCTCTCAAGCAGTGAGCAAGCTACGTTTGAGTAAAGAGTCCTGATCTCAGATGTTATCGGGTTTTAGATGATTCACTGTAAGTTACACTACTCAAGGGTTTGGAAACATTTACTCGTTCTGTACAACGACATGTTTTCAATGCGTTACATCAATAGTGCATTAATACAAAAACTAGATTAAAAAGTTTGTCGAGACAAACTTTAAGTTGGCTTGAAAAAGCATTGCCAGAAAGTTTGAAATAGTTTGAAAAGTTTGAAATAGTTTGAGTTTTAGATAGATAGATAGATAGATAGATAGATAGATAGATAGATAGATAGATAGATAGATAGATAGATAGATAGATAGATAGATAGATAGATAGATAGATAGATAGATAGATAGATACTCAGGGGACTTGCTAGGGTCTTGCTATGCAATTGCTAGGGTACTCGGGTGGTTGCTAAGGTCTTGTTATGTGGTTACTATGGAACTCAGGTGGTTGCTAGGGTGGTTGCTATGTTGTTGCTAAGGTCTTGCTATGTGGTTGCTAGGGTACTCAGGTGGTTGCTAGGGTGGTTGCTATGTGGTTGCTATGCCATTGCCAAGGTACTTGGGGTGTTTGCTATGCGGTTGCTAGGGTACTCTGTGTGGTTGCTAGGGTCCTTTAAGTTTAAGTTGGCTTGAGAAAGCCGGACCAGAAAGATTGAAATAGATAGATAGATAGATAGATAGATAGATAGATAGATAGATAGATAGATAGATAGATAGATAGATAGATAGATAGATAGATAGATAAGTGAGTGTCAGTGGTTTAGAAATAGCTCATAGAATGGCAGTTAATGGAGTCTGATGAGCTTCTCCAACTGTCAAAATTTGAAATTTGTCAGTTGGAGTTTGAACTGTCTTGGCTCATCTGAACATTTAGTCAATGAAAGTCAATGGGATTTTTCCGAGTTTTGATCGTCAATTTTAGGAAAACCTTAAGTCCGATCAGTTAGAAAAGATATAGCACACTAAGTCAGAACAGTCTGAAGCTCTGAGTCGAGTTTGGAGTTTGTAGAGTTAAAGCTCTAGGAGTTGTAGTTGTACATTTTAGGGTCAGAAGACAATAGGAGGCTCTCTCAAGCCAACTTAATAATCAGATATTTGAGAAAGAAGTGCCCAACTTTTGACGATACTCATCCTGTGTAAGATTTCGTTTATCTATCACCTCTATGGCCAGGGGTCTTTTAATAGAACAGACCGACAGCTGCACACACACACACACACACACACTGTTATAAATACTGAGGTGTGTGTGTGTGTGTGTGTGTGTTTAGTTTCAGAGATGGCCGACAGAAAGAGCAGCAGCGGCGTCGGCTCTCGCCTGACCGTCAAGAGGAAAGAAAGAGGAGCAGAGAATGAGGCAAAGAAAGAGGAGAAACCTCCTAAAGAAGGAGAGAAACCTCCTAAAGAAGGAGAGAAACCTCCTAAAGAAGGAGAGAAACCTGAGGTGAACGGGAAGAAGGAGCCGGTGGAGAACGGAGAGGCCGTCGCCGGTGCGGAAAACGGAGAGAAACCGGAGCCGATGGAGCTGCCGCCGTTTGAGATCATCACCGGGTGAGTCTGGACCTTTCCTCTGGGGAACCGGACAGGAGATGACCAGTAGAGTTCAGGTTCTTTACTGGCATTTTAAGAACTGATCACTGGAAGGGTCTCTGAGAAAATGGTCCTTCAATGGCGTCTAAACCCCCTTTTGGAAGCTTAAAAGTTTCGTAAAAGTATTCGATGTGTGCTATATCTCGAGTCTTCTCAAGTCTTATGAGCGTTTTGTGTGAGGAACTGACCCACGTTTAAGTCACACCGTTGCTCGCAAACTTGCTGAATCACAATCGGTCACATGATACGCCAGAACCAATGGCGGAGCATGTGACCCTACACAAACACCAATGGCAGCTCAAGACGGGGTTTCAGGGAATTAAGGAATAGTTATGGGTCTGTTCCTCAGACAAAGAAGACCTGGGATACACTCTTAGGTTCTTGATTGGCATTGATGAGGAACCGCGTCAACATCCGTGCTATTCATTGGGGAATCAAACCACCATTTTAGTTTCCCCAAAGATTGTTCTTAGTGTGAAGAGCATGTAAACAAACGAGAGAATCCTCTGTGCAATGGAAAGGTTCCTAATGGATGCCAATAAAGAACTCCAGATCTGTGGATCTATGGGGAAATGTGTGAGCGTTGGGGTTGAAAGTGTGTGTGTGTAGGGCCGATAAATCCAACCCAACCCCCCCAAGGCCGGCCCTGACAGCCGTGATGTGTCTCACTGTCAGCTAAAGATAACGCTAGCATCCATCTGGAGCTTTAAAGAGTCCCAGAACCCATCTGAGAAACACCAACAGCACTCTTAACGCTTCCTGAGGAAACCTAAAGAACCATTGAAGAACCTTTTGGATCTCCTTTAGGCATCCGGTGTTCCTCCTAAAGTTCCCGAAGAGGAAACGGAATTAGCCAGTCGTCTGAGAGCACAGTTTTCACTGACAGGGTTAATTGTCTTTGAGTTTGGGTATTTGTCATTTCTGCCTGGCGTGTTTGATAACCCATCAGGGTTTGATTCTGTCCACACATTAAAGCTGTGAATTGTTGCGGATCAGTTCAGTAGCAGGTGCTCATTACAGATCAAGCAGGTTCATCTGGCAGCACACACACACACACACACACACACACACACAATGCCTCCCAACCACAGCGTCTCACGGTTCTGTATATGGGTCACACTCCAGGAATAAAGTTCTGCCCCCGCTGAGGGTATTTATAACCCCACAGCCCTTCCATCTGTCAGCCTGTGAAGGAGCTGTTAAAAACCACCACAGAAACCCCCATCGCAAACTCTGGAATGCTGGGAAATAACACAGCCCAGATACTTTTATGCACATTTAACCTGTTAAAGGGATAGTTCACCCAAAAATTAAAACATATCCCATGATTTACTCTCCCTCAAGCCATCCTAGGACGAACACAATCAGAGTTATATTACAGTTTTTCTCAGTCGCTTTGGTTCATTTCTCAGATCAGAATGTAAATTCTCAAAGCGACCTGTTCAATCTTCACATCATTGTGTCACTTGTGCTCATCAAAAAAGCAGTTTCTCATTTCTTTGAACAAGTTGTAAATGCTTGTGTACATCCATGCAAATGATTGTACAATTCTCTGCTTTTCCTCCATTATCAGCTGCTTATGTCATGTTGATCAGGATGTATTATAATGTGTCTCTGTTGAATAGTCTCACCTTCACAACATTTAGCCATTAGTTCAGCAGAAGTCTTTACATGCAAAATGGTTGAACAAGTTGTCATAAAATGTCAAGCATATTTCTATACATTTCCGTTAGACGTTCACATTTCTACTTTTGTTTTTTGGGGTTTTTTCTCTTTGTGCTATGCAGTGCTGTCTTTTCCTTTCTGTATCGCAATGACATCTGCTACACTGAGGTGTAACCTACAATTTACAATAATTGTCATCAAAACTTTAGCCATATTTACATCAGAACATCCCTCCAGAGTACAGTTATACTGACAACATGACTGAGCAATTTGACTCTTATTCACACACAATGACACAAGGACTGTCATTCTGATGGCACTGACATGTTCATTGACACAGAGATTTACTTTTGAGAGATGAACTGAGGATTTTGAGCAAGAGACTGGCTTCTGCAGGTCATCCATGGGGTTCTGCTATTTGTACGAATTGTTTTGAGAAATGCACTTACTGTTTTGCAAATGTCGAGGATGATTCGAGAAATGTACCAAAGCGACTGAGAAAAACTGTAAACAGTGCATCCATCCATCATAAAAGTGCATCCATCCATCATAATGGATGGATGCACTTTTATGATGGATAGATACACTTTTATGATGGATGGATGCACTTTTATGATGGATAGATACACTTTTATGATGGATGGATGCACTTTTATGATGGATAGATACACTTTTATGATGGATGGATGCACTTTTATGATGGACAGATGCACTTTTATGATGGATAGATGCACTATTATGATGGATAGATGCACTTTTATGATGGACAGATGCACTTTTATGATGGATAGATGCACTATTATGATGGATATATGCACTTTTATGATGGATAGATACACTTTTATGATGGATGGATGCACTTTTATGATGGATAGATGCACTATTATGATGGATATATGCACTTTTATGATGGATAGATACACTTTTATGATGGATGGATGCACTTTTATGATGGACAGATGCACTTTTATGATGGATAGATGCACTATTATGATGGATAGATGCACTTTTATGATGGACAGATGCACTTTTATGATGGATAGATGCACTATTATGATGGATATATGCACTTTTATGATGGATAGATACACTTTTATGATGGATGGATGCACTTTTATGATGGACAGATGCACTTTTATGATGGATAGATGCACTATTATGATGGATATATGCACTTTTATGATGGATAGATACACTTTTATGATGGATGGATGCACTTTTATGATGGATAGATACACTTTTATGATGGATGGATGCACTTTTATGATGGACAGATGCACTTTTATGATGGATAGATGCACTATTATGATGGATAGATGCACTTTTATGATGGACAGATGCACTTTTATGATGGATGTATGCACTTTTATGATGGATAGATGCACTTTTATGATGGATGGATGCACTATTATGATGGATAGATGCACTTTTATGATGGATAGATGCACTATTATGATGGATAGATGCTTCTTTTATGATGGATGGATGCACTTTTATGATAGATGGATGCACTTTTATGATGGACAGATGCACTTTTATGATGGATGGATGCACTTTTATGATAGATGGATGCACTTTTATGATAGATGGATGCACTTTTATGATGGATAGATGCACTTTTATGATGGACAGATGCACTTTTATGATGGATAGATGCTTCTTTTATGATGGATGGATGCACTTTTATGATAGATGGATGCACTTTTATGATGGACAGATGCACTATTATGATGGATAGATGCTCTTTTATGATGGATGGATGCACTTTTATGATGGACAGATGCACTTTTATGATGGATAGATGCACTATTATGATGGATAGATGCTTCTTTTATGATGGATGGATGCACTTTTATGATAGATGGATGCACTTTTATGATGGACAGATGCACTTTTATGATGGATAGATGCACTATTATGATGGATAGATGCTCTTTTATGATGGATGGATGCACTTTTATGATGGACAGATGCACTTTTATGATGGATGTATGCACTTTTATGATGGATAGATGCTTCTTTTATGATGGATGGATGCACTTTTATGATGGACAGATGCACTTTTATGATGGATAGATGCACTATTATGATGGATAGATGCACTTTTATGATGGACAGATGCACTTTTATGATGGATGTATGCACTTTTATGATGGATAGATGCACTTTTATGATGGATGGATGCACTATTATGATGGATAGATGCACTTTTATGATGGATAGATGCACTATTATGATGGATAGATGCTTCTTTTATGATGGATGGATGCACTTTTATGATAGATGGATGCACTTTTATGATGGACAGATGCACTTTTATGATGGATAGATGCACTATTATGATGGATAGATGCTCTTTTATGATGGATGGATGCACTTTTATGATGGACAGATGCACTTTTATGATGGATAGATGCACTATTATGATGGATAGATGCTTCTTTTATGATGGATGGATGCACTTTTATGATAGATGGATGCACTTTTATGATGGACAGATGCACTTTTATGATGGATAGATGCACTATTATGATGGATAGATGCTCTTTTATGATGGATGGATGCACTTTTATGATGGACAGATGCACTTTTATGATGGATGTATGCACTTTTATGATGGATAGATGCACTTTTATGATGGATGGATGCACTATTATGATGGATAGATGCACTTTTATGATGGATAGATGCACTATTATGATGGATAGATGCACTATTATGATGGATAGATGCACTATTATGATGGATATGATGGATAGATGCACTTTTATGATGGATAGATGCACTTTTATGATGGATAGATGCACTTTTATGATGGATAGATGCCCTATTATGATGGATAGATGCACTTTTATGATGGATAGATGCACTTTTATGATGGATAGATGCACTATTATGATGGATAGATGCACTATTATGATGGATAGATGCACTTTTATGATGGATAGATGCACTTTTATGATGGATAGATGCACTTTTATGATGGATAGATGCACTATTATGATGGATAGATGCACTAGATGCACTTTTATGATGGATAGATGCACTTTTATGATGGATAGATGCACTTTTATGATGGACAGATGCACTTTTATGATGGATAGATGCACTTTTATGATGGATAGATGCACTTTTATGATGGAAGGATGCACTTTTATGATGGATGGATGCACTATTATGATGGATAGAAGCACTTTTATGATGGATAGATGCACTTTTATGATGGATAGATGCACTTTTATGATGGATAGATGCACTATTATGATGGATAGATGCACTATTATGATGGATAGATGCACTATTATGATGGATAGATGCACTTTTATGATGGATAGATGCACTTTTATGATGGATAGATGCACTATTATGATGGATAGATGCACTTTTATGATGGATAGATGCACTTTTATGATGGATAGATGCACTATTATGATGGATAGATGCACTTTTATGATGGATAGATGCACTATTATGATGGATAGATGCACTTTTATGATGGATAGATGCACTTTTATGATGGACAGATGCACTTTTATGATGGATCGATGCACTTTTATGATGGATAGATGCTCTTTTATGATGGATAGATGCTTCTTTTATGATGGACAGATGCACTTTTATGATGGATCGATGCACTTTTATGATGGATAGATGCTTCTTTTATGATGGATGGATGCACTTTTATGATAGATGGATGCACTTTTATGATGGACAGATGCACTTTTATGATGGATAGATGCACTATTATGATGGATAGATGCACTATTATGATGGATAGATGCACTATTATGATGGATAGATGCACTATTATGATGGATAGATGCACTATTATGATGGATAGATGCACTATTATGATGGATAGATGCACTATTATGATGGATAGATGCACTATTATGATGGATAGATGCACTTTTATGATGGATGGATGCACTTTTATGATGGATAGATGCACTATTATGATGGATAGATGCACTATTATGATGGATAGATGCACTTTTATGATGGATAGATGCACTATTATGATGGATAGATGCACTATTATGATGGATAGATGCACTATTATGATGGATAGATGCACTTTTATGATGGATAGATGCACTATTATGATGGATAGATGCACTTTTATGATGGATAGATGCACTATTATGATGGATAGATGCACTTTTATGATGGATAGATGCACTATTATGATGGATAGATGCACTTTTATGATGGATAGATGCACTATTATGATGGATAGATGCACTATTATGATGGATAGATGCACTTTTATGATGGACAGATGCACTTTTATGATGGATAGATGCACTATTATGATGGATAGATGCACTTTTATGATGGATAGATGCACTATTATGATGGATAGATGCACTTTTATGATGGATAGATGCTTCTTTTATGATGGATGGATGCACTTTTATGATAGATGGATGCACTTTTATGATGGACAGATGCACTTTTATGATGGATAGATGCACTATTATGATGGATAGATGCTCTTTTATGATGGATAGATGCACTTTTATGATGGATAGATGCACTATTATGATGGATAGATGCACTATTATGATGGATAGATGCACTTTTATGATGGAAGGATGCACTTTTATGATGGACAGATGCACTTTTGTGATGGATAGAAGCACTTTTATGATGGATAGATGCACTTTTATGATGGATAGATGCACTTTTATGATGGAAGGATGCACTTTTATGATGGACAGATGCACTTTTATGATGGATAGAAGCACTTTTATGATGGATAGATGCACTTTTATGATGGACAGATGCACTTTTATGATGGATAGATGCACTTTTATGATGGATAGATGCACTTTTATGATGGATAGATGCACTTTTATGATGGACAGATGCACTTTTATGATGGATGGATGCACTATTATGATGGATAGATGCACTTTTATGATGGATAGAAGCACTTTTATGATGGATAGATGCACTTTTATGATGGACAGATGCACTTTTATGATGGATGGATGCACTATTATGATGGATAGATGCACTTTTATGATGGATAGATGCACTTTTATGATGGATAGATGCACTTTTATGATGGAAGGATGCACTTTTATGATGGATGGATGCACTATTATGATGGATAGATGCACTTTTATGATGGATAGATGCACTTTTATGATGGATGTATGCACTTTTATGATGGATAGATACACTTTTATGATGGACAGATGCACTTTTATGATGGATGGATGCACTTTTATGATGGATAGATGCACTATTATGATGGATAGATGCTCTTTTATGATGGATGGATGCACTTTTATGATGGATGTATGCACTTTTATGATGGATAGATGCACTTTTATGATGGATGGATGCACTATTATGATAGATAGATGCACTTTTATGATGGATAGATGCACTATTATGATGGATATATGCACTTTTATGATGGATAGATGCACTTTTATGATGGATAGATGCACTTTTATGATGGAAGGATGCACTTTTATGATGGACAGATGCACTTTTATGATGGATAGAAGCACTTTTATGATGGATAGATGCACTTTTATGATGGACAGATGCACTATTATGATGGATAGATGCACTTTTATGATGGATAGATGCACTATTATGATGGATAGATGCACTTTTATGATGGATAGATGCACTTTTATGATGGACAGATGCACTTTTATGATGGATGGATGCACTATTATGATGGATAGATGCACTTTTATGATGGATAGATGCACTATTATGATGGATAGATGCACTTTTATGATGGATGTATGCACTTTTATGATGGATGTATGCACTATTATGATGGATAGATGCACTTTTATGATGGATGGATGCACTTTTATGATGGATGGATGCACTTTTATGATGGACAGATGCACTTTTATGATGGATGGATGCACTTTTATGATGGATGTATGCACTTTTATGATGGATAGATGCACTTTTATGATGGACAGATGCACTTTTATGATGGATAGATGCACTTTTATGATGGATAGATGCACTTTTATGATGGATAGATGCACTTTTATGATGGATGGATGTACTTTTATGATGGAAGGATGCAGTTTTATGATGGACGGATGCACTTTTATGATGGACAGATGCACTTTTATGATGGAAGGATGCACTTTTATGATGGACGGATGTACTTTTATGATGGAAGGATGCACTTTTATGATGGACGGATGCACTTTTATGATGGACAGATGCACTTTTATGATGGATAGATGCACTTTTATGATGGATGGATGCACTTTTATTATGGATGGATGCACTTTTATGATGGATAGATGCACTTTTATGATGGAAGGATGCACTTTTATGATGGACAGATGCACTTTTATGATGGATGGATGCACTTTTATGATGGACAGATGCACTATTATTATGGATAGATGCACTTTTATGATGGATGTATGCACTATTATGATGGATAGATGTACTTTTATGATGGACAGATGTACTTTTATGATGGATAGATGCACTTTTATGATGGATAGATGCACTTTTATGATGGATAGATGCACTTTTATGATGGATGGATGTACTTTTATGATGGAAGGATGCACTTTTAAGATGGACGGATGCACTTTTATGATGGATAGATGCACTTTTATGATGGAAGGATGCACTTTTATGATGGACGCATGTACTTTTATGATGGATAGATGCACTTTTATGATGGACGGATGCACTTTTATGATGGATAGATGCACTTTTATGATGGAAGGATGCACTTTTATGATGGACAGATGTACTTTTATGATGGATAGATGCACTTTTATGATGGACGGATGCACTTTTATGATGGACAGATGCACTTTTATGATGGATAGATGCACTTTTATGATGGATAGATGCACTTTTATGATGGATGGATGCACTTTTATTATGGATGGATGCACTTTTATGATGGATAGATGCACTTTTATGATGGAAGGATGCACTTTTATGATGGACAGATGCACTTTTATGATGGATAGATGCACTTTTATGATAGATGGATGCACTTTTATGATGGATAGATGCTCTTTTATGATGGATAGATGCACTTTTATGATGGATAGATGCTCTTTTATGATGGATAGATGCTCTTTTATGATGGATAGATGCACTATTATGATGGATAGATGCACTTTTATGATGGATAGATGCACTATTATGATGGATAGATGCACTTTTATGATGGATAGATGCTTCTTTTATGATGGATGGATGCACTTTTATGATAGATGGATGCACTTTTATGATGGACAGATGCACTTTTATGATGGATAGATGCACTATTATGATGGATAGATGCTCTTTTATGATGGATAGATGCACTTTTATGATGGATAGATGCACTATTATGATGGATAGATGCACTATTATGATGGATAGATGCACTTTTATGATGGAAGGATGCACTTTTATGATGGACAGATGCACTTTTGTGATGGATAGAAGCACTTTTATGATGGATAGATGCACTTTTATGATGGATAGATGCACTTTTATGATGGAAGGATGCACTTTTATGATGGACAGATGCACTTTTATGATGGATAGAAGCACTTTTATGATGGATAGATGCACTTTTATGATGGACAGATGCACTTTTATGATGGATAGATGCACTTTTATGATGGATAGAAGCACTTTTATGATGGACAGATGCACTTTTATGATGGACAGATGCACTTTTGTGATGGACAGATGCACTTTTGTGATGGATAGAAGCACTTTTATGATGGATAGATGCACTTTTATGATGGATAGATGCACTTTTATGATGGATAGATGCACTTTTATGATGGATAGATGCACTTTTATGATGGATAGAAGCACTTTTATGATGGACAGATGCACTTTTATGATGGACAGATGCACTTTTATGATGGACAGATGCACTTTTATGATGGATAGATGCACTTTTATGATGGATAGAAGCACTTTTATGATGGACAGATGCACTTTTATGATGGACAGATGCACTTTTATGATGGACAGATGCACTTTTGTGATGGATAGAAGCACTTTTATGATGGATAGATGCACTTTTATGATGGATAGAAGCACTTTTATGATGGACAGATGCACTTTTATGATGGACAGATGCACTTTTATGATGGACAGATGCACTTTTATGATGGATAGATGCACTTTTATGATGGATAGAAGCACTTTTATGATGGACAGATGCACTTTTATGATGGACAGATGCACTTTTATGATGGACAGATGCACTTTTGTGATGGATAGAAGCACTTTTATGATGGATAGATGCACTTTTATGATGGATAGATGGATAGATGCACTTTTATGATGGACAGATGCACTTTTATGATGGACAGATGCACTATTATGATGGATAGATGCACTTTTATGATGGATAGAAGCACTTTTATGATGGATAGATGCACTTTTATGATGGACAGATGCACTTTTATGATGGATGGATGCACTATTATGATGGATAGATGCACTTTTATGATGGATAGAAGCACTTTTATGATGGATAGATGCACTTTTATGATGGACAGATGCACTTTTATGATGGATAGATGCACTTTTATGATGGATGGATGCACTATTATGATGGATAGATGCACTTTTATGATGGATAGATGCACTTTTATGATGGATGTATGCACTTTTATGATGGATAGATACACTTTTATGATGGACAGATGCACTTTTATGATGGATGGATGCACTTTTATGATGGATAGATGCACTATTATGATGGATAGATGCTCTTTTATGATGGATGGATGCACTTTTATGATGGATGTATGCACTTTTATGATGGATAGATGCACTTTTATGATGGATGGATGCACTATTATGATAGATAGATGCACTTTTATGATGGATAGATGCACTATTATGATGGATAGATGCACTTTTATGATGGATAGATGCACTTTTATGATGGATAGATGCACTATTATGATGGATATATGCACTTTTATGATGGATAGATGCACTTTTATGATGGATAGATGCACTTTTATGATGGAAGGATGCACTTTTATGATGGACAGATGCACTTTTATGATGGATAGAAGCACTTTTATGATGGATAGATGCACTTTTATGATGGACAGATGCACTATTATGATGGATAGATGCACTTTTATGATGGATAGATGCACTATTATGATGGATAGATGCACTTTTATGATGGATAGATGCACTTTTATGATGGACAGATGCACTTTTATGATGGATGGATGCACTATTATGATGGATAGATGCACTTTTATGATGGATAGATGCACTATTATGATGGATAGATGCACTTTTATGATGGATGTATGCACTTTTATGATGGATAGATGCACTTTTATGATGGATAGATGCACTATTATGATGGATAGATGCACTTTTATGATGGATGTATGCACTTTTATGATGGATGTATGCACTATTATGATGGATAGATGCACTTTTATGATGGATGTATGCACTTTTATGATGGATAGATGCACTTTTATGATGGACAGATGCACTTTTATGATGGATAGATGCACTTTTATGATGGATAGATGCACTTTTATGATGGATAAATGCACTTTTATGATGGATGGATGTACTTTTATGATGGAAGGATGCAGTTTTATGATGGACGGATGCACTTTTATGATGGACAGATGCACTTTTATGATGGAAGGATGCACTTTTATGATGGACGGATGTACTTTTATGATGGAAGGATGCACTTTTATGATGGATGGATGCACTTTTATGATGGACAGATGCACTTTTATGATGGATAGATGCACTTTTATGATGGATGGATGCACTTTTATTATGGATGGATGCACTTTTATGATGGATAGATGCACTTTTATGATGGAAGGATGCACTTTTATGATGGACAGATGCACTTTTATGATGGATGGATGCACTTTTATGATGGACAGATGCACTATTATTATGGATAGATGCACATTTATGATGGATGTATGCACTATTATGATGGATAGATGTACTTTTATGATGGACAGATGTACTTTTATGATGGATAGATGCACTTTTATGATGGATAGATGCACTTTTATGATGGATAGATGCACTTTTATGATGGATGGATGTACTTTTATGATGGAAGGATGCACTTTTAAGATGGACGGATGCACTTTTATGATGGATAGATGCACTTTTATGATGGAAGGATGCACTTTTATGATGGACGCATGTACTTTTATGATGGATAGATGCACTTTTATGATGGACGGATGCACTTTTATGATGGATAGATGCACTTTTATGATGGAAGGATGCACTTTTATGATGGACAGATGTACTTTTATGATGGATAGATGCACTTTTATGATGGACGGATGCACTTTTATGATGGACAGATGCACTTTTATGATGGATAGATGCACTTTTATGATGGATAGATGCACTTTTATGATGGATGGATGCACTTTTATTATGGATGGATGCACTTTTATGATGGATAGATGCACTTTTATGATGGATAGATGCACTTTTATGATGGACAGATGCACTTTTATGATAGATGGATGCACTTTTATGATGGATAGATGCTCTTTTATGATGGATAGATGCACTTTTATGATGGATAGATGCTCTTTTATGATGGATAGATGCTCTTTTATGATGGATAGATGCTCTTTTATGATGGATGGATGCACTTTTATGATGGATAGATGATGGATAGATGCACTTTTATGATGGATAGATGCACTTTTATGATGGACAGATGCACTTTTATGATGGACAGATGCACTTTTATGATGGATGGATGCACTTTTATGATGGATAGATGCACTTTTATGATAGATGGATGCACTTTTATGATGGATAGATGCACTTTTATGATAGAAGGATGCACTTTTATGATGGATGGATGCACTTTTATGATGGATAGATGATGGATAGATGCACTTTTATGATGGATAGATGCACTTTTATGATGGACAGATGCACTTTTATGATGGATGGATGCACTTTTATGATGGATAGATGATGGATAGATGCACTTTTATGATGGATAAATGATGGATAGATGCACTTTTATGATGGATGGATGCACTTTTATGATGGATAGATGATGGATAGATGCACTTTTATGATGGATAGATGCTCTTTTATGATGGATAGATGCACTTTTATGATGGATAGATGCACTTTTACGATGGATGGATGCACTTTTATGATGGATAGATGCACTTTTATGATGGATAGATGCACTTTTATGATGGATAGATGCAGTTTTATGATGGATAGATGCACTTTTATGATGGATAGATGCATTTTTATGATGGATAGATGCACTTTTATGATAGATGGATTCACTTTTATGATGGATAGATGCAGTTTTATGATGGATAGATGCACTTTTATGATGGATGGATGCACTTTTATGATGGATAGATGCACTTTTATGATGGATAGATGCACTTTTATGATGGATAGATGCAGTTTTATGATGGATAGATGCACTTTTATGATGGATAGATGCAGTTTTATGATGGATAGATGCACTTTTATGATGGATAGATGCACTTTTATGATGGATAGATGCACTTTTATGATAGATGGATTCACTTTTATGATGGATAGATGCAGTTTTATGATGGATAGATGCACTTTAATGGGCTTCATTATAAAGCGTGTAAGAGCAGGACATGTGTAATACACACTAGGATGAGCTGAGGGAGAGTAAATCATGGGGTCATGTTATTTTTTGGGTGAACTATCCCTTTAATTGTAAATATTCACCCCCTTTTGGAGCCTAGCATGAACTTAAAGGGTTGTAATTGATGAATTGGTTGGTTCTCTTTAAAGACACACTTGGCAGATTATAGCAGAAAGAACATCAAACAATGAAAATCTGTTTATGTAAAGCAAATTTACTTGTGTTTTACACAAAATATACATCTGGAAAATCAAAGCCATGTGTGTAACCGAGTCCAAATCTGAAGTTGATCAGGTCAGAGTTTGCTTCAGGAGAATGCTTTAAAGGGTTAATTCACCCAAAAATGTAAATTGTGTCATTAATGACTGAGCCTCATGTGGTTGGACACCTGTCAGACCTCCGTTCATCTTCAGACACAAATGAAGATATTTTAGTGTAAATCTGATGCTCTGAAAGGCCTCCATTGGCTCAACTTTACACTCTCAAGACCCTTAAAAGACACTAAAGACTAAAGTTACAAAGTCCATCTCACTACAGCGGCTCTACAATAACTTTATGAAGACGAGAATAGTTTCTTTGCGCAAAAAAACCCTAAATAACGACTTATATAGTGATGACGATTTCAAAACACGGCATCATGAAGCTTCGAAGTGTTATGAATCAGTGAGTCGATTCAGCGGTTCAGAGCGTTATGAATCAGTGAGTCGATTCAGCGGTTCAGAGCATTATGAATCAGTGAGTTGAATGAGCAGTTTGGATCGCCAAATTTCAGCAGTTTGGCGCTTTGACACGCGATCCGAATCATGAATCGACTCACTGATTCATAACGCTCTGAACCGCTGAATCGACTCACTGATTCATAACGCTTCGAAGCTTCATGAGGCCGTGTTTTGAAATCGTCATCACTATATAAGTCGTTATTTAGGGGTTTTCTGCGCACAGAAACTATTCTCGTCTTCATAAAGTTATTGTAGAGCCGCTGTAGTGAGATGGACTTTGTATCGACGTCTTTAGTGTCTTTTAAGGGTCTTGAGAGTGTAAAGTTGAGCCAATGGAGGCCTTTCAGAGCCATCAGATTTACACTAAAATATTTTCATTTGTGTCTGAAGATGAACGACATGAGGGTAAGTAATTAATGACAGAATTTTTATTTTTGGGTGAACTAACCCTTTAAGCGAGGCCGTGTGGTGTGAGGCGGCTCCAGCAGAGGGCGCTGACTTCTTCTCCTCCTTCTGTGTCCTCAGGGATCGCATCGACCCGTTCTTCTACAAGTTCCAGTTCAAGAACGTGGAGTACTCGTCTGGCCGGAATAAGACCTTCCTGTGTTACCTGGTGGACCAGGGCACGGACGGCCTCCTGCGCGGCTACATCGAGGACGAGCACACGGGCGCGCACGCGGAGGAGGCCTTCTTCCAGCAGGTGCTGCCGACCTACGACCCCGCCTGCAAATACACCATCACCTGGTACATGTCTTCCAGCCCGTGCGTGGCCTGCGCCGGGAAGCTGGCCGAGATCCTGAAGGCCAGGAAAAGCGTCCGGCTCGCCATCTTCTCTGCGCGGCTCTTCGAGTGGGAGGAGCCTGCGGTCCAGACGGGCCTGAGGGCGCTGGCGGCCGCCGGCTGCAAACTGCGCATGATGAAGCCACTGGACTTCACCTACACCTGGGACACCTTCGTGGAGAACGACGAGCAGCCGCTCGCGCTGTGGGAGGACTGCCAGGAGAACTACGAGTACTATCAGGACAAACTGGCCGACATCCTGCAGTGATGTAAGATCATTAACATACACACGACACAGCTGCACGATTCATCGCGAAAGATCGCACAATCTGGCCCTTGTCAAACTCGCTCAAATCCTTACACTCAAAAAATAATTATTGTCTGAACATAAAATGTATATATTTGAATTACAAATAAATTTTCCATGTATTTGGATTACATAATTTTAACATAAACAAATTAATAAACGTAATGTGATTCATATATGTAAGTTATACATGAATATAACAGGTAAGATTAATGTAATTGTATTGATAAACTGAACGTGATTCATAAATGCCAGTTATATGTGAATGAAACAGGTACGATTTATGTAATAGTACACAGAAAAACGCCCATGTTAAATTAACACTTCCTAGTGTTCATGTGTGCTCACTACTGAGTTAAAGTACCATTGAAGCAGTGTTAGAGTTAATGAGATAATTGAGTGATGATTGAGCATTAATGATGAACACCTGATGATAATGAGCAGAATCACTGAAGGAAAGAGAAACACAAGAACTACAACTGACTTCAGCCACAGCCTTAAGATGGGCATACACTGTACAATTTCTGTGCGATTTCAGCAAGGTTATCTACTCACACTGTATGAGTAGATCGCATGCGATGTAAACCCAAAGCTCACGATTGATGTGCTCACACTGTGCGGTCCGATCGTCGAGCGCGACTTGTCTGCTCACTGTACGAGTGAATTATGCGCGAAAAAACCTATAATAGAGAGATAGCCTATCAAATGCATCAGCTATCGATATCAAGAGCATTTAGCATCAGTGTTGGGGAAGCTACTCTGAAACAGTAGTTTGACAAGCTACAAGCTACTTATACATGAAAGTAGTTAAACTACAGTCAAGCTACCCTTCTGAAAAAGTAGTTAGATACACTACAAGTTACTACCAAAATGTAGCTAGCTACATCGAAACTACTTTGATTTTTTAAAATTGCATTTACAAATAACTGAATAATCGTTAATGACGAATGTTTTAAGTTAAAGGTCCCGTTTTTCGTGTTTTTTTGAAGCTTTGATTGTGTTTACAGTGTGCAATATAACATGTGTTCATGTTTCGCGTGTAAAAAAACACAGTATTTTTCACACAATTTACTGATCTGTATTCT
The DNA here is from genome assembly GCF_949357685.1 of Gobio gobio. Lineage (NCBI taxonomy): Eukaryota > Metazoa > Chordata > Actinopteri > Cypriniformes > Gobionidae > Gobio > Gobio gobio. The sequence goes on along the minus strand of NC_137120.1, from coordinate 1,212,486 downwards.
GCTGTTTTCACTGTCCTCAAAACGGCTTGAAAGATTTCCCTGTTCTATGAAGTCCCTCCTTCAGAAACACGTAACGAGTTCTGATTGGGCCAGCGGTTCCAGTGTTGTGATTGGACAGCAGTTTAGCGCACGCAGAGCGCACGTTACCGGAAAGGTCGCGCCTCTCACCATAACGGGGATGCATGCGCTCAATGATCTCTAAGTACAGCGGCCCTGGGAAAGCCAAACAAAGGTGACTTGACTCCGGGATGAAAATAACAGCGTCTCGACGACATGGCGACAAACAAACTATACAAACACAACCGAACGCAACACTTCCTCTTCTCCACGCGGGAGCAACAAGACCACGCCCCCTTTTTCGCGTACTCTTGTGGGCGGAGGTTAGTCGACATACTGCTCTACTGACGTAATTAAAGCAGGAAATACCAGGATGTAGAACAAACCGGCCGTTCGTTGTAGGCTTTGAAAGGGAACTTCTGTTAAATAAAATATCTCGCTTGGCATTGAACTTTGAGCTTTATAATTTTACAGGTATTATATATGCTCTAACAGCAACATTACACACTAACTAAAGTTTGAAAAATGGGATCACGAAGAACAGGACCTTTAAATGTGTGGGGTTTAAAACAACACAATGCAATACAATTATGATAAGAGTAGTTTTATTTTGTAAACTATCCAAATATACAATACTCAAATGTAGTCTATATCTCAAACTGACTGACAAAGTGCAAAATCATGTCACATTAATGCAAGAACAAAATATAAGCAACTTTGATAAACAGGAGTAGACAAAAATGCATATATATATATATATATTCGTGTGAAGTTATCAACCCACTCCTGTATGTCCTTTACATAATCATCAGACGATCTCTTCTCTGTGAACCGTAAAGCCGCAAGATGCGCGATGAAACAATAGATGGCGGTAACGCGCGATTTGAGTATGTGATCAAATAAGAAGAAAACTCTGAGCTGCTTCAATGCATCGCAGGTTCGTCAAAACACAAAACGGAATGTAGCTTTTGGTCGCGCTACACCGCTACTTGCCGGAAAAAGTAGTTAGCTACTGGAAAAGCTACATTGTTTCAAAAGTAACTGAGCTACTGACAAGCTACTGAAAATGTAGTTAAGTTAGTAGCTTAGCTACTTGTAGTTAACTACTCCCCAACACTGTTTAGCATTTACAATTAATGTATATAAATCAAGATTATTATCAGGGTAGGCCTGAAGTAGGCCTGAAATATATTAAATTGATATTACATTTAATTTGCCCCCGTGCTAATTTTATAACGCATCAATGCATAACCAATACTCTGCATAATAAAATAAAAGATATATTAGCTTACTCCTCATTATTTAAATACATTTTGCCCAATTAAACAAGGAATTATAGGCCTATAATTAAAATGATTATCAGTCTATAATATGACAGAACACTGCAATAATATCAGTATTATCAGAAAGTAAGAGCAGCTTTATTTCAACATATTTCAACAACTTGTTTAACACGAAATGGGCCTATACTTCTCTTCTAATTTGTTTCACAATATGGGCCACAAGAGAAATATTAAGAATATAAATGAAGACAGTTATAGGCTCCGTTATCAGCATACATGTTAAAGCAGATGTATCTTGTCTCTGTGAGAATATGCGCGAAAGCTCGTCAGATTTTACTTTCACTTTCACAGACTGCGTGATATCCACTGACTCGCCCGCATGATTTAAAACGAAAAGAAAAAAATTGATTTTGCGCTGTGACATTTTGTCATTCTTTTCTTTTGTCAAAAGATGGACAACAGTTCACATTTTTCCCATGATAATAAAATTAAGTAAATATTAAATAATATTAAATAAAATAATTAGTGAAAGTAAAACAATAAATTAATGTTCAAAGTTCAATGAATAAAAGAGGCACTGATAGGCTAAACACGGCGGTTTGAACATCTTAGATTATCCATTTTACAACACGAACTGGAGGCAACAATTTGCTAAATTGCTAAATTGCTATTTTTCTTGCTGCATTAAAGATGAAATGGTTCAATTTCTGCTTTCGCGCAGGCGCAGTGATGAGAAATAGGGCAATCAGTTCTCGGACGAAAATCGCACAGTGTATGCCCAGCTTAAGATAATATCAACTGAAGATAAAAGAAGACATTAAATCTCTGAAGATCTCAGAAGAGGAGGATTAAACAACTCCACAAACAGCATTACCAGCTTCACGCATTACTAACCAGACTGACTTTATTTCTGTCATTTCTGTTTTAATGAAAATAATAGTTTAATTAATAAAAAATAATACTAATAATAACCATGCTGGAGATCAGTGTTTGCTTTAGTTGGGCTCTTGACCCTTGACTCTTTAACTTTAGTTTTTCTCTGGCTCCTCGATAACATTTTCTCTTGGATTCCCTTGACATAACAAATGTGCTTCATAAACACACAGTTAAAGGAGCCAGAGAAAACTAAGGTTAAAGAGTCAAGGGTCAAGAGCCCAACTAAAGCAAACACTGATCTCCAGCATGGTGACTTCCAACTAAACTATTATTTTCATTAAAACAGAAATGACAGAAATAAAGTCAGTCTGGTTAGTAATGCGTGAAGCTGGTAATGCTGTTTGTGGAGTTATTTAATCCTCCTCTTCTGAGATCTTCAGAGATTTAATGTCTTCTTTTATCTTCAGTTGATTTCGTCTAAGGCTGTGGCTGAAGTCAGTTGTAGTTCTTGTGTTTCTCTTTCCTTCAGTGATTTTGCTCATTATCATCAGGTGTTCATCATTAATGCTCAGTCATCACTCAATTATCTCATTAACTCTAACACTGCTTCAATGGTACTTTAACTCAGTAGCACACGCATGAACACTAGGAAGTGTTAATTTAACATGGGCGTTTTTCTGTGTACTATTAAATAAATCGTACCTGTTTCATTCACATATAACTGACATTTATGATTCACGTTCAATTTATCAATACAATTATATAAATCTTACCTGTTACATTTATGTATGACTTACATATATGAATCACATTACGTTTATTAATTTGTTCATGTTAAAATTATGTATATAAAATTTATATGCAATTTAAATACATAAATCGTATGTTTAGGCATTCATTTTTTGAGTGTACGCTTGCCCATTTTTCCTGCTTCTAACACATCAACTCTGAGGACAACATGTTCACTTGCTGCCTAATATATCCCACCCACTAACAGAGATCATCAGTGTTATTCATGTCAGTCATAATGTTATGTCTGATTGTATGTTACTATTTTCATTTGTCACCAATGACTTCAAATACACTCACTTGACTCAACTCAAAGATAGAGGCAATTAATTCTGGGAACAGCATGATACCACACTACTATTTCTGCAAAATCTAGCTGTGTGTGTGAGTGAGTGAGTGAGTGTGTGTGTGTGTGTGTGTGTGTGTGTGTGTGTGTGTGTGTGTGTGTGTGTGTGAGTGTGTGTGTGTGTGTGTGTGTGTGTGTGAGTGTGAGTGTGTGTGTGTGTGTGTGTGTGTGTGTGTGTGTGTGTGTGTGTGTGAGTGTGAGTGTGAGTGTGTGTGTGTGTGTGTGTGTGTGTGTGTGTGTGTGTGTGTGTGTGTGTGTGTGTGTGTGTGTGTGTGTGTGTGAGTGTGAGTGTGAGTGTGTGTGTGTGTGTGTGTGTGTGTTTCAGAACAGCGTGTCCAGTCTGTCTCAGATATCATTTGATGGTTCAGGTCTCGGCTGACTTTAGCTTCTAGGTCAAGATGTTCTCGTGGCGTTTGAGATGTTCTGATCGCTCATTATGTTCATTAACGCATTGTTTTTATCTTTTGCAGGATAATGTCGACGCACACGTGTACAGAAGTGAAGAGAGAGAGTGTGTGTGTGTGTGTGCGTGAGAGAGAGAAACCCGAGCCGTCTCTCTGCACACACACACACACACACACACAGAGACGTTACTTGTGTTTTCTACGCTGAGTCCTGTAACACTGATGATGACTGTCATGTTCTGCAGTGAGAGGGTTTATGGTGTTCATCTGTTTTATAATCTGACATGTTCTCTGAACGCTCCATTCCTCACACATTACTTCTGAACGTTTGAAAAAACTTTCACGTTTACTTTATTTATCATTTTATATTCACGCTGGTCAGAGCAGCTCTTCATCCTGAGACACTGAGACACGCCTCGGAGATTCAGGAGCTCAGAACCAACATCTGATCATTTACTCACCCTCGGGTCTTTCTCTCTTCAGATTTTTGAGGACCATTCCAGGATTTTTCTGCTCATATTGGACTTCAATGGGAACCAACGGCTGAAGGTCAGTTTCAGAGGCTCTGACCAATCCCAGACGAGGAATAGAGTCTGATCTAGACAAACCATCGCCACATTTACAACACACACACATTTATACACTTTAACCTCAGATACTCGACTTCAGTGTTGTCATATGACATCATCACGTCTGAAAGGTCACATGACGTACAGTCCTGATATACTCATGTTCTCCTCCAACCGTAAAATCGTCCGTCATCGTTGTTCCACCTTTATTTGTGTAAAGGGCGTTTGATTTAGTCTTTGCACGTTGGTTTTAACACTTCCACCTGCGTCATGTGACCTTTCAGACGTGATGACATCATACGACAACACTGAGGTTAAAGTGTATAAATGTGTGTGTGTGTTGTAAATGTGGCGATGGTTCCTCTAGATCAGACTCTATTCCTCGGTCGGTCAGAGCCTCTGAAACTGACCTTCAGCCGTTGGTTCCCATTGAAGTCCAATATGAGCAGAAAAATCCTGGAGTGTTTTCCTCTAAAACTTTCATTTCTTTTCTACTGAAGAAAGAAAGACATGAACATTTGAGATGAGGGTGAGGAAATGATAATGTTGATTGTGTGCTTTAAAGCATTGCAGCTGTTTGTGAAATAATAATGAACACACTGAATGTGAAACGGCCGTCTCTGATGTTAGAGAAACTAATAAAACTTGTGTTGTATTGTTTTGGTGCTTCGTTTTGTGAATTACCTTCCAGATGCAAACACACATCTTCACCTCATCTGTTTGAGAAACGAGCTCTGGGTTTACTTAAAAGCATCTTTAATCATTCACACACGTACATCATAAATCAAAAACACGATCTGTCTACAGGCGCACACACATCACAGACGATCACATGACGCCGCTGATAAACAGCTCAACATGTCCACTCGCTCAGGGTCATCGGGTCATCGGGTCATCGGGTCGGACTGGTCAGTTCTGGGCTCTACTGGTCTCCGCCCAGTCCAGGGCTGAGGTGAGGCGTGTACAGCAGCGTCTCCAGCGCCCTCCTGTGGCTGCGGCCGGCCGGAGAGTCCAGCTGCCCCGCGCCGCTCGGGCGCCATCTGCTGTCGGGGTCACCGGGGGTCAGGGCGGGGGTCAGGGAGCGGGTCTGGGCGGTGTGGAGACCCTCGATCGCACTGGAGAGCCAGATCAGCCTCTTCAGGCTCTGAATGGAGCGACCGCGGTCATGCATCAGCTGATGCTCTGTGACTGCCCGCCTGCTAAAGAGAGGACACATTCATTCAGCTCACAACACTTCAGAAGATAGACAGACAGACAGATGGACGGTCGGACAGACAAACAGGCAGACAGATAGATAGATAGATAGATAGATAGATAGATAGATAGATAGATAGATAGATAGATAGATAGATAGATAGATAGATAGACAGACAGACAGACAGACAGACAGACAGACAGATAGATACAACCCCAAATCAGAAAAAGTTGGGACAGTATGGAAAACGCAAAAAAAAGGTGATTTCTAAATTTACTTTGACTTGTATTTCATTGCAGACAATATGAACACAAAATATTTCATGTTCTGTCTGGTCAACTTCATGTCATTTGTAAATATGCATCCTTTCCTGTCATTCAGACCTGCAACACATTTCAAAAAAAGTTGGGACAGGAGCAATTTAGGGCTAGTAATGAGGTAAAATGGTTAAATAATGATGTGATTTGAAACAGGTGATGTCAACAGGTGATTGTAATTATGATTTGGTACAAAAGCAGCATCCAAGAAAGGTCTAATCCTTTAGGAGCAAAGATGGGCCGAGGATCGCCAGTTTGCCAACAAATACGTGAGAAAATGATTGAAATGTTTAAAAACAATGTTCCTCAAAGAAAGATAGGAAGAGATTTGGATATTTCACATTCAACAGTGCATAACATAATTAAAAGATTCAAGGAATCTGTAGGAATTTCAGTGCGTAAAGGACAAGGGCGCAAGCCTAAGCTGAACAACCGTGATCTCCGATCCCTCAGGCGGCACTGCATCAAGAATCGTCATCATCTAGAAGCCATATCACCACATGGGCTCAGGACTACTTTGGCAAACCTTTGTCAAGCACCACAATACGTAGTTACATCCACAAATGCCAGTTAAAACTGTACTGTGCCAAAAGGAAGCCCTATGTTAACAGTGTCCAGAAGCGCCGTCGACTTCTCTGGGCTCGAGGCATCTGGGATGGACCATCACACAGTGGAAACGTGTACTGTGCTCAGATGAAGCAGTATTTCAGGTATTTTTTGGGAGGAATGGACGCCGTGTGCTCCGGACCAAAGAAGAAAAGGATCATCCAGACTGTTACCAGCAACAAGTCCAGAAGCCAGGGTCTGTCATGGTCTGGGGTTGTGTCAGTGCCCTTGGCAAAGGTAACTTGCACTTCTGTGAAGGCTCCATTAATGCTGAAAAGCACATAGAGATTTTGGAGCATAATATGCTGCCTTCAAGAAGACATCTTTTCCAGGGACGTCCATGCATATTTCAACAAGACAATGCAAAAGCACATTCTGCACACATTCTGCAGTCCTGGCTGTGGAGGAAGAGGGTTCGGGTTCTTGACTGGCCTGCCTCAGTCCCGACCTGTCTCCAATAGAGAATGTGTGGAAGACCCCGAACTGTTGCCCACCTTAAGACTTGTTTGCAGGAAGAATGGGACAAAATTACACCTGAAACACTTCATCACTTGGTGTCTTCAGTCCCTAAACGTCTTTTAAGTGTTGTGAAAAGGAATGGCAACATTACAAAGTGGTAAATGCTTTACTGTCCCAACTTTTTTTGAAATGTGTTGCAGGTCTGAATGACAGGAAAGGATGCATATTTACAAAAGACATGAAGTTGACCAGACAAAACATGACATATTTTGTGTTCATATTGTCTGCAATGAAATACAAGTCAAAGTAAATTTAGAAATCACTTGTTTTTTGTTTTTTTTGCGTTTTCCATACTGTCCCAACTTTTTCTGATTTGGGGTTGTAAATAGATAGATGGATGGACGAATAGATGGATGGATAAATGGACAGATGGATGGATGGATAAATGGACAGATGGATGGATGGATGGATAGACATGTAGAATGATAGATGGATGGATGGATAAATGGACGGATGGATGGATAGACATGTAGAATAGTAGATGGATGGATGGATAAATGAACGAATGGATGGATGGATGGATTGACGGATGTTGTAGAGTGATAGAGTGATAGAGTGATAGAGTGATAGAGTGATAGAGTGATACCTGTGGCTGTCCTGGCTCTGAGCGGCTGTGAACACCATCAGGAGGATGAGGGCGGTGGCGAAGGGCTGAGGACTCGTCTTCATCATCTTCATCATCTTCATCAGCTGGAGCTGCAAACACAGGAGCGGTCAGAAGAACACTTTACCAGCCCTGGCTCTTCTTCTTCTTCTTCTTCTTCTTCTACTCACAGTGAGACGGGTCTGAGCTCTGCGTCCGCTGAGGCTGGACTGACACACACTCAGCTCTCTGGCTTATGTAGACCCGCTGGCCCCGCACAGGAAGTGACATCAGAGCCGCCCCTCCTCAATGATCCCGCAGTGGCTCATCATCCCGGCATTGATCATGTGTGGATCTGCTGATGAAGGGATGGCGTCTCTCCTTCACAGCGGAGCTCAAAGCTCTGGGATGGAGTTGTGGAGTGTGTGATTGTGGATCTGCTGACTGCGGTCCCCAACACACACACACACACACAGAGGAAGCCAGAGCCGCTGTGAGTTCAGAACTGATGAGGGAAGGAAACAACAAAGCTCCTGGAGCTCATAATGAGCGCTCTAGTTAAAATGCCTTCTCATCACAACTTCAAAACTTAGCAATCCAGCCGACGTGTTTCCACACCAGAGCCGCTTCACGAGGGCCTGATGCCATGGCAACCGTCTGGATGCGGTTTCCACAGGTGAGGAATGCAGCGGCGAAGAACAGGAGGAGGAGGAAGAGGAGGAGGATGATGACTGCTCTGATTAGCAGCCGCCCAGATGCCCACACACCTACAGAACCACTCTAAAGAGGACATTCAGCCCAAACCACCCGTCTGACATCATCCACTCGCCCTCATGCCCAAACCTCCACCACCTTCTGGAGAAAACAAGAGGAAGAACAGACGACAGTGGCACACAGCACACACTAAGAGATGGATGGACGGATGGATGGATGGACGGATGGACGGATGGACGGATGGATAGACAGATGGATGGATGGACGGATGGATGGATGGATGGATGATGTATAGATGGATGGATGGACGGATGGACGGACGGATAGACAGATGGATGGATGGACGGATGGACGGATGGATAGACAGATGGATGGATGGACGGATGGACGGATGGATAGACAGATGGATGGATGGACGGATGGATGGACGGATGGATAGACAGATGGATGGATGGACGGATGGACGGATGGATAGACAGATGGATGGATGGACGGATGGATGGATGGATGGATGATGTATAGATGGATGGATGGATGGATGGATGGATGGATGGATTGATGTATAGATGGATGTATGGATGGATGTATAGATGGATGGATGGATGGATGGATGTATAGATGGATGGATGGATGGATGGATGTATACATGGATGGATGGATGGATGTATAGATGGATGGATGGATGTATTTATGGATGGATGGATGTATAGATGGATGGACGGATGGATGTATAGATGGATGGATGTATAGATGGATGGACGGATGGATGTATAGATGGATGGATGTATAGATGGATGGATGGATGTATAGATGGATGGATGGATGTATAGATGGATGGATGTATGGATGGATGGATGGATGGATGTATAGATGGATGGATGGATGGATGGATGGATGGATGTATAGATGGATGGATGGATGTATAGTTGGATGGATGGATGTATAGATGGATGGATGTATAGATGGATGGATGTATAGATGGATGGATGGATGTATAGATGGATGGATGTATAGATGGATGGATGGATGTATAGATGGATGGATGGATGGATGGATGTATAGATGGATGGATGTATAGATGGATGGATGGATGGATGTATAGATGGATGGATGGATGTATAGATGGATGGATGGATGGATGGATGTATAGATGGATGGATGGATGTATAGATGGATGGATGGATGTATAGATGGATGGATGGATGGATGGATGGATGTATAGATGGATGGATGGATGGATGGATGGATGTATAGATGGATGGATGGATGGATGTATAGATGGATGGATGGATGGATGTATAGATGGATGGACGGATGGATGTATAGATGGATGGATGTATAGATGGATGGATGTATAGATGGATGGACGGATGGATGTATAGATGGATGGATGTATAGATGGATGGATGGATGTATAGATGGATGGATGGATGTATAGATGGATGGATGGATGTATAGATGGATGGATGTATGGATGGATGGATGGATGTATAGATGGATGGATGGATGGATGGATGGATGGATGGATGGACGGATGGACAGATGGACGGACAGATGGATGGATGTTAGGGTTAGTGTGTGTGGATGTTTTGGCTCATCCTGGCCAAATTTGCTCATTGGCCCCTGTCCATCATGGCCTCCTAATCATCATATCCTAATCACCTAATCACATATATATATATACAATTGGCTTCATCACTCAGTCTCTCCTCCACCAATCAGCTGGTGTGTGTGTGTGTGTGTGTGGTGGGCGTTCTGGCGTTATATGGCTGCCGTCGCATCATCAGGTGGAGCTGCTCATTGGTGGTGGATGAGGAGATTCCCCCCTTCTATGTAAAGCACTTTGAGTGCCTAGAAAAGCACTACATAAATGTAACAAATTATTATTTAATTATTATGTATAGATGGATGGATGGATGGATGGATGGATGGATGGATGGATTGATGTATAGATGGATGTATGGATGGATGTATAGATGGATGGATGGATGGATGGATGTATAGATGGATGGATGGATGGATGTATACATGGATGGATGGATGGATGTATAGATGGATGGATGGATGTATTTATGGATGGATGGATGTATAGATGGATGGACGGATGGATGTATAGATGGATGGATGTATAGATGGATGGACGGATGGATGTATAGATGGATGGATGTATAGATGGATGGACGGATGGATGTATAGATGGATGGATGTATAGATGGATGGATGGATGTATAGATGGATGGATGGATGTATAGATGGATGGATGTATGGATGGATGGATGGATGGATGTATAGATGGATGGATGGATGGATGGATGGATGTATAGATGGATGGATGGATGTATAGTTGGATGGATGGATGTATAGATGGATGGATGTATAGATGGATGGATGTATAGATGGATGGATGGATGTATAGATGGATGGATGTATAGATGGATGGATGGATGGATGTATAGATGGATGGATGGATGGATGTATAGATGGATGGATGTATAGATGGATGGATGGATGGATGTATAGATGGATGGATGGATGTATAGATGGATGGATGGATGTATAGATGGATGGATGGATATATAGATGGATGGATGGATGTATAGATGGATGGATGGATGGATGGATGGATGTATAGATGGATGGATGGATGGATGGATGGATGTATAGATGGATGGATGGATGGATGTATAGATGGATGGATGGATGGATGTATAGATGGATGGACGGATGGATGTATAGATGGATGGATGTATAGATGGATGGATGTATAGATGGATGGACGGATGGATGTATAGATGGATGGATGTATAGATGGATGGATGGATGTATAGATGGATGGATGGATGTATAGATGGATGGATGGATGTATAGATGGATGGATGTATGGATGGATGGATGGATGTATAGATGGATGGATGGATGGATGGATGGATGGATGTATAGATGGATAGATGGATGTATAGATGGATGGATGGATGTATAGATGGATGGATGTATAGATGGATGGATGTATAGATGGATGGATGGATGGATGGATGGATGGATGTATAGATGGATGGATGGATGGATGTATAGATGGATGGATGGATGGATGGATGTATAGATGGATGGATGGATGGATGGATGTATAGATGGATGGATGGATGTATAGATGGATGGATGGATGTATAGATGGATGGATGGATGGATGGATGGATGTATAGATGGATGGATGGATGGATGGATGTATAGATGGATGGATGGATGGATGGATGTATAGATGGATGGATGGATGGATGTATAGATGGATGGATGGATGGATGTATAGATGGATGGATGGATGGATGGATGGATGGATGATGTATAGATGGATGGATGGACAGATGGATGGATGGATGATGTATAGATGGATGGATGGACAGATGGATGGATGGATGGATGTATAGATGGATGGATGGATGGATGGATGGATGGATGGATGGATGGATGATGTATAGATGGATGGATGGACAGATGGATGGATGGATGATGTATAGATGGATGGATGGACAGATGGATGGATGGATGGATGTATAGATGGATGGATGGATGGATGGATGTATAGATGGATGGATGGATGGATGGATGGATGGATGGATGGATGGATGGATGGATGGATGGATGATGTATAGATGGATGGATGGATGGATGATGTATAGATGGATGGATGGACAGATGGATGGATGGATGGATGATGTATAGATGGATGGATGGACAGATGGATGGATGGATGGATGATGTATAGATGGATGGATGGACAGATGGATGGATGATATCACATATTTTAATAATCATCAAGTATTAGGTGTCATTCAGAATCTCAAACATTCATCCTGAGAGAAGTTGCGTCACCATGGAAACAGTCATTTAAATCTTTTCGCAGCTCATAACTTCAAGTTTGGAACTCAATTACACACACGGACTTTTAGAGTTTTTAGAGAGAATTTTAGAGTCACATAATTTTGTAAAATATATATTTTATACATACAAAATGTTTAGTTGAGTGCATGAGCGGTACAGTAAACAGAATCTGAGAGTGTCTTCATCAGCTCAGCTGCTCACTGTACTTCAGCTCTTCTGATGAAATATGACCCGCTTGTGTCTCATGATCCAGTTACAGCTGAATATCTGAATCAAGACCAGCTGTCGGCATCATTTCTGAAGAAGATGAGCCGGTGTGAGTCACATGTGCCAAACAATAACAACAACAACACAACAACAATAACAACAACAACACAACAACAATAACAACAACAACAACAACACCACTGGATTTATGTGTTTAAAACTGGAGCCATCCCCATCAGCCCCCGGTGTCACAGACCCGGCTTAAACTAGTCCCAGATTAAACTAGTCACAGATAAACTAGTCCCAGATTAAACTAGTCCCAGATTAAACTAGTCACAGATAAACTAGTCCCGGTTTAAACTAGTCCCAGATTAAACTAGTCCCAAATTAAACTAGTCACAGATAAACTAGTCCCGGTTTAAACTAGTGTTTGAACATCTTAGAATATATCAGTGCCATAGTTTGTCTCAAGATGAACACAAATCATGTTTTCCCCCCTAAAGAACATTTATAAACGCTACTTAGTCGAACTAAAGCCTAATCCTGGCGTAATCTAACCCTGTCTTCGCCCATACACCCTTAAAAACGGCACTATTCGACAGAACAGCCACAGTGGACACTATCGAGTGCACTTATTCAGTCCCACAAAAGAGTGTACAACTGACGTACGATCAACCGATGGAGCATACCCATAATGCACTGCGAGAGTCGCGCTCCCGCGTCTCGCCAGAAGATGGCGCCCGCTGCTGAATCATCCATCCATTTTCCTTCATACAGGTATACTTTCCTTTTTAATTCATTATTAAGTTGTTTAATAACGGTTTATACATGCTAGTTTCCATGGGAGAGTTCAATAAATCTTTCCATTACATTATTAATTCAAATAACATGCAAAAGTGGCAGCCTTTCCAGCGTCCACTCCTTCAAGTGAACTATATAGTGGAGTAATGTAGGGGATAGTGAGTGAGGGGGGGTTGATTCGCACGCAGCACAGGCCTTTATGAGCAGAAGCCCCGCCCCTCCGCGTGCGTGCGGACGTACATTACGCGAGAGCCTCCGTATTTCCGCGCTGCGCCATTTCAGAGCGGATCTGATCCAGGAGTCAAACACACACGGTCAGAAACACGTGATATTGACGGTAAATTTACTTTTATTCGCTTTTATTGTGTTCCAATGCGTCTGAATCTAACGCGTGTGGAGTTTGCTCGCCGGCGCTTGCAGACGCGTTTGGCGTTTTTGCTCCATTTGTGTTTTTTTGCAGGCGCCATTTTACTATTGACCCAGATTAGCGGTTAGCAGCTTAACTTCGAGTCTTTAATCACACGTGGTAAATTAACAATCATCCTGATGATGTGCTCAGCAGCTATCGCGCGTTAAAGAGAGCGTTTGTGTGTTAGTGTTTTAATAGTTTGTGTTGAGTCGCGTGTGAACGCCGTGCGCCATTTTGAGCAGCGAACAAAAGCAAAATACGCGTTTTTTACGTTAATGTTGTTTAGGCTTTTTTTTATTTATTATTTTTTTCAGTCGCTGCACTCGTTTAATCTTTATTGCTAGATGTATTTGCTTGGGTAGTTTTGTGGTCGATAATAATAAACAATTTCGCTTATTAGGAGCTCGAACACAACAGTGGAAATCGACGGTGTTTGACTCTAAATGGCCTCTGTCGGTGTTTCAAGCTCGTTTACAAATTCTACGGAAGGACAAACAATTGTTATATCAAGAACACATTAAATAGAGAGAGAGAGATAGACTCAGAGAGAGAGAGACAGGTATTGAGGGGGATGGAGGCCGAGAGCAGCCACACCTCCATTCATTTTCATGTCTTTCCCTAGAGATTATCGCGGTTATTTAAATTAGTGCACAACTGACACGTTCACTAGTAAAACTGGATATGGACACACATTTCACGTTTCCACACAAACTCGTTCGTTTTGTTTTGTTACGTCTCATCTCTTAGCTAATGCTGTAAACTATACCCCTTTCAGTTACATTAATATTAAAGGTTACACTTAACAATTAATTTAGCATACATTGCAGATTACATCATAATAACTTAATATAATTGTTACTCCTATTGGTTTTCTGAAGACATCCAGTCATAGCTTGTTTTCTTTACAGATTTAAACATGCATTAAATATTGAAAAGCAGGTTTAGTCTATGAATCAAAATGCTAATTTTTCTAGCTACCCATCGAGTTAATAGCCACTGGTTTTTCTGAGGTAAATGTGGCGTTAAATGATATTTATTGTCCTCAAGCTGTTTTATTGATGTTTTTCCTCACTGATTGAGCGATTACATGAGACATGATTCACTTCAGTAAGTTGTTCTGTATCTTTCAACATAACTTCTGATGTTTATTAAAGGGATAGATCACCTAAAAATTAACATGATCCCATGATTTACTCTCCCTCAGCTCATCCTTCTTCTCTCAGATGAACACAATCCGAGTTATATTAAAATATCCTGGCTATTCCAAGCATTATAATGAAGCCCATACAAGTGCATCCATCCATCATATAACTGCTCCATACGGCTTCGGGGGTTAATAAAGGCCTTCTGAAGCGAATCGATGGTTTGTGTAAGAAAAATATCCATATTTACCACGTTATAAAGTAAAATAGCTTCCACCAGATCGCCAACTTACAGAAAAAGCGTAACTGGCACGACGATGATGTTATGATAAGCGTTCTACGTAAACGTAGCCGGTCTGGCGGAAGCTACATATTGGTGGTAAATATGGATATTTTTCTTACACAAACCATCGATTTGCTTCAGAAGGCCTTTATTAACCCCTGAAGCCGTGTGGAGCAGTTATACGATTGATGCACTTCATTATAAAGCTGGGAAGAGGCAGGACATGTTTAATATAACTCTGATTGTGTTCGTCTGAGAGAAGAAGGATGAGCTGAGGGAGAGTCAATCATGGGGTCATTATGATTTTTGGGTGAACTATCCCTTTAAAGACACACATTTACTGTTTGAATTTCATAATAAAATCAACTTTCATATCAAATGTAACCTCTCGTTACTCCTCTGTTGTGCAGATTGAGCCATGCATCGCGACTGCCCTCTGGACTGCAAAGTGTACGTGGGGAATCTTGGAAATAATGGGAATAAGTCTGAACTGGAGCGAGCGTTCGGCTACTACGGCCCCCTGAGGAGCGTGTGGGTGGCCAGGAACCCGCCGGGGTTTGCGTTCGTGGAGTTCGAGGACCCCCGCGACGCCACAGACGCCGTCAGAGAGCTGGACGGACGGTGAGTGTGTGTTATACCGCTGCCGCTCTGCACGTTACTCTGGACCAGTGTTGGGGAACGTTACTTTGTAAAGTAATGCATTACAATATTGCGTTGCTCCCTTAAAAAGTAACTAATTGAGTTACTTAGTTACTTTTTAAGAAAAGTAATGTTACAATATTGCGTTACTCCCTTAAAAAGTAACTAGTTGAGTTACTTAGTTACTTTTTAAGAAAAGTAATGTTACAATATTGCGTTACTCCCTTAAAAAGTAACTAATTGAGTTACTTAGTTACTTTAAAAAAAAAGTAATGTTACAATATTGCGTTACTCCCTTAAAAAGTAACTAGTTGAGTTACTTAGTTACTTTTTAAGAAAAGTAATGTTACAATATTGCGTTACTCCCTTAAAAAGTAACTAATTGAGTTACTTAGTTACTTTAAAAAAAAGTAATGTTTCAATATTGCGTTGCTCCCTTAAAAAGTAACTAGTTGAGTTACTTAGTTACTTTTTTAAGAAAAGTAATGTTTCAATATTGCGTTGCTCCCTTAAAGAGTAACTAGTTGAGTTACTTTTTAAGAAAAGTAATGTTACAATATTGCGTTGCTCTCTTAAAAAGTAACTAGTTGAGTTACTTAGTTACTTTTTAAGAAAAGTAATGTTACAATATTACGTTACTCCCTTAAAGTTACTAATTGAGTTTCTTAGTTACTTTTTAAGAAAAGTAATGTTACAATATTGTGTTACTCCCTTAAAAAGTAACTAATTGAGTTACTTAGTTACTTTTTAAGAAAAGTAATGTTACAATATTGCGTTACTCCCTTAAAAAGTAACTAATTGAGTTACTTTTTAAGAAAAGTAATGTTACAATATTGCGTTACTCCCTTAAAAAGTAACTAATTGAGTTACTTTTTAAGAAAAGTAATGTTACAATATTGCGTTACTCCCTTAAAAAGTAACTAATTGAGTTACTTAGTTACTTTTTAAGAAAAGTAATGTTACAATATTGCGTTACTCCCTTAAAAAGTAACTAATTGAGTTACTTAGTTACTTTTAAGAAAAGTAATGTTACAATAATGCGTTACTCCCTTAAAAAGTAACTAATTGAGTTACTTTTTAAGAAAGGTAATGTTACGTTACTTTTTCTCACCTGGGCTTGTTTTTGTTTTGTTTTTTATAACAGTTATATTTTTGTGCAACGGTAAAGACCTCTTCATACCAAAATGTAAATAATGCGCCCCAGGCTGAGGTAAAGATGCAGATTCCCTCATGAACACTAGAGGGCGCAGCTCTGGATAATGGAGAATAGATGCAGGAGAAAAAAGTTTTACCAATAAAAACTAAAAATCTAGTAATTTTCATCATCAAAGGCAGCAGCAAGACATTGGTCAATTAAATATAAAGGTAGATTATGCATACATTTGTTTTATTTAACATTTAATTATTGGAGGTTTGCGTAGTATTCTGATTTTGCATTTGAATGATTTTGTTAATTTTGAGGAGTACAGAATCTTTGTGCAAGTGAGATAAATAAATGCTCACATTTAGTCTAGAACTACAATAACCATCATGTACACACACACACACACACACACCTCTGCACTGACTCTCAACATGAGCTGTCAGTCAAATTAATGTGAAAAAGTAACTCAGATTTTTTGTTGTAAATGTGAAAAGTAATGCGTTACTTTACTAGTTACTTGGAAAAAGTTACTTGGTTACGTAACACTGCTCTTGACCTCTGAACTAACGGATGGGTTGCGCAGGACTCTCTGCGGTTGCCGAGTGAGGGTGGAGCTGTCCAATGGCGAGAAGCGAACTCGTAACCGCGGCCCGCCTCCATCCTGGAGTCGACGCCCACGCGATGACTACCGCAGACGCAGCAGCCCGCCCGCCAGGCGCAGGTAAAGCTGTCTTCCCTCACCTGTCTCTCTGCACTGTGTTTCAGAGCAAACTAACGCGATTCCCTCCGCCAGTCCTGGAGGCCTCTGCTCCGCCGGCGCCACATGACCCGGCTCGGATGGGCGTCCGCCGCAGATCTTTAGCTCCTCCATCTTCATTGTCATTGATAACCATTAAACGATGATCTGACTGGGCTTCTCAAATTCTGCTAGTCGCTCATGAGCGTTTAAAGCGGATCAGCCAGTGATAGATCGGCTGGTCTCACCCGGGTTGCGTTTCAGCCCGAAATGAGAAAAAGACGAGCTTTTTGATTGCTTGTTGGGTAACGCTTCACAGTGGGGTTCTGTTTGTGAATGAACTAACCCTGAGAGAGGCATTAATGTTGATTTCATCATGAACTAACAGTGAACGGGTGTGTATTATTAACCAATAGTAGCGCATGTTAGCTAGCGGGACCTTATTGGGAAGCGTTACTGCTTTTTGCGTCGTGACGTTGTTGTTCTGATGACAATTTAGCACTTTTTTTTCCCCCCGCCAAAACTCTCATCCTGTTCTGATATTCTGCGGTAATTTAAAGGAACACGCCAACTTTTTGGACTTTAGCTTATTCACAGCATCCCCCAGAGTTAGAGAAGTCCATACACACCATTCTCATCCTCTCCGTGCCATAACTGTCTGACGCACCCACCGCTAGCCTAGCTTAGCACAAAGACTGGAGGTAAATGGCTCCAGCTAGCCTAGCTTAGCACAAAGACTGGAGGTAAATGGCTCCAGCTAGCCTACTGCTCAATAAGTGACAAAATAATGCCAACATTTTCCTATTTACATGTTGTGATGTGTGTAGTTACATTGTGTACTAAGACCGACGGAAAATGAAAAGTTGTGATTTTCTAGGCCAATATGGCAGGAACTATATTATCATTCCTGCGTAGTAATCAAGGAGCTTTACTGCCATACCATGAGTGCAGCGGCGCAATATTACACAGCGCTTGAAAATAGGCTAACTTCTCTCAACATAACCAACGTGACAACCTGCTTGCACAGAGAGCGCTGGGGCTATTTTCAGGCGCTGCTTAATATCATTGCGCCGCTGCAAAGTTCCTTGATTACTACGCAGGAATGATAATATAGTTCCTAGCCATATCGGCCTAGAAAATCACAACTTTTCATTTCCTGTCGGTCTTAGTACATGATGTAACTACACACATCACAACATGTAAATAGGAAAATGTTGGCGTTTTTTTTTTTGTCAATTTGAGCAGTAGGCTAGCTGGAGCCATTTACCTCCAGTCTTTGTGCTAGGCTAGCTGGAGCCATTTACCTCCAGTCTTTGTGCTAGGCTAGCTGGAGCCATTTACCTCCAGTCTTTGTGCTAGGCTAGCTGGAGCCATTAACCTCCAGTCTCTGTGCTAAGCTATGCTAGCAGTGAGTGTGTCAGAGTTACGGCACAGAGATGAGAATGGTGTGTATGGTCTTATCGAACTCTGCGGGATATGGCGAATAAGCTAAAGTCCCAAAAAGTGGGCGTGTTCCATTAATGTCTCAAAGGTAAAGTGATGTCTTTAACATTTATAATGAGAGTTTGGACGTGCTTTAATTGTCCTTTCGGACTGAAATTCGACCCGGATGCGATGGCGCTAATATTGATGACATGCTCAGTGTGTGTGATTGGCCGAAGCCCAGTCGCTTGTGTATCTGCTCGGCTCTAGTAATGGTTGGAATGCAATCTTTTGTTGACTTAACTTTACATGAAAAGGTTGTTTTTATTTTCTTATCATCTATATTAATAAAAATGAACCCCGTTGCAGAGTCACCACCATGCCTCTCCTCACCACCCTCTGAGTCAGTCTACTAGTCCTCTTTCAGCATCATGTGACCAGCGTGCCCCAATCAGCTGGCTGGGTTGGTGTCACATGACCCAGGCGTGGCCAGTCATCAGGTCGCACCAGCCCATTGGTTCCTGAGCATGCCGTTGTCAGCTCCTCTTCCTCCTCCAACCTTAACACCCAATCGGCAGCGGCCCACTTCACATTCCTGACCAATCAGCGTTTTACGTTCCCCAATGTCTACACTACCAACCACCAGCAACAGCCTTCGGCTAACCAATAAAAGCAGGAAAAATCCACTACATCCAGCCCCCATCCGCAAGCCAGCTAATCAGCTCGCAGCATCTGGCCTGCACTTTCCCGCCAATTCTGCTCCCCGGCCGCCAGCCGCCTCCCCTTCGCCTTTTCTAGCTTGTTGAAAACCGAAAGACTAGTAAGTTTTTCCTGCTTCATACAGTTTAATGCTGAATACAGATATAAGATGAGGAGAAATCTCCTGTTGAGTTGAGACACAAACACACAGGGTTGGTCTGAGATCTGCCATGTGCGGACTCATTAAGCTTAGGGTAAGCAGACTGAGGGGGAGCCCAAGCGGAGGTTCAGGTTAATGAGAAGCGTGGGCTTTGAGCTGCTCTGTCTGTGTCTTCTTCTTCTTCATTCTGTGGGGTGGTTTGCAGTGCGTGAGTTTCTCCTAGGGCACTACTGTAGCTCATGTGGCCAGATCTCCGCTGAGTGTTTGACTGTTAGCAGGCTGGAGTTTCAGGGCTTTAGGGGCTGCTCGTGTGGCGATCGCCGCGCTCACTCGCTCTTCTTCTTCTCTTCTTCAGATCGCCCAGGAGGAGGAGCTTCAGTCGCAGTCGTAGCAGGTGAGCGCTTTAATATCGTTCAGATGCTGCTGGAGTTTTTAGCAATATTTTGAATCGTTTTTATTTGTTTTAGTAATTTAGTTGTTTTTGTTTTTTTTAAACATTTTTACTTTACTATTATTTAGCTTGTTTTAGTTATTTTAGTACGTCCAAGTTAAACTAAATTAAAATGAGAATGAATTAGGGATGTACCGATTATTAACATTTTGACTGATACGATAACTCCAACTTAAAATAGCTGATAACGATAACATTTAAAAATGAACATAAATCCGGCTGATAAACGATATGGTGGCTGATAACATTAACGATAAGATTAAAAATGAACAAATGTGGGCAGAGACGATAACATTAACGATAAGATTAAAAATGTCGGCTGAGACCGATAACATTAACGATACGATTAAAACTGTACAAATGTCGGCTTAGACCGATAACATTAACGATAAGATTAAAACTGTACAAATGTCGGCTGAGACCGATAACATTAACGATAAGATTAAAAATGAACATATGTCGTACGATAACATTAAAAATGAACATATATCGGGCTGATACCGATATGGTGACTGATAACATTAACAATAAGATTAAAAATGAACAAATGTCGGCTGAGACGATAATATAAAAAATTAACAAATGTCAGGCGAGACGATAATATTAACGATATGATTAAAAATGAACAAATGTCGGCTGAGACCGATAACATTAAAAATGAACATATATCGGGCTGATACCGATATGGTGACTGATGACATTCACGATAAGATTAAAAATGAATAAATGTCGGCCGATATAACAATACAATTTAAAATGAATAAATGTCGGCCGATATAATGAGAAGATTAAAAATGAACAAATGTCGGCTGAGACCGATAACATTAACGATAAGATTAAAAATGAATAAATGTCGGCCGATATAACGAGAAGATTAAAAATGAACAAATGTCGGCTGAGACCGATAACATAAACGATAAGATTAAAAATGAACAAATATCGGCCGAGACCGATAAAATTAAGGATAAGATTAAAATTGAGCAAATGTGGCCAAGAACAATAACAACGGTAAGATTAAAAATGAACATGTGTCGTTCGAATTAAAGATAAGATTTAAAAATGAACATATGTTGTCCAATATAACGAAAAGATTAAAAATGAATAAATGTCAGCCGATATAATGATACGATAAAAAATGAACACGTCGGCCGATATTGATATATGGTGGCTGCTGTATCATGCATCCCTAAAATGAATAATTGTAAATATTATCTTTAGTTTCTTGTGATGAGTGTGTGAACTGTATTAACCCTGGTTCTGGACTCTAGATCTCTTTCCAGAGAGCGCAGGAGGGAGAGATCGCTGTCCCGTGACAGGAACCACAAGCCCTCACGATCTTTCTCCCGATCGAGGAGGTAAGAGTTCTCGTCCTTTATCTCGTCCGGCCGGAAATGACGTCCGACCCCGAGCTCACATCTCGATCTTCTCGTTTACAGTCGTTCCAGATCTAATGACCGGAAATGAACCACCACACAGAGAAAAGCGTTGTGACGGGAAAACGTCGATCAAAAACGTTGAAAAGACTTTATTGCTCCGAGTCCCCCATTTATTTTTGTTTTTATTTTTGTTTTTTTATGAAGATTATTTTAGCGGTTCTGTTTCCTTCTGTAGCTGCGGTTTTAATGCGACGGCATTCCATCTCTCACTTTTAAGATTAGTTGAGTTAGTTTTGTGTTGCCGGTGAATGTGCGGGTCCTGCTGCGCGAGAGCTCGGCCGCGGGCGCGGCTTTGTGTTTGTGATGAAGGAGATGCCGACAGCAGGAGCAGAATCAACAGCTCATTCTCCTGTGTTTCCTCATAGTGTTTGTACTGTTTATAATGTTGAGCTCAATTAAAACTCATTACAAAATAAAAACAGGTCTCTTTCTCAGTTTGTACAATATTGTATGAGTGAGTTTTTAAATGATTGTTTGTTTGACATGTTATCCAGTGAACACGAGATGTTCATATTCAGTGTGTAATATCTCTTGCAAATGTTAGTCAATACTAATCTGTCCCTGTTTGAGCTTTTATTGTGCGTTTCTGTGGAAGCATATTGAATATGAAGTGTAATATGCAGATGTTATGCATGTCCAGCAGAGGGCGAGCATCAACTATAACTCTACATCTGCGTCTCTGGATCGAGCTTTAGAGGATTCAGTCCACTAGAGCGTATATATTGAAGCGTTGTTCCTCTTTCATTAACGCTGGGCTAATAGCAGAACTTCTGTGTAATTTCACATGGTCGTTCTCAAACGGGTCCAGGGACCTTCAGGGGAAAACTTCAGAGATGCATTCGATTAATTTAAATAAAATTAAAAATTATTTGTTTAAACTAATACAATGGTTTAAATAAAAACAACAACTTTGATTTAAATGAAACTAATACATAAAAATCTGATTAAATCAAACGTATATATTGATGTGTCAAATTTTGACTTTGTGTCATGACGTCAATTTCAACCTGTAATATTTTTTTAAGTCATAATTTTGACGTTTTTCAACTTCGACTTTGTCACAAGTATAACTTTAAATCAGAATTTCAACTTGTCATAATTTCCTTTTTTTTTTGTCTTGACTTTAAAGTCCGAATTTTGACATTGTCATTTCAATTCATAATTTTTACTTGTCAATTGAATTTTAAATTTAATTTAAAATATTTTTTTTTTAAATAAAATGGTTTAAATAAATAAACTGATAAAAATAAAACAAACCTAAATATCTGATTAAATCTTAAAGAAAAATGTATTTTTGTAAAACTAATCGTTAATTCTGAAATGCGAAAAGCGGAGGGGAAAAAAGTAAAAATAAAAGATTAAACCGTGATGAAATTTGATCTAAATAAAATATAAATTAGTATACTACAGTGAGTAGAAAACGCAATAGAAAGTAAATATTTACACATTACTTTTTGCGTCTTTATCCATGAAAATAAAACAATGGTGAGGTGCAGTGGTTAATGTCCTGATCAAGTCACTCATTGGCTCCCGCTGTGATGACGTCACGACTCAGACATCAGTCTTTCATAGCCAATGATCACTTGTTGTATCTTTTATTTTTATTTAAACTGTTCATTTGATATGTGATATATCCTGTAAAACATTAATGTTGTATGATGGATTTACTGTTGTGATCCACTTGTTTCAATAAAAAAAATAGCTGATGATCACGTGATGAGCCACTCAGAAGCAGAAGTAAGTGTGTGTGTGTGTGTGTGTGTGTGTGTGTGTGTGTGTGTGTGTGTGTGTGTGTGTGTGTGTGTGTGTGAGAGTGAGAGATCTGCTGAGTTATGGCGGATCATTCGCTTTTCCACTGACCACAACACATGCGCGGTTTCACCAGTCCACTCACTATCTTTTGCTTTGATAAATTAATCTATACAACTACAAATATTCCATGTATCTTTGAATTAATATGCGCTCATGGGCTGTAATAAATACCCCAGATGACGAATGAGTCTGAATGAATGAACGGGTTCCACAGAAACTCAAACTTTCCCGCTCTTTCCCTTCCCTCGCCTCGCGTTACTCACGGCTCTGATGAGTCACGCGTCGCTGATGTTTTCCCGCGGTTCCCTCGCGCTGATGTTTTCCCGCGGTTCCCTCGCGCTGTACCTCATTAATGGAGAATGGCTGTCCTGTAGCTCGCGGGGTCTCTCATTAGTCTACAAACTGACGGACTGATTTGATTTAGCGCTGTGGTGTTTACTGGCTCTAAATTGGGCCAGTTATTGCTGTAATTATTTTATTCTGGATTAAATATTACTGTTTCATATATATGGAATAAATACATTTACAACAAACAAACAAAAATCCGACTGTGTGGGTTCTTAATTACCATATGATGTGCTTATAGAATATATGAGGAAATGACCCGGATGACGCACTGATTGTGTGCTCGTAGTTCTGTGTGTCATCTGGGTTTATTTCCTCCTCATTTCACTGTGAGCTTGTTACTCTGCATCTTTATATGAGTTATGATTATCAGTTTTATTAATACTGTCTGGGCTCTCGTATGTGGGCGGGGCTGGACTGCTCATTCTGTTGTATTATATTAGTCAAATATCTATGAAAGGCCATTTCTGAAACATAAGGGTGTGTAATTGTATGGTGGTGAACCTAACAACGAAAACTTGACTCTTAATATCGTAATTATGACTCTAGGTCAATTTTGACTTGTCATAATTTTTTTACTTTTTGTCAATTTCTACTTTTTATGTCATAATTATGACTAAGTTTTGACTTTTATGTTTTATTTTCAACTGTCATAATTTCGACTTTGTCATAATGACTTTTTAAATCAATTTTAACCTATTATTTCAACTTTTTAAGTCACAATTTCGACTTAAATAATTTCAACTATGTCAAAATTGTGACAAATCAATTTAAACTTTTAATATTTGTGACTTTTTTTAGTCATTTCAACTTTTGTCGTCATTTTGACTTTGTCATAAGTCACTTTTAAGTCATAATTTCGACTTTTGTCTTATTTCCACTTTTTGTCATTATGACTTTTTAAGTCAGAATTTTAACTAGTCAAAATTGACATATTTCAACATCATACACTCTAAAAAATGCTGGTTTGAAAATGGACTAACTCAGCAATTGGGTTGTTTTAAGCAAACATTTAACCCAACCGCTGGGTTTGTCCATTTTCAACCCAACTTAGCATTTTTTTGTGTAATTTCAACTTTTTGTCAAATTTTTACTTGTCAATTTCTACATTTTGTCATTACGACTTAAGTCAATTTCGATTTTTATGACAAGTAAATTTCGACTTGTGATATGTTTGCGTTTTAAGTCATAATTTCGGTGTTTGATAATCATTGACTTTGTCAATTTCAACTTTTAATGTCATAATTGTGAATTTCAAGTTAGTTTCACCATTTTGTGATATTAATTCATAATTTTGAATTTCTATGTCATAATTTCTACATTATGTCATTCCGAATTTTTTGTCATATTAAGTCAGAATTTTGACTATAATAATTTCAAGCCTTTTTAAGCCATATCTTTTAGTATTATGATTTAGTATGTCATAATTTCGACTTTTTATATAATTATGATTCACTAAAGCGTTTTCTTATGTGGCAGAAATGGGCTTCCATGAATACCTAAGAAACGAATAGAAAAAAAAAAGTTTTCAATTATTTCTTAAAGCTCCTCGCTGTTGCAGAATAATTGCATCATGTACTTATTTCTGAAATGGATATGGGAAATGCAGGCTAAAGAACCGCGCATGCGCAGTGGCGGATCCGCTCAGCTCGGGAACTGTGACGCAGATCCACTGGAATGTCCCGTGAAGGCGCGTTCACGCTGCACACTCGCTCACGTGTTGCCATGGGCTCAGTCCACGTGCTGTGCTCACTAGGCCCCGCCTACGGGCTGGACACGCCCATCGGAGTTGACTAATGTTGAGACAGTCCCTCGCGCAGAAGCAGAACCGCTCCAGTCCAGTCCAGTCCAGTCCAGCGCTACTCCTGAAGTCCAGTTCAACTGATCCCGCTGTCAGGAGACCCGAACCCGCTCACGGACGCTCAGCTAACGGCGATTCTACCGTGTTTCGACACTCGTCAGAAGCCAAATCATGTAAGTGTTCATGTTTTTCCTCGTTTTGCTCTTTCACAGCGTTTGAGTTAAAGTTGTTATCATTATCAGAAGAACGCAAGACTCGTTTAAACTCTTATAAACCCCTCAGGCGAGCTGTGACTGGAAGTCTTTCCCTCAGTGTGTGATTGTGTCTCTCAGATTGGCGGTTTTATCGCTGTTTGAACGTTATTGTGAAGTGAACTCATGTTTTCCACCGGCTTACACGAGCTTCGGCTTCACGTGGAGCCAGAGCTCAGAGTGGGCGTGTCTGTGCCGCTCCTGACCAATCAAAACAACGCTCGCTTTCCCGCCGCAGTCTTGAATGTACTTTTTTTTTGTAATGAACTGAATGGCCCCTCACATTAACCAATAGGGAAGCAGTGACATGTGCTGTAATGACGTCATGAAATATAGGTTTAAATAAAGTATTAAAAAAATAAATAATTATATGTATGGGCTGAAATCTCTTATATCACAATTATACATTTATTTATTAAATTTAATATTAAATTCTGTAAGAAGGTCATAGTAAGAAGGTCATTATTATTAAGTATAAATATTATTTTAGGTAAATAATTGTTAATCATCGAGTTAAATAATAAGCAATTTAAATAAAAAACATGTTATACATAAAAACAGTTTTCTCATGGAAAAAAGACTTGACTTTTAATGTGAAAATGTTACTTTTTGTCATAATTATGACTCATGAATTTTGCCTTGTAATATTTTCGACTTTTAAGTAATAATTTCGACTATTATCACAAGCATTATTTAGTTAATTAAGAGTTAATTAATGAGTTAAATAACAATACACAATTTAAATAAAAAAAATGATAAAACAAAGTAACAAAAAACATATGTCAAGTATTATTTTAGTGCTTTTAAACAAAAATATGTTTATAAATCATGAGATGTCCCTCATATATGATGTGTTTTTACATGTGTGTAGATGTAATGTGTGTTGTGTGTCCCTCTGCTGGTCAGACGCGGCCACTGCAGTCAGAGGAACATGCCCTCACATGTCTCAGCACTCATGACTCCCTTTAGAAGCTGCTCTCAGAACAGCAGACACACTCAGACACTGGTCAGACAGGACAGCACTGGTCAGACAGGACAGCACTGGTCAGACAGGACAGCACTGGTCAGACAGGACAGCACT
This sequence comes from Gobio gobio, assembly GCF_949357685.1. Classification (NCBI taxonomy): domain Eukaryota; kingdom Metazoa; phylum Chordata; class Actinopteri; order Cypriniformes; family Gobionidae; genus Gobio; species Gobio gobio. Next base: position 1,185,533 of record NC_137120.1, on the reverse strand, counting down.
GGTCAGACAGGACAGCACTGGTCAGACAGCACTGGTCAGACAGCACTGGTCAGACAGGACAGCACTGGTAAGACAGGACAGCACTGGTCAGACAGCACTGGTCAGACAGGACAGCACTGGTCAGGCAGGACCCCACTGGTCAGACAGCACAGGTCAGGCAGGACCCCACTGGTCAGACAGCACAGGTCAGACAGGACAGCACTGGTCAGGCAGGACCCCACTGGTCAGACAGCACAGGTCAGGCAGGACCCCACTGGTCAGACAGCACAGGTCAGACAGGACAGCACTGGTCAGGCAGGACCCCACTGGTCAGACAGCACAGGTCAGGCAGGACCCCACTGGTCAGACAGCACTGGTCAGACAGGACAGCACTGGTCAGACAGCACTGGTGAGACAGGACAGCACTGGTCAGACAGGACAGCACTGGTCAGACAGCACTGGTCAGACAGGACCCCACTGGTCAGACAGCACTGGTCAGACAGGACAGCACTGGTCAGGCAGGACCCCACTGGTCAGACAGCACAGGTCAGGCAGGACCCCACTGGTCAGACAGGACAGCACTGGTCAGGCAGGACCCCACTGGTCAGACAGCACTGGTCAGACAGCACTGGTGAGACAGGACAGCACTGGTCAGACAGGACAGCACTGGTCAGACAGGACAGCACTGGTCAGACAGCACTGGTGAGACAGGACAGCACTGGTCAGACAGGACAGCACTGGTCAGACAGGACAGCACTGGTCAGACACCACTGGTCAGACAGCACTGGTCAGACAGGACAGCACTGGTCAGACAGCACTGGTCAGACAGGACAGCACTGGTCAGACAGGACAGCATTGGTCAGACAGGACAGCACTGGTCAGGCAGGACCCCACTGGTCAGACAGGACCGCACTGGTCAGGCAGGACCGCACTGGTCAGAGAGAACAGCACTGGTCAGACAGGACAGCACTGGTCAGACAGCACTGGTCAGACAGGACAGCATTGGTCAGACAGGACCGCACTGGTCAGAGAGAACAGCACTGGTCAGACAGGACAGCATTGGTCAGACAGGACAGCACTGGTCAGACAGGACAGCACTGGTCAGGCAGGACCGCACTGGTCAGACAGAACAGCACTGGTCAGACAGGACAGCACTGGTCAGGCAGGACCGCACTGGTCAGGCAGGACCGCACTGGTCAGAGAGAACAGCACTGGTCAGACAGGACAGCACTGGTCAGACAGGACAGCACTGGTCAGACAGGACCCCACTGGTCAGACAGGACAGGACTGGTCAGACAGGACAGCACTGGTCAGACAGGACAGCACTGGTCAGACAGCACTGGTCAAACAGGACCCCACTGGTCAGACAGCACAGGTCAGGCAGGACCGCACTGGTCAGGCAGGACCGCACTGGTCAGAGAGCACTGGTCAGACAGAACAGCACTGGTCAGGCAGGACCCCACTGGTCAGGCAGGACCGCACTGGTCAGACAGGACAGCATTGGTCAGACAGGACAGCACTGGTCAGACAGGACAGCACTGGTCAGACAGAACAGCACTGGTCAGGCAGGACCGCACTGGTCAGACAGGACAGCATTGGTCAGACAGGACAGCACTGGTCAGACAGGACAGCACTGGTCAGACAGCACTGGTCAGACAGGACAGCACTGGTCAGGCAGGACAGCACTGGTCAGGCAGGACAGCACTGGTAAGACAGGACAGCACTGGTCAGGCAGGACAGCACTGGTCAGACAGGACAGCACTGGTCAGACAGGACAGCACTGGTAAGACAGGACAGCACTGGTCAGGCAGGACCGCACTGGTCAGACAGCACTGGTCAGACAGGACAGCACTGGTCAGACAGGACAGCACTGGTCAGAGAGAACAGCACTGGTCAGACAGGACAGCACTGGTCAGGCAGGACAGCACTGGTCAGACAGGACAGCACTGGTCAGGCAGGACAGCACTGGTCAGGCAGGACAGCACTGGTCAGACAGGACAGCACTGGTCAGACAGGATAGCACTGGTAAGACAGGACAGCACTGGTCAGACAGGACAGCACTGGTAAGACAGGACAGCACTGGTCAGGCAGGACAGCACTGGTCAGACAGGACAGCACTGGTCAGACAGGACAGCACTGGTCAGAGAGAACAGCACTGGTCAGACAGGACAGCACTGGTCAGACAGAACAGCACTGGTCAGACAGGACAGCACTGGTCAGACAGGACAGCACTGGTCAGACAGGACCCCACTGGTCAGACAGCACTGGTCAGACAGAACAGCACTGGTCAGACAGGACAGCACTGGTCAGACAGGACAGCACTGGTCAGACAGGACCCCACTGGTCAGACAGGACAGCACTGGTCAGACAGGACAGCACTGGTCAGACAGGACAGCACTGGTCAGACAGGACTGGTCAGACAGGACAGCACTGGTCAGGCAGGACAGCAGACAGGACAGCACTGGTCAGACAGGACAGCACTGGTCAGACAGGACAGCACTGGTCAAGCAGGACCCCACTGGTCAGACAGCACTGGTCAGACAGCACTGGTCAGACAGCACTGGTCAGGCAGGACAGCACTGGTCAGACAGGACAGCACTGGTCAGACAGCACTGGTCAGACAGAACAGCACTGGTCAGACAGCACTGGTCAGACAGGACCCCACTGGTCAGACAGCACTGGTCAGACAGGACCCCACTGGTCAGACAGCACTGGTCAGACAGGACAGCACTGGTCAGGCAGGACCCCACTGGTCAGACAGGACAGCACTGGTCAGACAGGACCCCACTGGTCAGACAGCACTGGTCAGACAGGACAGCACTGGTCAGACAGGACCCCACTGGTCAGACAGCACAGGTCAGGCAGGACCCCACTGGTCAGACAGCACAGGTCAGACAGGACCCCACTGGTCAGACAGGACAGCACTGGTGAGACAGGACAGCACTGGTCAGACAGCACTGGTCAGACAGGACCCCACTGGTCAGACAGCACTGGTCAGACAGGACAGCACTGGTCAGGCAGGACAGCACTGGTCAGACAGCACTGGTCAGACAGGACAGCACTGGTCAGAGAGAACAGCACTGGTCAGACAGGACAGCACTGGTCAGACAGAACAGCACTGGTCAGACAGGACAGCACTGGTCAGACAGGACAGCACTGGTCAGACAGGACCCCACTGGTCAGACAGCACTGGTCAGACAGAACAGCACTGGTCAGACAGGACAGCACTGGTCAGACAGGACAGCACTGGTCAGACAGGACCCCACTGGTCAGACAGCACTGGTCAGACAGGACAGCACTGGTCAGACAGGACAGCACTGGTCAGACAGGACTGGTCAGACAGGACAGCACTGGTCAGGCAGGACAGCAGACAGGACAGCACTGGTCAGACAGGACAGCACTGGTCAAGCAGGACCCCACTGGTCAGACAGCACTGGTCAGACAGCACTGGTCAGACAGCACTGGTCAGGCAGGACAGCACTGGTCAGACAGGACAGCACTGGTCAGACAGCACTGGTCAGACAGAACAGCACTGGTCAGACAGCACTGGTCAGACAGGACCCCACTGGTCAGACAGCACTGGTCAGACAGGACCCCACTGGTCAGACAGCACTGGTCAGACAGGACAGCACTGGTCAGGCAGGACCCCACTGGTCAGACAGGACAGCACTGGTCAGACAGGACCCCACTGGTCAGACAGCACTGGTCAGACAGGACAGCACTGGTCAGACAGGACCCCACTGGTCAGACAGCACAGGTCAGGCAGGACCCCACTGGTCAGACAGCACAGGTCAGACAGGACCCCACTGGTCAGACAGGACAGCACTGGTGAGACAGGACAGCACTGGTCAGACAGGACAGCACTGGTCAGACAGCACTGGTCAGACAGGACCCCACTGGTCAGACAGCACTGGTCAGACAGGACAGCACTGGTCAGGCAGGACCCCACTGGTCAGACAGCAGAGGTCAGGCAGGACCCCACTGGTCAGACAGCACTGGTCAGACAGCACTGGTGAGACAGGACAGCACTGGTCAGACAGGACAGCACTGGTCAGACAGCACTGGTCAGACAGGACAGCACTGGTCAGACAGCACTGGTGAGACAGGACAGCACTGGTCAGACAGGACAGCACTGGTCAGACAGGACAGCATTGGTCAGACAGGACAGCACTGGTCAGGCAGGACCCCACTGGTCAGACAGGACCGCACTGGTCAGGCAGGACCGCACTGGTCAGAGAGAACAGCACTGGTCAGACAGGACAGCACTGGTCAGACAGCACTGGTCAGACAGGACAGCATTGGTCAGACAGGACCGCACTGGTCAGAGAGAACAGCACTGGTCAGACAGGACAGCATTGGTCAGACAGGACAGCACTGGTCAGACAGGACAGCACTGGTCAGGCAGGACCGCACTGGTCAGAGAGAACAGCACTGGTCAGACAGAACAGCACTGGTCAGACAGGACAGCACTGGTCAGGCAGGACCGCACTGGTCAGAGAGAACAGCACTGGTCAGACAGGACAGCACTGGTCAGACAGGACAGCACTGGTCAGACAGGACAGCACTGGTCAGGCAGGACCACACTGGTCAGAGAGAACAGCACTGGTCAGACAGGACAGCACTGGTCAGACAGGACAGCACTGGTCAGACAGGACCCCACTGGTCAGACAGGACAGGACTGGTCAGACAGGACAGCACTGGTCAGACAGGACAGCACTGGTCAGACAGGACCGCACTGGTCAGAGAGAACAGCACTGGTCAGACAGGACAGCACTGGTCAGACAGCACTGGTCAAACAGGACCCCACTGGTCAGACAGCACAGGTCAGGCAGGACCCCACTGGTCAGAGAGCACTGGTCAGACAGCACTGGTCAAACAGGACCCCACTGGTCAGACAGCACTGGTCAAACAGGACCCCACTGGTCAGACAGCACTGGTCAAACAGGACCCCACTGGTCAGACAGCACTGGTCAGGCAGGACCGCACTGGTCAGAGAGCACTGGTCAGGCAGGACCGCACTGGTCAGACAGAACAGCACTGGTCAGGCAGGACCCCACTGGTCAGGCAGGACCGCACTGGTCAGACAGGACAGCACTGGTCAGACAGGACAGCACTGGTCAGACAGAACAGCACTGGTCAGGCAGGACCGCACTGGTCAGACAGGACAGCATTGGTCAGACAGGACAGCACTGGTCAGACAGGACCGCACTGGTCAGACAGGACAGCATTGGTCAGACAGGACAGCACTGGTCAGACAGGACAGCACTGGTCAGACAGGACAGCATTGGTCAGACAGGACAGCACTGGTCAGGCAGGACCCCACTGGTCAGGCAGGACCGCACTGGTCAGACAGGACAGCACTGGTCAGACAGGACAGCATTGGTCAGACAGGACAGCATTGGTCAGGCAGGACCGCACTGGTCAGAGAGAACAGCACTGGTCAGACAGGACAGCACTGGTCAGACAGCACTGATCAAACAGGACCCCACTGGTCAGACAGGACAGCATTGGTCAGACAGGACCGCACTGGTCAGGCAGGACCGCACTGGTCAGAGAGCACTGGTCAGACAGAACAGCACTGGTCAGGCAGGACCCCACTGGTCAGACAGCACTGGTCAGACAGAACAGCACTGGTCAGACAGGACTGGTCAGACAGCACTGGTCAGGCAGGGCAGCACTGGTCAGACAGCACTGGTCAGACAGCACTGGTCAGGCAGGGCAGCACTGGTCAGACAGCACTGGTCAGACAGGACCCCACTGGTCAGACAGCACTGGTCAGGCAGGGCAGCACTGGTCAGACAGCACTGGTCAGACAGGACAGCACTGGTCAGACAGCACTGGTCAGACAGCACAGCACTGGTCAATGGTTGAGGTGTAATATTGAGGCGTGTTGTTTCCTCACTGCTGACCCGCTGACCGCTCCTCATGTGTCTCCAGATCAGGTCATGGCGTGGCACAGGCGGATCCTGCGAGCTCTGGGGAATGGGCCGGCGCGGAGGAACCTGTTCGGCCCAGTGGACCGCGAGCAGCTCCAGCTGGAGTACAGCGCCACCCTGAGGAAGGACCTGGAGGAGGCGTCGCGCCGCTGGAGCTTCGACTTCGCCTCGGAACGGCCGCTGGAGGGCGGAGACTTCCGCTGGGTGGGCGTGTCCGGGGTCCGGGTGCCCGTGCTGTACCGCTGCCTGCAGGGCAAAGAGAACGGCCACACCCCCGAGAGATTCAGCCCCGCCCACATCCCCGAGAGATTCAGCCCCGCCCACATCCCCGAGAGATTCAGCCCCGCCCACACCCCCGAGAGATTCAGCCCAGTGCCGCTGGACACGGAGAGAACGCCGGAGAAGAGGGCCGAGCTCAAGAGGAAACAGACCAACATCACAGGTGAGGTGGGAGAATAATACACACCGATCAGGCATAACATTATGACCAGTGAATAACTGATCTCTGTTAGTGGGTGGGATATATTAGGCAGCAAGTGAACATGTTGTCCTCAGAGTTGATGTGTTAAGGTGCGTTCACACCGGACGCGATTCGCGCGAGTGATTTACATGTTAAGTCAATGCAGAGACGCGAAATGGCATTCTGCGGCGCGATTCGCGCGATTGAGGCGGCGCGAAGGACGCGAATTAAGCGGTTTGAGCGCGCAGTTTGCGCGAATCGCTCAAGTTGAAAAATCTGAACTTTGGCGGATATTCCGCGCCGCGTTAACCAATCAGGAGCTTGCTCTAGTAGTGACAACAATGAGGAGAAAATCTGTATATTAATATCTGGCTCAGACAATATGATTATCACTGTGATAACATTAAATGACATGAAACACAATCCAGTCTCTTTTTGTTAAATGCAAGTTTATGTTTGATCAATAATACAAAAGTATAAGTAAAGTTTGAGTCCACCATGAAGGACCAGTGGAGAACCGGCCACAGGGTCATGGAGGACCAGTGGAGAACCGGCCACAGGGTCATGAAGGACCAGTGGAGAACCGGCCACAGGGTCATGGGGGTCGCAATATTAGGAAGGTGGTCATAATGTTATGCCTGATTAGTGTGTATATATATATATATAAACTGTGAATAATTCTAAGAGTTTAATGTAAACTTAACTTTAGTAAAATACGAGCAGATGTTGAGTAAAGGCGTGAATGACAGTTCTTATGCTCTTATCCACACAGATTTCTACCAGGCGAAGAAGAGGCAGGTGGCCACGCCCCGCAAATCAGGACAATAACGCCAACACGGGCCTGGACTCAAACCCTCACACGGGCCTGGACTCAAACCCTCACACGGGCCTGGGCTCAAACCCTCACACGGGCCTGGGCTCAAACCCTCACACGGGCCTGGACTCAAACCCTCACACGGGCCTGGGCTCAAACCCTCACACGGGCCTGGGCTCAAACCCTCACACGGGCCTGGGCTCAAACCCTCACACGGGCCTGGGCTCAAACCCTCACACGGGCCTGGGCTCAAACCCTCACACGGGCCTGGGCTCAAACCCTCACACGGGCCTGGGCTCAAACCCTCACACGGGCCTGGACTCAAACCCTCACACGGGCCTGGGCTCAAACCCTCACACGGGCCTGGACTCAAACCCTCACACGGGCCTGGGCTCAAACCCTCACACGGGCCTGGGCTCAAACCCTCACGCGGGCCTGGACTCAAACCCTCACACGGGCCTGGACTCAAACCCTCACACGGGCCTGGGCTCAAACCCTCACACGGGCCTGGGCTCAAACCCTCACACGGGCCTGGACTCAAACCCTCACACGGGCCTGGACTCAAACCCTCACACATGAACTCATCAGATCTTCTGTTGTTCTGCACCTTCAGCTCCAGAACTCTCTCAGCGATCGCTCAAGCGTTCCCTCAGCTCCTCCATCATGTGTGATTCAGGAATATCCTCTTTGAACACTTCCTGTTTGTATGTTCGCATGTCAACGGTTAACATTTATGCAAATTTACCTTTAAAAAAATCCCTTTAAATTCGATGGGTGGAGGGGACGAAAAGATTCTGGAAAGATCCGCAAGAGTTATTGGCGATTCTGAAGCACTGATTGTTCAGTGCGCACATATTCAAATGTTTTGCTTTATTGCACATGTAGCTGACTTTAAAAACGTCTCATTTTAAATGTTTGGTGCCAATTTTTTTTTGTTGGACACTTAAAAGTTATTGTTGTTATTATAAATGTAAACCTCAATTACGCTGCCAGTACGAGCTCACACACATTCTCGTAACTCAGCTGCGATCACTTTACACAACGCATTGATTTACGAAACACTTCGTCAAACACCAGCAGAATCTCGTACATTAATTCGTACATCATGTCACGTTAAGTTAAATACGGAAATTACTGACGAATGTTTTACGAAGACATTCGTTCCAGGGTTATTATTAACTTAAACTAAAACTGTTCCGTTACTTGAAATAAAGTAAAATATAAATATTAGTTCAACTTAAACTAAATGAAAATTAAACTGAAATAAGTTTTGAGTACTAAAAATATTACCTGGAAATAAATTAAAACTGAAATAAAAATAAGTTAAACCTAAATAGTAATATTTAAATAAAATAACAAAAGCACAACGATGAACATGAAAATATAAAAATAAAACCTACAAAATAAGCGATTGTTCTGCTCGTGTTTCGCGACGCGTCCGCTGCAACGACAGCATCTTTACAAACACTCAGCTTTCCTGTTGTCATGGAAATACAAGTAACGTCGAGCGATAACGTGTAAAATAAACTCGATGAACGCCAAGCTTTATACTTTAGGATGAAAGCTCTCTTCTTCTCCAGGTTTGAATCCCA
>NC_137120.1:1126752-1171752 GCF_949357685.1 Gobio gobio | reverse complement strand
TTGCAGTTTCATCAGCAGAAGCCAGCTCAAGAGGAGTTCGTAGGCCGTGCTCCCTTTAACAGTCTCCCCGCCTCCGTCTAACGAACATACAATTTCCTGAACAGTTATTCTGTTTTCAAGGTCTAGCCACGTCATTACTGCCATGTGGAATGATTCTCATTGGTTCTAACAACATGAAATGTAAGCAACTTTCCACACGTAGACAGATAGGAGCATATATCACTAAAAATGCGTAGACTCGTTGTCGCCTCATGACTAGATTTAGATCACAATGATGCAGGAGGTCATAGAAAGACGTCTTTAGGTCTGGGGTCGCGTGCAGAAAACGTCCATCTTCATTGGGCCTGCACCGATCATGCAACGCACACACAAAAGCTCACAGTTCCCTCAAGGTTGAGAACATCTTAACTATCAACAAGGCACTTCTCCAAAACATGCTGATACTACATCTAGTACAGAAGTGAATTTATTCTTAGTAAGAAAAGCATATAAAAGAGGTACATTTTTCTGAGTCCCCGAAAGTCCCGTAGACCTGTATCCAAAATCACTCATTAAATATAGAGAGGTTATTGGTGAACTGATTAATCAAATATAGAAAATGGTTATAACTTGATTATCATTGATTCTTATTTTAATATTGATCACAAAATCATTCTTGAAGGATGTGTTTCTGATGAAGAGACAAGTGATGTTTGACTTGACCCTTGACCCTTCAGAACCTTGCAAAAGACTTTTAAAAATGCCGGTTGAAATAAAATCCTGCATTAGCTCAACCAATCGGCATGTTCGTAGTACCGCGAAGATTAGGCAAATTAGTTCGGTGATGTAGGACTGCGCGCGGCTGCTCCTCCCAGTCAACGACGAACAGTAATATTTTTTGCGCGATTCTGTCTGCAACAATAACAAGTGGAGGAAGCAGCGCTGCTTTTACTGGTTATGTATTGGTTTACTAAAGAGGTCATTAACAAAACGGCGTAAAAGAGACGAGCACTGATACTAAAGCGTATTCTGAAAGCTCGTAAAGCTAGATTTAAAATAAGATAACGTATGTTATGATCAGCTATTACAGATCGAGAGATGGCGGAGACAAACACACGCCATCAGACAGAAAGAGCGAGACTGATACTGAACGCAGAACAAACCTCGCAAAAGACTTTTAAAAATGCCGGTTGAAATAAAATACTGCGCGAGCTCAACCAATCGGCATGTTCAGCGCCCAAGTCCCACCCCCGAAAGTTCCCGAACTTTGAGAAAGTACTGCCTCGTGAGCCGTTTGGAGGGGGAAATATTTACCCAGAACTTCATTTAGACCCTGCGGTCGAAACACACCGAAGTTCCTGGGGAAAGTTCCTGCGGTGGAAACGCGGCTATATAGAACTTTTTTTTTAGAGTGTATGTGCTCTGCTCTGCTGCATGCTAACGCTTGCCGTTCTCCAGAGTAATGACGTCTAGCCCCTTTTCCGCAGAATGGTCCCGCGCGGCAGCCCAAAGACGTCTTTCGGGACATGCAGCAGGGGCTGAAGGACGTCGGCGCGAACATGCGCGCGGGGATCAGCGGTTTCGGAGGGGGCGTGGTCGAGGGAGTCAAGGGCGGAGTCTCGGCGCTCACACACACCGCGGTCGTCTCCAAACCCCGGGAGTTCGCCAGCCTCATCCGCAACAAGTTCGGCAGTGCCGACAACATCGCCCACCTGAAGGACAGCCTGGAGGACGGGCACGCGGAAGAGACGCCCAGGGCCCTGAGCGGCAGCGCCACGCTGGTCTCCAGCCCCAAATACGGCAGCGACGACGAGTGCTCCAGTGCCACGTCCGGGTCAGCGGCCGCTAGCAACTCGGGTGGGGCCGGCGGGGCCATGTCAGGGATGGGAGCCGCCATGGGCAGCCCTCGACTGGACGGCCATCACCACCACCACCACCACCACCACTCGTCGTCTTCCTCTTGGGATGCGCTGCTGGAAGGCCTGCAGGAGATCAAAGTGGGCCAGGTGCACATGGAGGACGCCATCGAGGACATGAAGGCGCAGCTGCAGAGCGACTACAGCTACATGACCCAGTGCCTGCAGGAGGAGCGCTACAGGTAAAACCTCCGCTAGCTCCACTCTTCAAAGGAAAACTGAATCAAACTTTCGTTCGCAGCACCGAATGAGCCACTGAGCATGATTAGAGACGGATAATCCAGCCACAGAACCAGTTTGACGTGATTCATTCATTTCGAGCTGGCTCTTTTGGTCAATTTGGTTTGTGCTGATTAGCTCATTTGGTGCTGCTCATCATTATGCTGCGTTCACACCAAACGCGAATTGAGCGCCTGGTGCGAGTGATTTCAATGTTAAGTCAATGGAAAGGCGCGTTGACGTGCGTCTGGAGGTCCCGCGGCGCAGAAGGCGCGTTTCGCGCGGCGCGAAGGACGCGAATCCGCCTCATTCGCGCGTATGACGCGAATTGAGCGTCTTGCGCGATACACGCGTTACACGCGAGTGGTGCTTTTGTGCATTGAAGCGAATTCGCGTCTGACGCCCGAGTTGAAAAATGTGAACTTTGGTGTCAATTCGTGCCGCGTTAACCAATCAGGAGCCTGCTCGCTGCTGTCACGTGGTAAAGTGACGTGTATGAGAAACCCTGCATAAATTAAAAATACTACTATTGTGTCACAAAATGTAGTTTTAAGACTTTTTCTCAGGTGAGAATGTAGTTGTTTAAAGCTCAAATCAGTGGTTTATTTATAAAGAGAGCGCCTATTTAAAAAAAATAATCGTGTGTTTTTGGAGTTGTGAGATCCAGGCGATCAGCGGCGCTCAGCGCTCATTAACCCCAGCGAGAGCAGCCTTTCCTCAGACAGTCCTTCTGCCGCTGGCTCTGATGTCCTGTAGTGGTTCATCTTGTGCTGATCTAACGGCTGATCTTTGCTCTCATGATCATCATTTGTTGTCTGCCAAATCGTTTTGACTGAGGGCAAAGAGAAGTTTCATAACTTTATAATTTAAGGATATTTAAACATACATGCAGTGAAGATAATGTAGGCGTTGCCTGGACCACATTTGTGTGGCTATTCATGATTAATATATATTTTTAATGAAAATGAAAAGAGGCAGTGGTGTTTTAAGACATTTTTCTCCTGGAGTGCCTTGAACGCGCGTCAATTTCGCTTCCAGCGCTCGATTTCCACTCGCGTCTAATTCTCTGCGGACACGCGAATGCATTCAAAATGTTCGCGCGTGAAACTAGACGCGGTAGACGCGATTTTGACTCTCAATTCGTGTTTGGTGTGAACGCAGCATTAAAGGGTCACTTCAGTGATTTAGCATTAGGGATCAATAGAATTTGTATCAATAGAAACCCGGTAGTATATTCAAATGATGGTACTTTCCCCCCTCATATCCCCCTGAGACGAGAGAATTATGCATTTTATTTCTGGAAAAAATCCTCCGATGACGCAAATACCGTCATTTTGCGTCATCTGAGGATTTTTTGGCCAGAGGCTAGAGACTACAGCCACTAGATGGAGCTGTTCCGCATGTTATCATCCGCCCATAGGGGAGAGATCTCACACACAGGATGAGACACAGACGGCCACACGGACATTCATAACGGAGCGGTGCAGAGGAAAGTGAGGGTTTCAACTCTTCAGTTAATTCCTGTGATGGTTTAGCTGCCATATGCGATCTGAAAACGTGCCAGACTGGCGTTTAACGTTACCTCAGGTCTTCTCTCGTGATGAAGGAAATCTGACACTGCTGCGTCTCGCTCGGCTCACTCACACTTTATTGAAAAGACACATTCAGTTTTTAATTGTAGTGTTTATTCTCTAACTGAACGAAATGATTGTATTACTAATGAAGATCAAAACGACGGTGTACGGAGTGGCCTCGTAAGGCAGCGAAGCAAGTGCATTCTGGGAGTTGTTGTCTTTCATCCACATGAGACAAAAATACATTTTCTGTCTTTTCTCAGTCTAAAAGGCACCAAATTCAAAAATAATTTCACATTTCTACTGCATAAACGACCCAGTTTAAATACACAGCTTAATGCTGAATCACTGAAGTAACCCTTTAATACGGAACTAAAGTTTGATTCAGCTGGAATGGGCTGTAAAGAGACCGCTTCTCTCGAGACTGGAGCCGGATGTTCAGTCGGCGTCTCTTCTGTTCCTCTGCAGATACGAGCGTCTGGAAGAGCAGCTGAACGACCTGACGGAGCTCCACCAGAACGAGATGAGCAATCTGAAGCAGGAGCTGGCCAGCATGGAGGAGAAGGTGGCGTACCAGTCCTACGAGAGGGCAAGAGACATCCAGGTGAGCAAGAGTTTCCCCGCTTGAGTGTTGATCATCTCCTCATATCCTCCAGTGTTGCGGCTCCTCTCTTCTCAGTCTGTCAGTAACGCTCTGCTTACTTCCTGTTTCCCCCTACTTCGGAAAAGCACACTGTGCTCTGATTGGTCGGCTGGAGCGGTGTGTTGTGATTGGTGTTTGGGAAATGTCCCGCCTCTTACCATAACCGCCAGTTTCAACCCACTCAACCAGGCCCCGCCCCTTTATTCTGCGTATTAATTATTATAATGAGGAATATTGTGACGTGTCGGTTCCCGGAAGAAGGAGGCGTTTCAGGAGCATGAAACTCTAGATGCACCACGTACTTTAGATTTGGCTGCGATCACATCGTTATCTACACAGAGGACTGAGCTACAGAGGCCAGTAGTGTTGAACCCTCCTCCTTCCCCAGCTCCACCTGTGTAGATCTGCTATGGGGTTATTTCATTAATGGAGGAGTTCACTTCAGAATGAAAATCTCCTGATCATTTCCTCTCCTCCATCTCATCCCAGATGTTCATGTCTTTCTTTCTTCAGTTTTTTGAGGATCATTCCAGGATTTTTCTGCTCATAATGGACTTCAATGGGAACCAACGGCTGAAGGTCCAGATCACTGCAGTTTCAGAGGAACCGATCCCAGACGTCGTCATACTCAGTTCTAGTCAGAATATGAGTCTGATCTGTTGGGCTGTGATTATGGGGCGTGTTTCAACCCAACCAGGAAAGACCTCACTTGAATAGATCTACAACCAATCAGAGCAGCGGAGCGACGCAAAACGTTAGTTGTCAAATGTCAACAGACAGTGTTGCCAAGTCTGCGATTGTCCTGCGGGTTGAAGTGGGTTCCCAATTATGTGATATTTAGACCCAGGAATGCCAATTTTAGCAGCAACCCTGCCAAAAAACACATATTTTACCCAAACGCCTTTTTTTTTGGGGCTAGTTTTGAGTAGCAATTGGCGGGTTTTATTGTGAAAACTTGGCAACCCAAAGAAGTAGAATCTTTACGATTTTTTCCGGTGTTGTAAAAAATAATTTAAGGATACACGGAGTACTTACCAACTGACAATTTCATTGGTCCAAAAGCTTCTGTTCAGGCATAGTTGCTCCACAACGGATCAAGTCCAGACCGAGTGTTGTGGGCGGGGCTAAGTTCGGCTGGCATCCAGGCTAGCTCTGACCAATCCCAGACGAGGAATAGAGTCTGATCTCGACAAACCATCGGCACATTTACAACACACACACACATTTATACACTTTAACCTCAGTGTTGTTGTATGATGTCATCACGTCTGAAAGGTCACATGACGCAGGTGGAAGTGTTAAAACCAACGTGCAAAGACTAAATTAAACGCCCTTTACACAAATAAAGGTGGAACAACGATGACGGACGATTTTACGGTTGGAGGAGAACATGAGATGGAGTTTTTCGGCACTGGGTCGTGTACGTCATGTGACCTTTCAGATGTGATGATGTCATACGACAACACTGAAGTCGCCCGTCTGAGGTTTAAAGGGTTAGTTCAGCCAAAACTGTAAATTGTGTGATTAATGACTGAGCCTCATGTGGTTGGACACCCGTCAGACCTCCGTTCATCTTCAGACACAAATGAAGATATTTTAGTGTAAATCTGATGCTCTGAAAGGCCTCCATTGGCTCAACTTTACACTCTCAAGACCCTTAAAAGACACTAAAGACTAAAGTTACAAAGTCCATCTCACTACAGCGGCTCTACAATAACTTTATGAAGACGAGAATAGTTTCTGTGCACAAAAAAACCCTAAATAACGACTTATATAGTGATGACGATTTCAAAACACAGCATCATGAAGCTTCGAAGCGTTATGAATCAGTGAGTCGATTCAGCGGTTCAGAGCGTTATGAATCAGTGAGTCGATTCATGATTCGGATCGCGTGTCAAACCACCAAACTGCTGAAATTTGGCGATTCAAACTGCTGATTCAACTCACTGATTCATAACGCTCTGAACCGCTGAATCGACTCACTGATTCATAACGCTTCAAAGCTTCATGATGCCGTGTTTTGAAATCGTCATCACTATATAAGTCGTTATTTAGGGTTTTTTTGCGCACAGAAACTATTCTCGTCTTCATAAAGTTATTGTAGAGCCGCTGTAGTGAGATGGACTTTGTAACTTTAGTCTTTAGTGTCTTTTAAGGGTCTTGAGAGTGTAAAGTTGAGCCAATGGAGGCCTTTCAGAGCATCAGATTTACACTAAAATATCTTCATTTGTGTCTGAAGATGAACGGAGGTCTGACGGGTGTCCAACCACATGAGGCTCAGTCATTAATCACACAATTTACATTTTTGGGTGAATTAACCCTTTAAAGTGTATAAATGTGTGTGTGTGTGTGTTGTAAATGTGGCGATGGTTTGTCTAGATCAGACTCTATTCCTCGGTCGGTCAGAGCCTCTGAAGCTCTTCCTCTGGACCTTCAGCCGTTGGTTCCCATTGAAGTCCATTATGAGCAGAAAAATCCTGGCATGTTTTCCTCAAAAAACTGAAGGTGAGTAAATGATCAGGACATTTTCATTTTGAAGTGAACTCATCCTTTGCCAGTCTGTCCGAGAGTTGTCCTGACAGAGGGACTTTGGCTTGCCCTCTTCATGAAGTTCTGCGTGTGTGTGTGTGTGTGTGTGTGTGCAGGAGGCGGTGGAGTCCTGCCTCACCCGCATCACCAAGCTGGAGCTGCAGCAGCAACAGCAGCAGGTGGTGCAGCTGGAGGGGGTGGAGAACGCAAACGCCCGAGCTCTGCTGGGGAAGCTCATCAACGTCATCCTGGCCCTGATGGCGGTGCTGCTGGTGTTCGTCTCCACCATGGCCAACTTCATCACGCCCCTCATGAAGACGCGCGCCCGCGTCGGCGCCACCCTCGCCCTGGCGCTCTTCCTGATCACACTGTGGAAACACTGGGATTGGCTGGAGCTCTTTCTGCTGCCCAGCTGAAACACACAACACTCGCTCAGAACTAACTGTGGCGCATCCCTGCCATCCAACCAGAACTGGGTGTATGAGAGAGACACATTCCCGCTCTTTTCCTTCTGGATGGGTTCTTTCCTGTTTTAGACCACTGAGCTCATTTTTGCTTTAAAGGGTTAGTTCAGCCAAAACTGTAAATTGTGTCATTAATGACTGAGCCTCATGTGGTTGGACACCCGTCAGACCTCCGTTCATCTTCAGACACAAATGAAGATATTTTAGTGTAAATCTGATGCTCTGAAAGGCCTCCATTGGCTCAACTTTACACTCTCAAGACCCTTAAAAGACACTAAAGACTAAAGTTACAAAGTCCATCTCACTACAGCGGCTCTACAATAACTTTATGAAGACGACAATAGTTTCTGTGCGCAAAAAAACCCTAAATAACGACTTATATAGAGATGACGATTTCAAAACACGGCCTCATGAAGCTTCGAAGCGTTATGAATCAGTGAGTCGATTCAGCGGTTCAGAGCGTTATGAATCAGTGAGTCGATTCAGCGGTTTAGAGCGTTATGAATCAGCGAGTCGATTCAGCGGTTCAGAGCGTTATGAGTCAGTGAGTCGATTTAGCGGTTTAGAGCGTTATGAATCAGTGAGTCGATTCAGCGGTTCAGAGCGTTATGAATCAGTGAGTCGATTCAGCGGTTTAGAGCGTTATGAATCAGTGAGTCGATTCAGCGGTTCAGAGCGTTATGAATCAGTGAGTCGATTCAGCGGTTCAGAGCGTTATGAATCAGTGAGTCGATTCAGCGGTTCAGAGCGTTATGAGTCAGTGAGTCGATTCAGCGGTTTAGAGCGTTATGAATCAGCGAGTCGATTCAGCGGTTCAGAGCGTTATGAATCAGCGAGTCGAATCAGCGGTTTGAATCGCCAAATTTCAGCAGTTTGGCGGTTTGACACGCGATCCGAATCATGATTCGACTCACTGATTCATACCGCTCTGAAGCTTCATGAGGCCGTGTTTTGAAATCGTCATCTCTATATAAGTCGTTATTTAGGGTTTTTTTGCGCACAGAAACTATTGTCGTCTTCATAAAGTTATTGTAGAGCCGCTGTAGTGAGATGGACTTTGTAACTTTAGTCTTTAGTGTCTTTTAAGGGTCTTGAGAGTGTAAAGTTGAGCCAATGGAGGCCTTTCAGAGCATCAGATTTACACTAAAATATCTTCATTTGTGTCTGAAGATGAACGGAGGTCTGACGGGTGTCCAACCACATGAGGCTCAGTCATTAATCACACAATTTACATTTTTGGCTGAACTAACCCTTTAACTAATGAATGTTAAAAGTGAGAGAACGGTCTTCTGCTGATGCATGGCTTTAATACGACACATCCAAACATCTTTGACACCAAAACCGTCTGGGAAAATGTGTTGCGTTTAGTTTGTTTTGTCTCTGTGGAACACGGTGTGTGTTATATATCTCATTACGGAGGAGAGGGAAACTCATTGTTCAGTGATATTTGACTAGGGTGCGAAGGCAGTAGTGAAGACTCGATCAGAACATTTTTGTAAACACAGTAATAGTGTAACACGCTCCATCGGCTTGATCACATTTCTCATGTTTCTACCCGTTTGCTAAATCACACCACCACTGTATTCTTAATAAAAACATTTGCAAATATAGGCTTTTGTTTTCATTAGGGCCTTTCATTATTTTGGGTGAACATATTTTTGCTTGGTGCGACAATCTGCAATCCAGATGCGGATTTTAATCCAGATCAAATTCATTAATCCCAGGATGGATTACACCGAGCCAGCTCAAAATGATGAATAGTTGAATATATGATAATAAACGACTTGATACACATCACAGCAGATGTTTATGAAACAGGCTCCTCTAGGTTAATGATTCTGAGTTCGTCACAAATCTATAAATAAATCGCTCGGTTTACCGCATGATCGACGGCGCCACCTGGCGCTCAGATGGAGGATTTACACAACAGCCCTCATTATCTTTCTAATGCGAAGCAGCTCCCTTTAATTAATGTTATGCAAATAAGACTGATCTGACAAGCTGTGCCCCGAAAAAGGGAACGAGGACAGAATGGCTAATATCAGATGTTTAGATAAACACTTTAATATGTGTATTAAATCGATCATTTTCACCTTTAGCAGGGATAATACACTTACTATTTAGTGTATTCGACGGGCGACCGCCTGAGGTAATTTACGCGCTAAAATTACGCGCGCTTTTATAACGGTCAATTCTTTCAGACTGGCCGGTTTTCAGCAATCAACACAAGAAACAAGTCCATTTTGGAGCAATATTCCTACACAACTACAATGAGCACTTCTGGAGACGAACCAGTCAGTATATCTGACAAATGTTGTGAGTGTAATTCAGTTTTTTTACCATAGTTAATGTGATTTCAGAGCAGAACTGTTTGCTGAGGTGTTAATTGCACTTTTTAATGAATGTAATGTTCATATACACAATTGCTTTGGTGTTGTTTGTACGACCGTTCACACGGTGGTCAACCATGACTGTCTATTTAACAACATTTTAGGTTAAAATGTTATTCACAAATGTTTTGGTCATTCTGAACCCCTTTGACCTATGATTTTAAGTGAATATTTCCTCAGTAAATTCACACGTTCATGGTTCTCCACTATTGCCAAAATATTAGTAAGTGATTTAATTGTTTATCTTTATGATTGTATTATTAGTGTTTAATCAATCCTAGTTCATGGAACCTTAGAATAAGGGAAAATGTTCAGGTGTTGTAACTGGATTTTTACGTTTAAATGTTTATTTTAGAGTGACAAATTAATGTTTAAACATACAAATATCCTAAGTATACCAACCAACAATGATAGGCGCATCAAGTATAAAGCACACATCACCAGGTTTTATGATTTTTTTCTTTATTCACTATCATCAGAAAGATCCCACAAGATCAATAAAGTTGATAACAGGTGCTCTCACAATACAGGACAAAGGTCAAGGGTCAGAGGTAAGCAGTCACACCCTTCCACTCAACACACACTCTCACTCACACACAACTAAAGACATTCAGCGTCATAAGATTGTTCAGTCATTTACCACTGATGTAAATGAAGAGGCTTTCGCTGTTTTCCTGAATTTCGTCCCGAATAGAAAGAGAGTAGAAAAACAGTCGCAGTATCAAAGGTGAAGAATTCCTGATTCAGAGTGTTTGATGATGGTATTGCTGTCGCATTTCTCTCCAGGATGAGCGTCCGCCGGTCTCTCTGTTCGACAGCTGAGGGCCGCCGGTTCTCCGGTTCTCCGGTTCTCCGGTGTGTGTGTGTGTTCCTGCTGTTCTGGACCCGGCAGGCGAGTGTGGTTTGGTCCTGAATGCCCTGGGTAAAGTGTGACCGTGCCAGCAGAGACCAATCAATCTCTGAGTCTCACTGCTGATGTCAGGAACAGACCTCCAATGAGAGAAGCGGGTAGAGAGAGAGACAGAAGAGAGACAGACAGGTCTAGGAGGAGCGCTGCGTGTAGAACAGGATGTAGGCCTGAGTGCTGCACACCTCCTCCACACTGCACACGTTCATCTCAGAGTCGTTACAGTGAACCCAGAAACCTGCAAGACAAACACCGTCACTAAAGCAGGCCTGCGAACAGCCCAGAGCGGAGGATCTGAGCCACTTCCTGTCTCACAGCTGCACCAGTCACGCTAGCTCAGGGGTCAATAATGCCAGCCGCTAGCTTAACCCCCGTCGCTCATTTCTGACCCCAACTTTTTAAAATCGTAGCTTCATCGGAATGGTCCGAAACTTGGTGACTTTATTGGTATTTGGTATATGAACACCCAAACAGGATTTGAAAAGTCTAAGTGGTCGTAAAAATTGTCACACTCAGGACCTTCGGGTCAAAAATGACCCCCATAGGAAATGAATGGGAAATTGGCAAAAATATGAAAATAGTTTTTTTTGTGCATACAATCTACAAATCAAAAAAGGAGTCAACAGTGAAGGGGCGAATCTCTAAAACATCAAGAGTGCAAAACAGACAAAAACACACACACACACACACACACAAACACAATTCGCTTTAGGAATGGCACGTGTTAATTTGTGTGTGTGTGAGTTTTTTTGTCTGTTTTGCACTCTTGATGTTTTAGAGATCTTCACTGTTGAGTCTTTTTCTGCATCCTGGCTGATTTGTAGATTGTATGCACAAAAAACCTCTGTATTTTCACATTTTTGCCAATTTCCCATTCATTTCCTATGGGGGTCATTTTTGACCCGAAGGTCCTGAGTGTGACTCTTTTTTTACGACCACTTAGACTTTTCAAATCTTGTCCCCATTTTTTTTGGGGTGTCCAATAAAGTCACCAAGTTTCGGACCATTCCGCTACGATTTAATTTTTTTTAAATAAAATGCAAGATCCACTATAGTGGTAAAAATGTGCTATTGTGTGATAAAATGCTCAATGTGTCCACCGGATGGCACCGATCTCATTTAAAAAATAGCTTTCATGAGGCCTAGACTTCACTCTAAAATTAAATACAGCTTTAATTAAAAAAAATTATATATACATCTCCACATTTTTTATTTTATTAAATGGGAAAAATGGGTCATAATTATTGCATAAATATTAATTATAAATCATAAAATGATCTCAAAACACCAAAAAAGAAAAGAAAAGTATTATTGAACAAATATATTTCATTGATTTTCCTCATCTTAATCTTAATCCCGCCCTCTGGGTCATTTTTGACCCGACGGTCCTGAGTGTGACCCATAAATGCAGAACCCCAGAGGGTTAAAGGATCAGTTCACTTCAAAATGAACATTTCCTGATGATTTCCTCGCCCCATCTCAAAGATGTTCATGTTTTTCTTTCTAATCCTTTAAGCCAAGGGTTTAGCGATTGTGAAGCGTCCACATGAACCCCAGACCCGCTGGTCCAGCACTGACTCACCTCCTTCAGTGTTATAACAGTAGGCCGTGTAGTGCCCTGAGCCAAAGCCTTTCCCATGATGCATCACTACAGCAGACAGGTCGTAGGTGTAGGCCTCTCTCTGCGGCATCGGAGCGGCGTCCACGCAGCAGTATGGTTGTATATTCAGGACCTGATCAAAAGCCACGTGGACGCCGATCTTCTCCCTGTGGTTCCGACCGGACCACCTGAAACACAAGGGCGGGGCCGTTAGGGCGGAGCCGTTAGGGCGGAGCCATTAGGGCGGGGTCAAAGGGGCCGAGGGGGAACACGGGAAGGGTTCGGACTGACCGGAAGCGTTTGAGGTGTAGCCGCAGCACCTGAGGTAAACGGCAGATGAGTAACTGCTTACAGGCCTCCGAAAGAGACAGGGGCTTATGGGACGATTTGCGGCGCTTTCCTGAAACGGAAAATCCAGAAAATGCATCAACAACTGGAAGGGAGAACATCAAAAGTCTGTAAGCTGGGATATAGATGCGTTTTGGTCGATCGGATCATAAAGTGGACGATGCTAAATACTCGGCCTAATGCTGCGTTCACACCAAACGTGAATAGAGCGTAAAAATCGCGTCTAGTCGGACGCTTGAACATTTTGACTCCATTCGCGCGTCCACAGTGAATTGGATGCGTGTATAAATCGAGCGTTTGAAGCGAAATAGACGCGCGTTCAAGGAGAAATGTCATCAAACACCACTGCCTCTTTTTATTTTCATTAAGAATATATATTAAACATTAATAACAACACAAATGTGGTCCAGGCCACGCCTACATTATCTTCACTGCATGTGTGTTTAAATGAGGCGGAATCGTGTCGCAGGACCTCCAGACGCGCGTCAACATTGACTTAAAGCAACAGTTCACCCAAAAATTTAAATTAGCCCATAATTTCCTCTCCCTCAAGTCATCTGAGGTGTGTGTGTCATTCTTCTCTCAGACGAATATAATCGGAGTTATATTACACAAGTCCAGGCTAATCCAAGCATTAGAATTTGATTCATAGTTTCTCTGTTTTTGAAGTCCATTAAAAGTGCATCTGTGCGTCATATAACTGCTCCAGCGGCTCTGGGGTGTTAATAAAGGCCTTCTGAAGCGAATCAACGCGTTTGTGGAAGAAAAATATCCATATTTAAAACTTTATCAAGTAAACTTTCGGCCTCCGCCTTCCCTGTTCAGTTTCTGGAAGTGTGTAAAGTTCTCCTGCGGATGGAAAGACTAACGCTCAGCTCCGCTCGTCATGACGTCACACACACATCTGGAGTTTCACTTTCAACATTCAACACTTTTACACAGAAGGCGGAGGCCGAAAGTTAACTTGATAAAGTTTTAAATATGGATATTTTTCTTCCTCAAACGCGTTGATTCGCTTCAGAAGGCCTTTATTAACACCCCAGAGCCGCTGGAGCAGTTATATGACGCACAGATGCACTTTAAAAACAGAGCAACTATGAATCCAATGTTTGGATTAGCCTGGACTTTTGTAATATAACTCAGATTTTATTCGTCTGAAAGAAGAATGTCACACACACCTCAGATGACTTGAGAGTGAGTAAATTATGGGCTAATTTTTATTTTTGGGTGAACTATCGCTTTAACATTGAAATCACTCGCTCCTCACACTCTTTTCGCGTTTGGTGTGAACGCAGCATTAGGCTTGTCCACTTCCAGAGGTCGTCGACCGGAGCCCTTTCCTAGCTCATGAGGTCAAACCGCCACTGAAAGACTGACCTAATGCGTGAACATTATGGGATATATGCTAGAGACCCAAAGTTTGGTTCGAAGAGGAAAAACGTCCCAAGCACTCCTGATTCCTAACACACACTCACAGATGTGAAAGAGCCCTTACATGTACCCGTCCATGGGCTCAGGACAGGACCAGAGGACGGACTCAACCCCAGGAGTCAGAGATCCGATCGACCCGCATCTCAACCCCAGGAGTCAGAGATCCGATCGACCCGAACGCATCTCAACACCAGGAGTCAGAGATCCGATCGACCCGCATCTCAACCCCAGGAGTCAGAGATCCGATCGACCCGCATCTCAACCCCAGGAGTCAGAGATCCGATCGACCCGCATCTCAACCCCAGGAGTCAGAGATCCGATCGACCCGCATCTCAACCCCAGGAGTCAGAGATCCGATCGACCCGCATCTCAACCCCAGCTGTAAACCGGGCCTGAGAGACGGGACTTACTGTTGCAGAAGTTGCAGGCGTAAATGCAACCCTCCAAAGCTTCGGTCTCGGTGAACTTGGCGAGCATCTCGGACAGGGAGCAGCTCCTCTGGCAGGTGGCGGCGCTGGGCTTCTCCATCCGGTGGTATCGCTCCGGGAACTCCAGCGACAGATCCCAGAACGGCTCCACCGTGTTGGACTTCCGCTTGCAGGACAGACACGTCACCTGAAGGTCAGGACAGAAACACAGATTACTGCAGGCACTTCTCCCAGTCCCCAATGCATCTGTTCGATTAACTCTAGATCTAAAGCAGGGTCTCCAAACTCGGTCCTGCAGAGTTTAGCTCCAAACCCAATCAAACACAGCAGAACCAGCTCATCAGGGTCTAACTAGAGCCTCGTGAGACTCTGAGCTGGCTCAGGTGTGTTTATATGAGGGGTGGGAGAAAAGGTCGACGCATCGCGATTCGTTATCCAACCATTCAGAATCAATTCTGTGTTCAATTCAAACGTCCACTTCACCACTGTGTGTGTGTGTGTGTGTGTGTGTGTGAACAGAAAAACCCGCTGATAGGCGAACATTCGTCTGCTGGTGAATTGGCTTTAAGATAAAATGGACAAACTAGGACCTCTGTGTCTGCGCTGCGGCTGCCTCCCCATTTCACAAATCTATTTTGCCTATTAAATGCAAAGTTTTTAATTTCAAAAGCATTTCTAAATTAAGCTCATATTTCCAACAAACGAAATTCTGAGCCAAAATAGAGCAGTGGTGCTCAAGCGCTTTCCTTCCATTAATGCTCAATAACACTCCTGAGTCTCCGATGCGGTGGCCGGGATATAAACCCACCAACATCTGTGGCATCATTTCTGGAATGACTTATGGAATATTGCTGAGTTACTGCACAATGTTTCAAACAAATGGAAAATTCTGAACAAAGGCTTGGTTTTGGCGAGTGATTGGTTAAATGTCTCATGACTGTTGCAGATCGGCAGGTTCTCATGTGAGATGTTATGCACACACACTGAATTTGGCTTCTTTTTTGTGGCTCTAAAGCAAAAAAAAAAGTTTACTTTGGTTAAAGACATTTTTTGTTAAACTGTTCTAAAGAAACCTTTAGTTGTAAATTGAGAACTGTTTATTCTTAATGATTGTTCTTTGGCTTACCATGTTTCATTAGAGCTTGTTAATCTTGAATATAACTTAATAAAATAAAACTATTGAAAGAAATCTTCATAATCATTTTTAATATGGCAATACTGTCAAACAGATATTCCAACTAAAAACAAAACACATATTAGCTCCGATTTTGGTTAAAATGTAAAGTTGATGTATTTGCACATCAGGATAATTAATTACCAAAAAAGTATATTAATAATTGTTTTGGGAATCGTATCGTTACTCCCAGAATCGGATCGAATCATTAATTGCCTTAAGATTCCCACCCCTAGTTTATCTGCAGGACCGAGTTTGGAGACCCCTGATCTAAAGTCCAAACTCGGTCCTGGAGAGTTTAGCTCCAACCCCCAATCAAACACACCTGAACCAGCTCATCAGTGTCTAACTAGGGCCGTGTAAAGCCCTATTTGCATGGGATTAGTTTTATCTGGACCTCGTGTGATTTAGAAACTACCCCCCCACATCTGAGTTTTGCGTGGCGCATTCGCACGGGATAAGCAAAGCCTGTGATTTTACTCGAATTTACTGACTGTTCTGTTTCTGTGTTTTTCCATTAAGAAAAATATTAAACGCATTCAAGCAATTTACTCCCAAATTGGTGCTCATTCTAAAGTTAAAAGTATAATCCGCGCGGCCGCACAGGAATTCATAACGGTGCGCATTATATGCAGCGGCATTCTTCGTGAAAGATAAAGATAGAAATGCGCACAGGAAACAAAAACCTTGCAAATATTATAAACGATCCGCCAACTCAATTTGGGAGTAAATAGCTTGAATGCGTTTAATATTCTTAATGGAAAAACACAAAAACAGAACAGTACAATGACAAACTCGCTTAAATGGGCGCGTTTACATTTAGCTTTGAAACTGAATCTTCCGCAGTATATAGTTATTAAATTGCTCAGTTCAGTTTAATTGTAGCATCTGTTCTGTAACTGAATAAAATTATATTTATTACTATAAAACAATCAAAATGATAGATACGACTGTTTATAATTTCATACAGCTATATCTATAACGAAAAAACATTTACAAGTATTGACATCATATCCGGGAGAGAAGTCAGTAAATTAGAGTAAAATCACAGGCTTTGCTTATCCCGTGCGAATGCGTCGCGCAAAATTCAGATGTGGAGGAGTCATTTCTAAATCACGCGAGGTCCCCAGATAAAACTAATCCCGTCCGAATAGGGCTTTACAAGGCCCTAGTTAGACACTGATGAGCTGGTTCAGGTGTGTATGATTGGGGTTGGAGTTTGGAGAGCCGGATCTAAAGGGTAAGCTGCAGGTCACCTGGCTGAGCAGCTGTCCGTGGAAGATAGTGTTGAGCACTTTGAGGACTTGTTTGGACAGTTTCCGCTGTGTGATGGGGATCAGGAAGTGTTTCTTGGGTCCGTCCGACTCCAGTTCCTGCTGGACTTTATCCAGGAGCTCGCACAGGAACTCCTGCGCATCCTGCTGGTCGTATCCGCGGAACGCCGGGATCAGGTTCCACACGGAGTGCAGCATGGCGAACGGAGACACCAGCGACCAGCGGCCCGACCACATGACCCTGAAGAGCGTGTGCAGCTCGTGGCACAGCGACATCTGCTGGCGACTTGAGGACCGCGGCTCTTTCGGCTGCACCAGTTCGGCTGAGCTCAGACTGGGCGGGACGTTCTGTTTGCCGGCTCCACCCAGCGCAGTGAGCCCACCGGCCCCACCCGAGTGGTTGCTCTTAGCGAGCAGCTCCTCCGTCTCGCACAGGTCCAGCGTGAGGAAACACTCCCGGAACTTCTGCAAGTGGCTCAGCACCTGGAGGATGGAGTTCATGTAGCATGTGTTGCCGAGGTTGCGCAACCCCGTGACGCCCGGCGCTAGTTTCCTGCGCCGCGACGCCTGATACCGGTGCAAGCGGCCCGT
This sequence comes from Gobio gobio, assembly GCF_949357685.1. Lineage (NCBI taxonomy): Eukaryota > Metazoa > Chordata > Actinopteri > Cypriniformes > Gobionidae > Gobio > Gobio gobio. The sequence goes on along the minus strand of NC_137120.1, from coordinate 1,154,285 downwards.
GCTGCGGAGGGGTTTGCGCGAAAGAGGCTTGTGCGATAGCAGGGGAGCCGAAGGGAGTCGTTCCGGAGGGTCGCGGAACTTTCGAGGGACGAGGGCGAGCGTCGGACGCGGAGCCTGAGTGAGCAACCGCGCGCTTTTCCTCGGCGGGACGTTGGCGAGTTCCCCCAGGAGCCGCTTCTTGACCTCCCTGCGCTGCCGCCGCTTCTCCTCCCGCTCCTGCTCCAGCTTCTCCTCGCGCTTCCTCTGCTCCTCCTGTTGCTGGATCCTCCAGTGGCGCAGGGCACTTTGGAGGAGGGTCTTGCGCCGGTGCCACAACGCCGTCTGCATGGCCCCCCGCGGCCCCGCCTCGCACACTCGATGCCCCACATCGCCCGCGGCCGACCTCAGGGAGCGCTGACCAGGGCTGCGGACGGTAGACAGAGCCCCTCGGAGGAGCTTCAGGTCTCCCTCCACGTTATCGTTCAACACGTAATCTCCGCACGCGAAGCAGAAGACGTCCAGCTCGCGGACGTCCATGGCCAGCGGGTGCCCGGCCTGCTGGAAGTGGCTCAGCGAGTGCTCCTCCATATAGCGCCCGCACGCCACGTGGGCGCACTTCAGACACGCCCACAGCGACTCCATGGTGCCGCAGTCCACGCAGCGCCACATCTGCGGGTTGAGGATGGAGTGGCCGTGGCCCAGGCGGAACCGCACCACATGCTTACAGCGATCCATGTCTCCCAACACGCATGAGCACTCGGAGTCAGGAACCAGACGCCATGCCCGCGCTCATCCTGAGGACCACAGAGAGAGAAGCGGCTTACAATGTGTTCAACTACACACAACATCCAGAACGCGGTGGAGGACTCACTGTGAGAAAGCTTCAGCATCAGAGCGGATGCGTCCCGCTGCCGAAGAGTCTACAGGACTTCATAACGCCGAGCGAACGCTGTGGACAAGAGAAAAACACACTTTATTTACTTCAACACGCGACACATAAATGCACGGCAAACAACAGCTAACAAAACAATTAAAGCCGTGTTGCCACCAAACTTTTTTTACGGGAACTTTTTTTTCCCCCAGATCTGCTTCTGTCTGCGTTTCCACTGCGGTCTAAAGTACCGCGAAGATTAGGCGAATTAGTTCGGTGATGTAGGACTGCGCGCGGCTGCTCCTCCCAGTCAACGACGAACAATAATCATTCACTGTCTGCAACAATAACAAGTGGAGGAGATACAAGCAAAAGTTTTAGTGCTGTAAAGTGTTTTAATGTTAACTATTTTTCTAGGTGGAACACAGGTTTATCGAGGGAACGTAAAGTTTCTCTGGGGAACGCAAAGGTTTAACGAGAGAACGTAAAGTTTCTCTGGGGAACGCAAAGGTTTAACGAGAGAACGTAAAGTTTCTCTGGGGAACGCAAAGGTTTAAAAAGAGAACGTAAAGTTTATCTGGGGAACGCAAAGGTTTATCGAGAGAACGTAAAGTTTATCTGGGGAACGCAAAGGTTTAACGAGAGAACGTAAAGTTTCTCTGGGGAACGCAAAGGTTTATCGAGAGAACGTAAAGTTTATCTGGGAAACAAGTTTTACGAGAGAATGGAAAGTTACTACTTAAGACCTGCTACTGTCTGTGTTTCCACTGCGGTCTAAAGTACCGCGAAGATTAGGCCAATTAGTTCGGTGATGTAGGACTGTGCACAGCTGCTCCTCCCAGTCAGAGATGAACAATAATCATTTTTGCGCGATACTGTCTGCAACAATAACAAGTGGAGGAGATGCAAGCACGCTGCTTTTGCTAGTTATGTATTGGTTTACTAAAGATTTACTAAAATGGCGGAAAAGAAACGAGCGCTGATACTAAAGCGTATTCTGAAAGCTCGTAAAGCTAGATTTAAAATAAGATAACGTATGTTATGATCAGCTGTTACGGACCGAGAGATGGCGGAGACGAACGCACACCATTAGACAGAAAGAGCGAGACTGATACTGAACACAGAACGAACCTCGCAAAAGACTTTTAAAAATGCCGGTTGAAATAAAATGCTGCGCGAGCTCAACCAATCGGCATGTTCAGCGCCCAAGTCCCACCCCCGAAAGTTCCCGAACTTTGAGAAAGTACTGCCTCGCGAGCCGTTTGGAGGGGGAAATATTTACTCAGAACTTCATTTAGACCCTGCGGTCGAAACACACCGAAGTTCCAGCCCAGAGTTCCTGCGGTGGAAACGCGGCTCAAGTTATGAAAACACTTCTGAATGTTCTCAAAAACTTTTTTTTTTACTTCTTGGTTGCGCGACTGTTAAGGAAATCCTTTTTTATAATATTATGGGAACGTTCCCAAACAAGTCGAAACATTTTAAAAAGCGCCAAACGTCCAACTAAAACGTGGTTAACGTGTCTATAGCTAACAGGGAACGTTCTCTCAATGTTACGAACAAACGTTCCTCCGGTAACGTTAATAAAGTTATCAGGTCTTAAATAACGTTCTCAGAACATTTACACCGTTTTAGTTGGATGTTTGGCGCTTGTTTTGGAATATTCCGAGAACATTCAGAAGTAACGTTCCCATAATGTTTGAAGAATGGATTTCCTTAACATTCGCACAACCAATAAGTAAACAAATTGTTTTGTGAACATTCAGAAGTGTTTTCATAACTTAATAGTTTTGTTAGCTGTTGTTTGTCGTGCATTTCTATGCCATGTGTGTGTGTGTGTGTGTTTGTGTGAGAGAGAGTATTTGAGAGTGTGTAGTTGTGTTTATATACTAGAATGTATGACTGAGTCTCTCTTTAGTATTTGTGCGTTTGTGTTTGTCACACCATACTGTGTGTGTGTGTGTGTGTGTGTGTTATGAGTATGTGACTCTGTTGTTTGAATGTTTGTGTGCGTGTGTGTGTGTGTGTGTGTGTGTGTGCTAACCCGCTAGCGCTACTTACAGAACAAAAGACGCTCCGCCGGGAGACACGCGGAATTCGCGGTAGCGGCGGATCCGGGAGGCTCCAGCCCCGGCGCTTGATCGGTGCGGTTGTGCGCGTGTTTACACCGGCGCGAGAGATCTGTTACTTTAAATCCGTGGAACAAAAACCAGAAAGAGCCGCAGCCACAGAATAAAAACTCACACGGAAAACCCACCGATCAGCTTTGAACCGGGCCCTCCGCGCGAGTCCTCCACGGAACCGCCGGTAAATGTGTCTGACGAGTAAAATGACGGTTAATATTAGCGGGGTTTTTTTTACACTCGCTTTCGGCTGTTATTTACCGCCATCATCCGCACGCGCGAGCTGTCACCATTTTCGGCTCAACCAAACTCGCCGAGCGCCGGCGTCACTGCGCTCTGATTGGCTGAGGCGCGTTCAATCGCTTCACCACCGTGTTCTGATTGGTCGAGAGGGCGAACGGTGGCCGGCTCTTCATGCGGCTGTGGAGACGTCCGTCAGGTTTTTAAAGCTCCAGAGGCGGGGTCAGATGAACAGATTAACCTCGTCCAAATCACGAGCAGATTTATTTTGCGCTAAAATCATAAGCAAGTGTTTTATACACCAATACACTGCAACGCGAAAGACACAAACGGCAAAACAAAGACTAACGTAAGGACTTTACGGTTCACAGGAACGCGCATGAGGCACCGCGGGTTACCCAGCATGCTTTGCGAATGTAGTTAAATCAGAGCCCAGAGTTTGAACGGGTTTCGAGGTATTCATAATCACTATAGTTTACATTTCACGGTAATATGTGACCACAAAATTGAGAGTTATAGATCTTAGGCAGAATTAATAATCTCTGATGTGTGGTTTGAAGGACAATATTTGAAAATCTGAGGGTGCAAAAACATCTAAATATGGAGAATATCTCCTTTAAAGTTGTCCAGATGAAGTCCTTAGCACACATATCACTACTAATTATACATTTATGATATGGAAATTTACAAAATATCGAACATGATCTTAATATCCTGATACAGCCGTGACATCAGCACTGATGAGATGTGGAATATTGTGTTATTTGGACATTAATTTTCTAGCTTGATCTCCCAAAATAAACAACCAAATGTGAATCATACAGGATCATTAAAGCTAAACACAGGGTCTGTTCTAAGTGAAGTATTGAGTTAAATCAAGCTCTGGAGCGCTGGACTTCCTCAGTGCGTTCTGCTCATGCATATTCATATAAACCGGTATTAATAGCCAATAATCTGCACCCTCGTCTGTTAAATGCAAATGTGCTGCTCCTCTTCAAACATCAAAGCTGACGTTCTCCAAGACAATCATCACTTACAGAAATCTGCCCCAGACCCTGGCGTGTTGAGTTCCTGCACGCAGACCAGCCGTCATAAGTGTGTGTGTGTGTGTGTGTGTGTGTACTCAGAGATCAAGACCAGTGTCAGGAATAAACTGAAGGGACTCGTCAGTGTCTCTAAATTAGTTTTATTAGTGACTCTTCAATACAATTCAGCCGAGCTCTGGAGGCGTGCAGTGGGCGGAGCTAAAGAGACACACACTCACACACACACACACACACACTCACTGCCTGCGGTTTCCACTCATGATGGGAACACACACACACACACACACACACACACACACACTTGCAGAACTCCGCAAACATAAACTGCATCCACTGTCCCCTTAACGCTGGTTATTTGTGAAGCTGAACAACGTGATCTCTCTCACACACACACACACACACACACACACACACACACACACACACACACACACACACACACACACACACACACACACACACACTTCTTTAGTGACATTGTTGATCTCGTGTCTAAAAACACAACGACAACCTGAACGGAACTCGATGATGTGAGTGTGTGTGTGTACTTAAAGAAGAACTGCCATATAAGGAGTTCCGCCCTTTATGACATCATACAGGGTCATACTCAGAAACACTTCCCGGATCTTCTCTAATCCTGAAGGAGTGTGTGTGTCACAGCTGAGGTGTGTGTGTATGTGTGTGTATGTGTGTGTCACACGTCACGTGTTCTGAAGCGGCGTTCGTGTGTATCATGAACTCTATCAGCAGAACGCAGGACAATAACACGATTACAACTCTAAGAAAACAGTTTATTTTACAAACTCTAATGTACACACAAAATATCAAAATAACACAAACACAGAAGAAAAGGAGAAATGTTCTCGTCACATGTGTAACGTTCTCTGAGGACTGACACCGGTGTGTGTGTGTGTGTGTGTGTGTGGTTTAGCTGAAGTGTGTGTGTGGTTTAGCTGAAGTGTGTGTGTGTGTGTGTGTGGTTTAGCTGAAGTGTGTGTGTGTGTGTGGTTTAGCTGAAGTGTGTGTGTGTGTGTGTGTGTGTGGTTTAGCTGAAGTGTGTGTGTGTGTGTGGTTTAGCTGAAGTGTGTGTGTGTGTGTGTGTCAGCTGAGGTGTGTGTGTGTCAGCGCGCCCCGCTGCCGGGCGGCCCCTGTTGTTTGCGGGCTCTACAGAAGGTGTGTGTGTGTGTGTGTGTGTCAGCGCGCCCCGCTGCCGGGCGGCCCCTGTTGTTTGCGGGCTCTACAGAAGGTGTGTGTGTGTGTGTGTGTGTGTGTCAGCTGAGGTGTGTGTGTGTCAGCGCGCCCCGCTGCCGGGCGGCCCCTGTTGTTTGCGGGCTCTACAGAAGGTGTGTGTGTGTGTGTGTGTGTGTGTGTCAGCGCGCCCCGCTGCCGGGCGGCCCCTGTTGTTTGCGGGCTCTACAGAAGGTGTGTGTGTGTGTGTGTGTGTCAGCTGAGGTGTGTGTGTGTCAGCGCGCCCCGCTGCCGGGCGGCCCCTGTTGTTTGCGGGCTCTACAGAAGGTGTGTGTGTGTGTGTGTGTGTCAGCTGAGGTGTGTGTGTGTCAGCGCGCCCCGCTGCCGGGCGGCCCCTGTTGTTTGCGGGCTCTACAGAAGAGCTCCAGGTATTGGCTCATGGTGTCCATGCAGTCGACCGGCGCGCTCAGGCCCTCAGGTTTGCTGGTGAAGAGCGAGGGCAGCTCGGGGGCCTGGGGGCCCAGGAAGCTCTGCATGAACTCCTTCATGAGGTTCCAGCAGTCCCCGGGGATCACACAGGCGCAGTACTCCACCTACACACACACACACACACACAGTGTTAACTCTCACCCGCTGTCTCTGGACTCACTGATTCATAACGCTCTGAACCGCTGAATCAACTCACTGATTCATAACGCTCTGAACCGCTGAATCGACTCACTGATTCATAACGCTCTGAACCTCTGAATCGACTCACTGATTCATAACGCTCTGAACCGCTGAATCGACTCACTGACTCATAACGCTCTGAACCGCTGAATCGACTCACTGATTCATAACGCTCTGAACCGCTGAATCGACTCACTGATTCATAACGCTCTGAACCGCTGAATCGACTCACTGATTCATAACGCTCTGAACCGCTGAATCGACTCACTGATTCATAACGCTCTGAACCGCTGATTCGACTCACTGACTCATAACGCGCTGAATCGACTCACTGATTCATAACGCTTCGAAGCTTCATGATGCCGTGTTTTGAAATCGTCATCTCTATATAAGTCGTTATTTAGGGTTTTTTTGCGCACAGAAACTATTCTGGTCTTCATAAAGTTATTGTAGAGCCGCTGTAGTGAGATGGACTTTGTAACTTTAGTCTTTAGTGTCTTTTAAGGGTCTTGAGAGTGTAAAGTTGAGCCAATGGAGGCCTTTCAGAGCATCAGATTTACACTAAAATATCTTCATTTGTGTCTGAAGATGAACGGAGGTCTGACGGGTGTCCAACCACATGAGGCTCAGTCATTAATCACACAATTTACAGTTTTGGCTGAACTAACCCTTTGACGAGCGCTGAGCTGATCCACTGGAGCTCACAACTCAGAAAAACGGCAGATAAAATGTTCAAATAGGCAATCTTTATATAAATAAACCACATATTTGAGCTTTAAACAACTACATTATCGCCTGAAAAAGTCTTAAAACTATGTTTTGTCGCGCATTAACAGTAGATTTTAACAAAAACAGACGTGTAAACACAGCCCATGTCAGCCATTTCTCACTGAGACGAGCCGCTGGCAGAAGCTCCGCCCATGAGGAGAATCACGTCTGATGTGAGTAAACTCGAGTAAACTCAACATGTTCAAGCGTCCAACTTCGCGCAAAAAATTCGCATCAATCACGTCTGGTGTGAACGCCACATAAGACTCAACATCTGCGAACATCTGCCCCACCTCGACGGAGATGCCCCTGGCGCTGGAGCTCATGGCCACGGTCCCGATCTTCACCAGGAAGTCGCAGTAGCGGTACCGGGCCCCCCGGCTCTCCACTTTATGGCTCTTGGCGTTCTGGAAGTGGCTCTTGAGCTTCACCATCAGGACGTCGAAGTTAGCGTCCGCGCTCAGGCCCGGCCCGCCCTCAAACAGAGCCATGCAGCTCAGCGGCGTCTCCGAGTTATGCATCACGTACAGGAGCTTCGACGGCTGACCTGCGGAGAGAGAGGGAGCGGTTGACATGCAGTGCGGTTTCCATGGTAACGGTGTGCCGCGGTTTCCATGGTTACCGGTGGCGTTTCCCGTGGCGTGGTAGGTCTCGCAGTCCACCCAGAAGTTCCCCTGTTTAACGGCCCCCAGCTGCTCCAGCCTCTTGTGCAGCGCATCCACCGTCTGCTGGACACTCTTGCCCTCGGACACGGCCACCTGACACACACTACACACACACACACACACACATCACTGTACAAACATACGGAACAAAATGGCGTCTTCACTGTCCCCGCGGTGTGTGTTGATAGAAACTAGGGCTGGGTATTGACTAGGGATGCAACACTACAGTTAGTCCACGGTTCAATACACACCTCGGTTTTTACCCACAGTTTTCGGTTGGGTTCTGATGGCTTGTCACATCAGTGTTTTGTTATTCTATTCTTAAGCGACAGGAACAGCAATAGGTTAAGGAGAAAAAAGTCTATTTTTTAATTGCAATACTCTTGCTTTATTTTACTTAAAAGAATTGAAAAACCTTACTTAAACTTAAAACTTTACTTAGAAAAACCCTTGTACACATTCCTAGTGTGTATACTATAATATACATATACAGCATTTAAGTATGAAATTGAATGAATAAATGTAAAAATAAAACACTACATAGACTTCACTATAAAATATACACTGATTCTTATTAAATCTACTGTATTAAAGTTTTTCAGTCAAGAGCAGTGAGTGATTTTCTCTTTGTCTTTTGTTGTTGTATTAACATTAAAGGGATAGTTCGTTAAAAAATGAGAAATGAATACAGGTTTGGAACAATATTAGAGTGAGTAAATAATGACATCATTTTAGAGGTGAACTGTCCCTTTAAGGACAGCGTGTTCACTATAGGCTGCGCCGCTGTCAATTAAAGACCTGCGCTCATCTAATATACAGACACACACCGACTTTACTTTCACTTTACACATAACCGACTGTGTTTATGTTAATCTTGTGTGTATTTGACAGTATTAGCGCAGTAAGACGACTTAGTCCAGTAATCACGTGTTTGACAGGCGTTTAGTGCGCGCGCTCTGAAAAGCGCATGTTTAAACCGCGCACGCAAATGAGCCGGCAAGGCTTTAAAACACATGCAAATAATGAACTTTGGTGATTGTGAATAACTCTAGTGTTCTGTGAGTATAACTCCACCACTAACGTGTGATGTGAATGTATGTCGTGTTGTTCAGTATTGGGATGGAGGAAAATGATAGAATGTGTAGAAAAATACTTAATTAAATGCAAAACCAAAAAACCGCAATTCACAGGCGCATATTGAACCGTGAAGGCCGTACCGAACAGCTCAATATTATATTGAGAATTGTGGCATCCCTAATATTGACACAAATTTCACAATTCGATTCGATTTTCGATTCAATTCAATATGGATTATTTTGGATATGTATCAGGTATAATACATGAGAAATGTTCTCAAGGAAAACTAATTTCTGAACTAATGTCGTAAACTATGGGAGTCAGTTGATACTACATTAGCCGACTAATATTGAAGGTACAAATGAACAGATTTGTATACAAACACTTAAATGACACTAAATTATGTTTGTTTTTTATATAATAATAAAGTTATAATATTAACATTAATATTAATACAATTACACAATCATAATTCTACTCCAATTAGTTTTTTTGAAATATAAACATTTAAAGGGTGGCTGTCATAACTTGCCAGATTTATTAAATATTGAAGAACATTGACAATGAATATCCTCTGTAATGTGCATATAATTATCAAAATGCTCATCTCTAGAGTTAATTTTTCTAGCTGACTAGCGAGTTTATGGACACTGGATATGGTTTTTCTGCCTGTGACATTGTTTACTTGTAAGCCGTTTTACTGACGTCTTTCTGCCGTTGAAACACTGATTGAGCGATTCTATGTGACATGATACAGATTTCGGTAAGTTGTCCTGTATCTTTAACACACTTTCAGAAGCTCATTCGTGTTTATTTCGCGCTGTTACTGGTATTAAAGCGGAAGAGAAAATCCGTTCATCCGCCGGTTCTCGAGCTGATCTCACGCCACAGCGCCAAAACGGTATTCATGTTTTTGAATTTCGTAAACAAAATAGACTAATCGATTCTTGGGATTTAAGAATCGATATTGTTTTGTAAAAGTGATAATCGATTAAAATCGAGAAATCGATATTTTATACCCAGCCCTAATAGAAACGGCTCATTCTAAGGTAATAAACACAAAACTGGCTTTATAAACATATTAATGTGTGTTATTCTGCATTTCTGATAGATCCTCATAAATATTACACACTGCACCTTTAATTAAAAAACACACGTTTCTGTAATATACTCATTCCAACAACAATTTTTTGCTTTTAATTCAGCACACTTTAGTTTTATAAGCACCAGCGCACTCAAAACGACACGTAAAAAACACATTTACTTAACAAAAACATGAAAACAAAAGTGTTTTCCTCACCACGTTACACCCATTTCTTTGGCGCAAACTTCCGCGAGCCCGTGTTTACTTCCGGCTCAATCCGGCTTTCGTGAATAACACAATCCGTTTAAAAAGCGAAACTTTAATCGGACAGTCTGGCTGCGTTCGAAACCGCATACTTCCCTACTATATAGTATGTAAAAAGCAGTAGGCGAGCGAAGAGTATGCTCGAATCCTTTGTATTCATAAAAGAGTAGGCGAGAACTACCAGGGTTTTGGAGTATTTCTCGCGAGATTCGGACGTGCGTATACTGATGTTGCGTTCGAATATGCCTACTTACCTACTATATAGTAGGCGAAAACAGTACGTGAAAGGAGAAGTATGTTCGAAACCTCAGTAATCATAAAAGAGTAGGCGAGAAGTTCCCGGATGGCTTACTGATTCCGCCCAGATTGTGAAGTACCCATCGTCGGATACTTTTCTATTCCTGCCTTCCCATGAGGCCACAGGAAAGGATACGTCAGGCGGAGAAAAGCCAATCAAATGTGAGTATTACAAACCAAAATCACCGTTCCTTGTGTTAAAATCGCATTTGTTGGACTACTGTAGAGTAACGTTAAACTGTTGAATTGTTAAAAGTGTAAAGACGACAGACAGTATAGTGTAGTTGTGATTGGGCTGTAAAAACACGTTTTATTATGTATGAGCTCCAGTAACACACACACACACACACACACACGTCTCCAAAGTGGATTTACATAAACGATATACTTAAAGATAAAGATGCTTACTAAATGTTTATTTAACATCTGACAGGAACATTTTCGATAAGTATTGCAGATGACATCACAGCATGAAATAGACATCTGATCAGAGTGATGTGTGTGTGTGCTATAATGTAGAGTTCACTGTGGTCAACACTGCTTACTTTACATGAACGTCAGTAATGTTAATAGATCTACATAAAGTAACTAAACATAAGTTATCTTTTTTTATTTGTCCATTAGTACTGTTGATGAATTGAGGAACATTAACACATCAGCAACTACCTCAACATTTAAGGCTATTGAGCACATAAACTTTTATGCTTTTATCAAGGTGTTGTTTAAGATCCAGGTAAGATGAATGTTGTCTGATGTTACAGAGGCAGAAGAGCACGTGTGTGTTTATCTGGTGGAGACTGGAGAGAGGGTGATGAAGGAAGCCTGTCATCAAAGGCTTTGAGTATACTACAGAAATGAATAAAACATACATTTAAATCTTAAGTTGTATTTTATTTTAATTTCAAACAGAGTTATTTCAGCACTTTTCTGATTCTTGATGTCTGTGCATTTGCTGCAGAGCTTCTGTGGTTGAGCCTTGCTCAAGGACACACTGGTGGTGACGGCTGCGGAGATCCAAGCAGAAACCTTCTGCTTATCAGTTCAGTGTTTAGCCCACTACACCACAAAAGTCATAAAGCTACAATACAAGTAGCATGTAATTGTAAAAAATATTAAATCAAATATGGCAAGAAATGGGATGCTGACAACATGAATTGTAAAACGTTTTAAGTAGTCATGCTGATGGAGAGCAGGCACACGGATGTTTGGAGTAGACACATCAGCCGTCAGAGATTGTCCCGCACATGTTCTCCACTCTTGCTTCAAGGTTGTGGGGTTCAGAAGGGACAGGAGGGACGGCTAGGACAGGCGAAGGTGTTCACGGTGCTCAACTGCTTCATCAAGCTGTGTTGAGATGGCAGCAGATGTGGGGTTCACCGTCTGTAAATGTGTGAAGGTTTGTTAGAACAATACGTTTGAATAAAGCTTTTTTTCATGGTGACTTATTAATTTGTGATGTTTACTTTTATTCATTCTTTTACTCATTAATTCATGTTTCCTATTGTTGTCAGTAAATAAAATATTTTATTAACTCATGCATTTATTCATTGCTTGACTGAAAATTGGTATTCACATCGGCTGCATTTGTTCTAGTGTATTTTCATGCATCGCTATGTCATATGACAACAAGTTGCATTTTGCTTGTTTTACTAAAACAATATAATTTTCAGTAAAAAAAAAAGTAATATAATTAAGTATTGGTCAGCATTTGTTATTATTATTATTGTAAGTGTTTTAGTGGGCTAGCAATGCAATTCATTCTGGAGTAATCTTAATTTTGAATAGTAATAACTTACATTTTAAGAGTATAAAATCAACAGTGTTCTCCCAAGGTGAGATCTTCGAGCAGCTGAAAGACGTCCTCGTTGCAGACTCTGAGGGAAACCGCACAGGTCGGGCTGTGGAGTTACTGATGCTTTGAGCTGTTACTGCACCTGTCACTCATAGGCCTATCTTTTATTTTATAATTACATGGTTGTATCTTTAACAATCCTAATAATAAAACAAATAGCATGGGTTTGCATACATTATATACAAAGAAAAAACAATAACAAGGTTAGATATCTTTGAATAAGGGATTGAGGGATAAAACAGGAGTTAAATTTAAAAAGGAAAATATAAAGGAGATTTAGGCAAATTTTGCTTGTGGATGACATGCTTTGCATATAAAATAAAGAAATTAACAACATATTTAAGAGATCACGATTGTGGGTTTTGGTAAGGATAAAACTGGGTCAGATTAGTAGGGTTAATATCACAAAATAAATGGGCAGCTGTTTCTTCAACAAGCCCACACAATTAGCAAGTTTAATCAATATTAAGATATTTATAGATCGATGAATTAAACCTGTCACTCGTCTTTCAAGTTGTTGCGCTTGAGATAACGTTGTAGGTCACATGATAACGTCAACATGGCGCATAAAGTGCGGATCGCATTCATACTTAACGAGATCAGGCAATATAGTACCTACTCTTTTAGAGCTCGTTAAGTAAGTACTTATTGAAAATGAGTACCTACTCAATGAGTATGCGGTTCCGAACGCAGCCTCTGTAAATATCAGTATTTATCTATATAACTTAATAAAATGGTCGCAAATGCGCCGAGACGTCGATTGAGCGCGACACAGCTCGTGTGAGCGGAAGTAAACAGTGTCGCGAGCGCCGGTCTGAGATCAGCTGTTACGCGTGCACGAGCCCAGCGCTCGCTCCATTCATCTGACCTCAGATCAGCCATACAGACACACACTCACACACTGCGCCATTAGCTTCAGACACACGTGTGTTCGGTGCGCAGCGGCATGTCATGCGTTGAGAACGGGGTTAATCATAATAATAGTAATAGTAATAATTCGCCAGCTTCATATTAATAATCGTCATGCCGAAGGTGAAGAGGGGCCGAAGCGGGCCGGAGCGCAGCGGCGTCGGCGTGTCTCTGGCCGATCAGATCCTGCAGGGAGACTCGCTCCGGAGCAGTGGCCGCGTGAAGAACCGAAGCCGGACTCACGAGGAGGAGGAGCAGGAGTATGTGGACGAGAAACTGTCCAGAAAGATCCTACAACAGGCCCGGATACAACAGGACGAGCTGCAGACTGAGTTAGGACTCGCCGCAGAAACCAAAAGACCACCCGCTACTCAACTAGGTGAGTGAAGTTACCTGAGCATATCATAGACCGTTATTGACTGAATCTCATGTTATTGGTGGTGCTACTCGACCCGCTCCGAGCGGGATTCGAACCGACGTTGCGCTCTAACAAGTACAAACCTCTTGAAAACATGGAGACATATAGACGGTTACTGTATTAACTTCACTGTATTAGTGGTGCTTTATCAGTCAAACATGTACAACATTGTATAGTATACTTTACATTAAAGCATATATAACTGGTGCTACTCGACCTGCTCCGAGCGGGATTCGAACCTACGTCTTTAAAGGATTAGTTCACTTTTAAATAAACTTTTGCTGATAGTTTCCTCACCCCCATGTCATCCAAGATGTCCATGTCTTTCTTTCTAAAGTCGAAAAGAAATGAAGGTTTTGGATGAAAACAGTCCAGGGTTTTTCTCCATATAATGGACTTCAATGGGCTCCAAACGGTTCAAGGTCCAAATGACAGTTTCAGTGCAGCTTTAACCGACACCAGATGATGAATAAGGGTCTGATCTAGACAAACCATCAGTTTCTGAGAGAAACCCAGCAGTATTTATGATATTATTTTACCTCTTATCAGACGAGCGTGATCATCTCTGAGCTCAGACATAACTTCCGCTAAGTGAGGTCAAATTAGATCGTGGTCATAGATATATCAATCGTAGATGCCTCATTCTACTGATCCGTGCAGTCGCTAATGAGGCATCTACGTATACATCTATGACCCTGATCGTATTTGACCTCACTCAGCGGAAGTTATGTCTGAGCTCAGAGATGATCACGCTCGTCTGATAAGAGGTAAAATAATAGCATAAATACTGCTGGGTTTCTCTCAGAAGCTGATGGTTTGTCTAGATCAGACCCTTATTCATCATCTGGGGTCGTTTAAAGCTGCACTGAAACTGTCATTTGGACCTTGACCCGTTTGGAGCCCATTGAAGTCCATTATATGGAGAAAAACCCTGGACTGTTTTCATCCAAAACCTTCATTTCTTTTCGACTGCAGAAAGAAAGACATGGACATCTTGGATGACATGAGGGTGAGGAAACTATCAGCAAAAGTTTATTTAAAAGTGAACTAATCCTTTAAAGCTGCTCTCCGTAAGTTTTGTAACCTGCAATTGCAGTTATTTGCGGAATTATCGTGGGTTGTGCGTTGGCACGGCTCCTCAGCGCGGATGAATCTCCTGTTTTGAGAAGTAAGTGTGTCTGTCAGTCACCGCGAAATATCATCTGAAGAAGTAACACAAGTCTGCCACTTTTGTTCTGACCAACTGAGGAAAAAAACATTAATCGCACTATTAAATCTAATGATCGCTTAGCTCAAATCACATCAAAACGTGCTAATTATTGTAACAATTTGTTCTAAAGTTGTTAATGTTTGCAACAATAGCATTGTGTGACTAAGTGTATTGTGTTAGCGATACCTGTAGATTTGAATTTCAGTACTGTCTAATATTTTGCTTTTGTCACTGATGATTGTCCTTTGTTCCTTTCTGGATTACAATCCGCCATTAAAATGATGTGTTTAATTATTCCAGCTGCTGTGAGTAAAGGCTATAAATGATAGTAGCATCCTCACATGCGAGTAATGACGCAAAGACGAACGGCGGCATGCTTGAATTTCCCGATATAATAGTACCAGCATTTAAATTATAACGCATTATTACAAGCTTAGTGTTGTGAATCGGGCTGAGGTAAGGAGATCGTTTTCAACACTGGCTGGTTATGTGCTTGCTTAAATTATTTTTAACCAAAAATAGTTACGCATTGCAGCTTTAACCAGTGTTAAAGACTGAAGCCTCTGGCGTCAGTCGCTCCGAGCGGGATTCGAACCGGAGTCTCCGGCGTGGGAGGCAGAGGACTGAGCTTTACACTCCCTCACCAAATGTAATGCTGCGTTCACACCAAACGCGAATAGAGCGTCAAAATCGCGTCTAGTTTCACGCGCAAACATTTTTAATGCATTCGCGCGTCCGTGGCGAATTGGACGCGTGTAGAAATCGAGCGCTGGAAGCGAAATTGACGCGCGTTCAAGGCGCTCCAGGAGAAATATGTCAAAACACCACTGCCTCTTTTCATTTACATTAAAAATATATATTAAACATGAATAGCCACACATGTGGTCCAGGCCACGCCTACATTATCTTCACTGCATGTATGTTTAAATATCCTAAAACATAAAGTGATGAAACTTCTCTTTGCCCTCAGTCAAAACGCTTTGCAGACAACAAATGATGATCATGAGAGCAAAGATCAGCCGTTAGATCAGCACAAGATGATTTATATCTGATGTTTAACTACAGAAGGACTGTCTGAGGAAAGGCTGCTCTCGCTGGGGTTAATGAGCGCTGAGCGCCGCTGATCGCCTGGATCTCCAAAAACACACAATGATTTTTTTTAAATAGGCGCTCTCTTTATAAATAAACCACTGATTTGAGCTTTAAACAACTACATTCCCACCTGAAAAAGTCTTAAAACTACATTTTGTGACACAATAGTAGTATTTTTAAATTATGCAGGGTTTCTCATCGTCACTTCATCATGTGACCGCAGCGAGCAGGCTCCTGATTGGTTAACGCACCGCAAATTGACGCCAAAGTTTAAATTTTTCAACTCGGGCGTCAGACGCGAATTTGCTTCAAACACGTGAATGCACAAAAGCACGACTTGCATGTAACGCGTGTATCGCGCAAGACGTTCAATTTGCGTCATTCGCGCCGCGGGACCTCCAGACGCGCGTCAACGCGCCTTTCCATTGCCTTAACATTGAAATCACTCGCACCCGACGCTCTAATCGCGTTTGGTGTGAACGCAGCATAAGAGCCGCTCCGAGCGGGATTCGAACCGGGGTCTCCGGCGTGGGAGGCCAGGGGACTGAGCTTTACTGGCCTACGTCCATTACACTTAATCAGTCAAACATAAACAGTGTATAACACACTTTACATTAAAGCAGATGAACAGAGATCTAACAGAACCGCGGTGTCCGTGTTTCAGGTCCGAGTGTGAACGATGGAGACTCTGATGACGAGTGGCCGGCTCTGGGGGAGGTGGAGGAGACGGCCGGAGAGGTGGAGGTGGATGCGGAGGATGAGAAGGCCATTGAGATGTTCATGAACAAGAACCCGCCGCTCAGGTGAGCTCCAGTGGGTCCAGTGTGTGTACGCGAGCTGGACTGAGCATCATGTGACGCGTGTGTGTGTGTGTGTGTGTGTGTGTGTGACAGACGTACGCTAGCCGACATCATCATGGAGAAGATCACGGAGAAGCAGACGGAGGTGGGCTCGGTGATGTCCGAGGTGTCGGGCCGGGCCGTCTCTCAGCTGGACCCCAGAGTGGTGGAGGTGTACCGGGGCGTCAGCAAGGTCCGCCACATCCGCTCGCGTGCTAATGCTAGCTGATGTTAGCGCATGATGTGTCTGACGTCACTCTCTCTCTCCGCAGGTCCTGGCCAAATACCGCAGCGGGAAACTTCCCAAAGCCTTTAAGATCATCCCGGCTCTCTCCAACTGGGAGCAGGTGCTGTACCTCACCGAGCCGGAGACCTGGACCGCCGCCGCCATGTATCAGGCCACCAGGTCAGAGGTCAAATCACACGGAATTTCGTAGAATTGTTATTAGGGGCCACACCAATTTTGGAGTCTCTAAGGGCGTTTTCACACTGAGAGTCCGCACCAAGGTCCGATCCGAAGTTCATGTTTTGATACATTTGATACTTTCGGTTAGTTTTGGTTTGGTTTCTCATTGCCATCATGTGAGCGCACTAAAGAACTGCACATGACACACGCGTGTCCACTCGTCTTCATCATGTGAGCGCACTAAAGAACTGCACTAAAGAACTGCACATGACACACGCGTGTCCACTCGTCTTCATCATGTGAGCGCACTAAAGAACTGCACTAAAGAACTGCACATGACACACGCGTGTCCACTCGTCTTCATCATGTGAGCGCACTAAAGAACTGCACTAAAGAACTGCACATGACACACGCGTGTCCACTCGTCATCATCATGTGAGTGCACTAAAGAACTGCACATGACACACGCGTGTCCACTCGTCTTCATCATGTGAGCGCACTAAAGAACTGCACATGACACACGCGTGTCCACTCGTCATCATCATGTGAGCGCACTAAAGAACTGCACATGACACACGCGTGTCCACTCGTCATCATCATGTGAGCGCACTAAAGAACTGCACATGACACACGCGTGTCCACTCGTCTTCATCATGTGAGCGCACTAAAGAACTGCACTAAAGAACTGCACATGACACACGCGTGTCCACTCGTCTTCATCATGTGAGCGCACTAAAGAACTGCACATGACACACGCGTGTCCACTCGTCATCATCATGTGAGCGCACTAAAGAACTGCACATGACACACGCGTGTCCACTCGTCATCATCATGTGAGCGCACTAAAGAACTGCACATGACACACGCGTGTCCACTCGTCATCATCATGTGAGCGCACTAAAGAACTGCACATGACACACGCGTGTCCACTCGTCTTCATCATGTGAGCGCACTAAAGAACTGCACATGACACACGCGTGTCCACTCGTCTTCATCATGTGAGCGCACTAAAGAACTGCACATGACACACGCGTGTCCACTCGTCTTCATCATGTGAGCGCACTAAAGAACTGCACATGACACACGCGTGTCCACTCGTCATCATCATGTGTTCGGCATCTGGACTGTGATTGGTTTGTAAACGGACGAGCGTCTGACGCGTCTTTGACTAGAGTGAATGAACGGACTCATATCACCGCCACTATTGAACAGTGGCATTGCTGGACTATTTTCTTTTCGTTACGTTTAAAAGTGGACATTTCAAGCTTTATATTCACATATTTCTCATGTTTGTGAGACGAGTATCTGCTGAGTTTCAGTTTATTGTTCATGTGTAAAGCATGTGATCGCTCCCGCCATTATTGTCTGCTGTAGACTATTTGCTTCTTATTTATTAAATCCAGGCAATTATCTGATTAAACGTTGATTAAAATTAAGATAAAATTTATACAAAACGAAATTCACCTTAAAGAAAGGCTTTCTACGCAAAATCATACAAAATTTATTTCAAAAAATCATTTCTGACCTTCTGTCTTCTGACATATTGCGCATCTTTTCACTTTTCATAATCAATGTAGTGGAGATGAAGTTTAGAAATAACATTATAATATTAAAACAAAAAAACAGGAACTTCCTGTAAATGCTCTGAGAGTCTGAACCGAACAGAAAATGCTTTCACACTAGAAACGAACCGAAGCTTTGTTCAGTTTGATCTTCTCTGAGATGTGTGTGTGTGTGTGTGTGTGTGTGTGTGTGTGCAGGATCTTCTCTGATGTGTGTTTGTGTGTGTGTGTGTGTGTGTGTGTGTGTGTGCAGGATCTTCTCTGATGTGTGTGTGTGTGCAGGATCTTCTCTGAGATGTGTGTGTGTGTGTGTGTGCAGGATCTTCTCTGATGTGTGTTTGTGTGTGTGTGTGTGTGTGTGTGTGTGTGTGTGTGTGTGTGTGTGCAGGATCTTCTCCTCTAACCTGAAGGAACGCATGGCTCAGCGCTTCTTTAACCTGGTGCTGCTGCCCAGAGTCCGCGATGACATCACCGAGTACAAGCGGCTGAACTTTCACCTCTACAGCGCGCTGAAGAAAGCCCTCTTCAAGCCCGGAGCCTGGTTCAAAGGTCAGTCCGTGTGCAGGGCTTGAGATGTGTGACGTGTGTATCTGAACACTAGAGGACGCTGGGAACTCTCTCTAGATCTCAGAGAACAAACTCAGACACATTTCAGATTACTCAAACCTTTGTGGAAGTCAAACTAAATAGAAATATATAAGATGAACGCAAACTATAAATGACAAAAGCATATGGCAAAACATTCATACACATATTGTGTGTGAGTAAATCAGCAGCCGGTCCGTCTCTTAAAGGGCCAGTCCCCCATTAATGAGGATCCTGTGGTCGTCTCTAATGTCCTCAAACCCTCAGACTCTCCTCAGATAAAGCCATCGAGTCTCTTCAGAACATCTGGAATGATCCGCTCCCTCCGTATGGATCAGTTGTGTGTTGTGTGTCTTTGCTCAGTGTGTGTTGGTTCTGTTGCTGTTGTCGGCTGTGAGGACCTTTAAAATAACTGAACTCATTTGGCGGAGTGATATGGAACTTTAATGCGGTCAAAACCTGCCGGAACTACTTTCCCTGAAAATAACTACACCCCTTCAGTTCGTCAGCCAATCAGAATCAGGCATTCAGCAGCTCTGCAGTGGAAATATAGATGAATGCTTATTAAAGTGGTCAAGAGTGTTTGGTGATTGGCTTTAAAGGGTTAATTCACCCAAAACTGTAAATTGTGTGATTAATGACTGAGCCTCATGTGGTTGGACACCCGTCAGACCTCCGTTCATCTTCAGACACAAATGAAGATATTTTAGTGTAAATCTGATGCTCTGAAAGGCCTCCATTGGCTCAACTTTACACTCTCAAGACCCTTAAAAGACACTAAAGACTAAAGTTACAAAGTCCATCTCACTACAGCGGCTCTACAATAACTTTATGAAGACGAGAATAGTTTCTGTGCGCAAAAAAACCCTAAATAACGACTTATATAGTGATGACGATTTCAAAACACGGCCTCATGAAGCTTCGAAGCGTTATGAATCAGTGAGTCGATTCAGCGCGTTATGAGTCAGTGAGTCGAATCAGCGGTTCAGAGCGTTATGAATCAGTGAGTCGATTCAGCGGTTCAGAGCGTTATGAATCAGTGAGTCGATTCAGCGCGTTATGAGTCAGTGAGTCGAATCAGCGGTTCAGAGCGTTATGAATCAGTGAGTCGATTCAGCGGTTCAGAGCGTTATGAATCAGTGAGTCGATTCAGCGGTTCAGAGCGTTATGAATCAGTGAGTCGATTCAGCGGTTCAGAGCGTTATGAGTCAGTGAGTCGATTCAGCGGTTCAGAGCGTTATGAGTCAGTGAGTCGATTCAGCGGTTCAGAGCGTTATGAGTCAGTGAGTCGATTCAGCGGTTCAGAGCGTTATGAGTCAGTGAGTCGATTCAGCGGTTCAGAGCGTTATGAGTCAGTGAGTCGATTCAGCGGTTCAGAGCGTTATGAATCAGTGAGTCAATTCAGCGGTTCAGAGCTTTATGAATCAGTGAGTCGATTCATGATTTGGATCGTGTGTCAAACCGCTGAATCGACTCACTGATTCATAACGCTTCGAAGCTTCATGAGGCCGTGGTTTGAAATTGGGGTGTTAATAAAGGCCTTATGAAGCGAATCGATGCCTTTGTGTGGGAAAAATATCCATATTTAAAACTTTATCAAGTAAACTTTCGGCCTTCCCTGTTCAGTTTCTGGAGGAAGTGTGTAAAGTTCTCCTGCGGATGGAAAGACTAACGCTCAGCTCCGCTCGTCATGACGTCACACACACATCTGGAGTTTCACTTTCAACATTCAACACTTTTACACAGAAGGCGGAGGCCGAAAGTTTACTTGATAAAGTTTTAAATATGGATATTTTTCTTCCACAAACGCTTTGATTCGCTTCAGAAGGCCTTTATTAACACCCCAGAGCCGCTGGAGCAGTTATATGACGCACAGATGCACGTTTTGGGCACTTATGATCCATATTCAGCTCCTGCTGCAGTATTTCAGTCACTGAGAACAGCAGGACGTTTTTAAAACGCTTAACGTGAAAAACACTATAAGGTGAGCTGCACCAATAAGGATTAAATGAAGCAAAGTTTAAAGGATTTGGGATCTGGGCGTTCCTATAAGCGGCACATCCCTCCAGACACGCCTCCAGACACGCCCCAGACATGCCTCCAGACACGCCTCCAGACACGCCCCAGACACGCCTCCAGACACGCCTCCAGACACGCCCCAGACACGCCTCCAGACACGCCCCAGACACGCCTCCAGACACGCCTCCAGACAAATGATTACCCAGAATAACACAAATGCCCTCCAATGGCGGAGAAGATCTCACTCCTACAGTAACCAGTGACTGAGTCCGGCTCGAGGACAATAGTGTGTAATGGAACAGGAAGTTTCCCGAACACCGGCTGAATCAACATCAGGAACATCAGCCACTCTGAGAACTGAAGAGCAGATCTCGGTTCAGATGTAGAGCGGCTCATTTTTGCTCTAAGAGCTGGACACTCTTCTTCCCAGTGTCCTGTCTTCAGGCAGTAAGCACACTGATGGCTTTATCAGCCGAACCGCTCTGCTTTTCCTCAAGCTTCACATCAACAGGCAAAAGAGATCGAGTCCCCATAGGAGCCCTTTCCAGAGAGCCATTTAACCCACAGCAATGATTCACTTTAACATCTCGAATGATTCGCTTTAACATCTCCAATGATTCGCTTTAACATCTCCAATGATTCGCTTTAACATCTCAAATGATTCACTTTAACATCTCCAATGATTCGCTTTAACATCTCAAATGATTCACTTTAACATCTCCAATGATTCGCTTTAACATCTCAAATGATTCGCTTTAACATCTCGAGTGATTCGCTTTAACATCTCCAATGATTCACTTTAACATCTCCAATGATTCGCTTTAACATCTCGAATGATTCGCTTTACATCTCGAATGATTCGCTTTAACATCTCCAATGATTCACTTTAACATCTCGAATGATTCGCTTTAACATCTCGAATGATTCGCTTTAACATCTCGAATGACTCGCTTTACATCTCGAATGATTCGCTTTAACATCTCGAATGACTCGCTTTACATCTCGAATGATTCGCTTTAACATCTCGAATGATTTGCTTTAACATCTCGAATGATTCGCTTTAACATCTCGAATGATTCGCTTTAACAGCTCGAATGATTCGCTTTAACATCTCCAATGATTCGCTTTACATCTCGAATGATTCGCTTTAACATCTCCAATGATTCGCTTTAACAGCTCGAATGATTCGCTTTAACATCTCGAATGATTTGCTTTAACATCTCGAATGATTCGCTTTAACATCTCGAATGATTCGCTTTAACATCTCGAATGATTCGCTTTAACATCTCGAATGATTCGCTTTAACATCTCGAATGATTCGCTTTAACATCTCGAATGATTCGCTTTAACATCTCGAATGATTCGCTTTAACATCTCGAATGATTCGCTTTAACATCTCGAATGATTCGCTTTACATCTCGAATGATTCGCTTTAACATCTCGAATGATTCGCTTTAACATCTCGAATGATTCGCTTTAACATCTCGAATGATTCGCTTTAACATCTCGATGGATTCGCTTTAACATCTCGAATGATTCGCTTTAACATCTCGAATGATTCGCTTTAACATCTCCAATGATTCGCTTTACATCTCGAATGATTCGCTTTAACATCTCCAATGATTCGCTTTAACAGCTCGAATGATTCGCTTTAACAGCTCGAATGATTCGCTTTAACATCTCTGAGTCGACACACATTCATCAGCAATGACCGCAGCCCCTCTGCATTCTGGGTATTACGCTCCGTTAGGAAAACACACACGTGTTCAGGTCAGGTGTTTTTAACAGTAATGCTGCGTTCACACCAAACGCCAATAGAGCGACAAAAATCACGTCTACTAGTTTGACGCTTGAACACTTTGAATCCATTCGTGCGTCCGCAGTGAATTGGACACGTGTATAAATCGAGCGTTTGAAGGGAAATATGTCATAAAACACCTCTGCCTCTTTTCATTTACATTAAATATATGAAGAGTTTCGTTGCAAAACGAGATATATCCATTTTGAGAAATGTTGGTTATTTGACATTATTATTTAAGACATCAACAGTCAAGTTCATTCACAATTTTTTGTACATTAAACTATTACTTGAGCTCAGTGAAGGCCGGGACACAATATTCTTCAAATCCAGGATATTTTTTATTTAATTTTATGTCCATAAATAAGACAAAAACCATGCCAAAATGCAACATATTTATCTTAACATTGTCAAACATCTTAAATTGGTTAAAAAAACAATACATCATAAATATATGGAATAGTATATACAAAGATTGATTAATAATAATAAGATTCCGAGTTAGTTTTGGTCAGAACATACACAACATAACGTTTTTTTTTTGTTTTTTTTTGCAAAACGCTATATATCCACCTTATAATCTACTACGTAATACCATTAAGAAAAGCTAGTGAATCAATGTTTTGTGTGTGTGTGTGTGTGTGTGTGTGTGTGTGTGTGTGTGTGTGTATGTGTGGACTGGTAATCATCACGTTATGGGGACAAAATGTCCCCACAAAGATAGCAATATCCGAAATCCTCATCCTTGTGGGGACATTTTTAGGTCCCCATGAGGAAAACATCTTATAAATCAGACTAAGTGATGTTTTTTGAAAATGTAAAATTGCAGAATGTCTCCTGTGAGGGTTAGGTTTAGGGGCAGGGGCAGTGTAGGGGAATAGAATATACGGTATGTACGGTATAAAAACCATTACGCCTATGGAAAGTCCCCATAAAAGATGAAAACCAAACGTGTGTGTGTGTGTGTGTGTGTGTGTGTGTGTGTGTGTGTGTGTGTGTGTGTGTGTGTGTGTGTGTGTGTGTGTGTGTGTGTGTGTGTGTGTGTGTGTGTGTGTGTCGGCATGACAGACCAACATTACTCGCAGTCGCACGATGACAACAATTAATCTTTGGATGTTTTCCCTCCCCTGAATGCCTTGCCCGTTTGGTCTTCTCCCTTTGATGATTTTCTTAAGATGCCTTCCTCTTTCTCCCAACAGCAGCTGGAATGACCGGCTCCAATCCGTCATCGAAATCCATAACGTTAGCTTGACTCTGAAGCTTTGATTCTCTGACTGACAGACAGCTGTTGATCAGTGACTTAGCCTACGTGACTGACAGCTCGCCTACAGTATAAACTGGTAAACGTTTTTTAGTTAGCCTATTGAATCCTCTTTTTAAAAATATGTTTTTTGTTTTGATATTATCGTTAAATCACTGAGCAAACTCGGAGCACTTCACCGGCGGTGACTCTCTCCTCGCGTGACATCCTGAGCTCGCGCAGCGTCCTAAACGTTCTATATCGCACTTTGTAAAGAAACTGGGCTGGCGGATATCGCGTTTTGTGAAAAAATACATTTTGTAGTTGGCTTAAAATTTACATTTTCAAATCTTATTAATGGCAGCAATTCACACATAGATTAAGGTACATCTAAACAGTGATTTCCAATAATAAAATCCAAATGTCAAAAAATGGCGTTTATCGCGTTTTGCAACCAAACTCTTCATATATATTAATCATGAATAGCCACACACATGTGGTCCAGGCCACGCCTACATCATCTTCACTGCATGTATGTTTAAATATCCTAAAACATAAAGTGATGAAACTTCTCTTTGCCCTCAGTCAAAACGCTTTGCAGACAACAAATGATGATCATGAGAGCAAAGATCAGCCGTTAGATCAGCACAAGATGATTTATATCTGATGTTTAACTACAGAAGGACTGTCTGAGGAAAGGCTGCTCTCGCCGGGGTTAATGAGCGCCGCTGATCGCCTGGATCTCACAACTCCACAAACACACGATTATTATTTTTAAATAGGCGCTCTCTTTATAAATAAACCACTGATTTGAGCTTTAAACAACTACATTCTCACCTGAGAAAAAGTCTTAAAGGTCCCATGGCATGGCATTTTTCTATTATTTTATAATGTTTCCTGAGGTGTACTTATATTGTTAGTATGATTTTTACATCATAAAATGTCATAATTTAGAAATAAAAAGGCATTTTTTCTATACTGCTGTTTGCCCTGTGGCTGAATGCCCTGCTTCAAGAGGCGTGTCTGCTGTGAGACTTCAGTAAAAACGCCCACTGTTGTGATTGGCTGACATCTTTGCATTTTAAATGAGCGGAGGGGGCGTGGTTTAACAAGGTCTACGAGGCACGAGCAGGCACGAGCTGCTGCCAGAGAGACGGATGGACCTGAGTTCACTTCTCATCAGTTCTCTCAGCATGTCTCAGTTCAGGGTGAACTGTTTTAGTTACAGCATATACTTCAGGTTATTAGTCTATTTCTAGTCGGAGGGACTGTCACTCATGTCAGAAAGTTAGTAACTTTAGTAAATTATGGATCAGCGCTGACTGGAGACGCGAACAGTTTAGAACGATTCAGTCCGATTTGGTGAACTGATTCGGTTCACTAAAAAGAACCGGTTCAATAGAATGATTCGTTCCCGAACCGGACATCACGGAGACGGAGCGATTGCTAACAAAGTTATTTATAGTAACTAATGAGTTATGAGAGCGCTGTCTGTCAGCGCGAGTTTATTGTGTTTGTATCTGAGAGTTCTGAATAAACACGAGTCCCAGTCACACCGAGTCCGTCTTCATCATTATTACCAACTTTGTAACACATGCAAAGTACCATTACAGCTGTCGAGATGAACGAGTTACGAGTAAGTGTTGATAATAGCATTATTTTTAGACATGTTCCTATCATATGAAAAGCCTCAGTGACGCGCATTGAGTACACAGCGCAAACAAAGACACAACAGCAGTAATCGAATGTAATCCAGTTTATTTGGGGAAAGCTGGCTAGCCTAGCCGGATACCCTCACGCTTACCCCCGTCTGCTTAATCTCGCGCCGCGTAAGGCGCCTCCGCTGTGGGCAGATGCAGTACTGGGGGTCGGGGATGTTGAAGGCCCACCGGTCAGCCGGAGCTTCGGCGTGTGTGAGGTTTATCTGTAAAGATGTGGCTCTCTATGTTGAGCAGAAACGACTGTATGCACATTTTAGAACAGATAGACGCGACGAGGACGTACAAAAACACTGACTCACAAGATAGAAAACACGAAAACACCGTTCTGTCGGGAGAGAGAGAAGCCGCTGCGTGTGCACGAATAATAAATAATAAGCTACACATCAGAAATCAATGATCACAGATCAGAAGGAACTGAAGAAAGACTTCTGTTTTCATTTGTACATCCAAACACTGAGAAACTGCCAGTGTTCACTCGTTCACAAGTAACGTTAATGATCTGGAGCGTTTGCATGGGCGTGGCAGATTCTCTGGGCGGAGGAAAGGGAGGAAACCGTTCCTGCTTGGACGTCATAACAGGAGACTTCAGGATTGGCTCGTCTGGCCTGTCATTTTCTCAAAGGCAGAGAAAGACAGCCAGAACTCGGGTTTACACCGATCAACATTTCTATCCACTTGAGGACAATATTCAGGCTAGGGGAACTCATATTAATGTTGAAATACCTCATAAAATGAAAATTTCATGCCATGGGACCTTTAAAACTACATTTTGTGACACAATAGTAGTATTTTTAAATTATGCAGGGTTTCTCATCGTCACTTCATCATGTGACCGCAGCGAGCAGGCTCCTGATTGGTTAACGCACCGCAAATTGACACAAGTTCAAATTTTTCAACTCGGGCGTCAGACGCGAATTCGCTTCAAACGCGTGAATGCAGCCGGATCTGCTCATATTCTCACACATGCGTCGTGGAGACACACACGGAAGACAAGAACAAGCTGGATAAAGGCGTTATTTTGATTTTTCTTTGCGCACAAAAACTATTGTCGTCGCATCGTAAAATTATTGTAGAGCCGCTGTAGTGAGATGGACTTTGTAACTTTAGTCTTTAGTGTCTTTTAAGGGTCTTGAGAGTGTAAAGTTGAGCCAATGGAGGCTTTTCAGAGCATCAGATTTACACTAAAATATCTTCATTTGTGTCTGAAGATGAACGGAGGTCTGACGGGTGTCCAACCACATGAGGCTCAGTCATTAATCACACAATTTACAGTTTTGGCTGAACTAACCCTTTGACATCAACTCTTTTCAAACTTCTCACATTTAGTAGCCTGACGTCGTCATACTCAGTTCTAGTCAGAATGTGAGTCTGATCTGTTGGGCTGTGATTATGGGGTGTGTTTCAACCCAACCAGGAAAGACCTCAATCATATAGACCTACAACCAATCAGAGCAGCGGATCGACGCATAACATTAGTTGTCAACGTCAACAGAACTCATCTGCACTCAGTGTTGCCAAGACCGCGAGTTGAAGCAACCCCTATTATGGGATATACAGACCCAGGAATGCGAATTTTAACACATATTTTACCCCCCAAATGCCATTTTTTGT
>NC_137120.1:1121752-1124252 GCF_949357685.1 Gobio gobio | reverse complement strand
GCTCATTAATGTATATTTACTTCTTTCAAGTAATAAAGTATTCTGGTAAGTTTATAATATGTCATTGTAAACACATACGGGTGAGGGTTTGAATGCGGGTCGCCATGTTGCCCCTCCATCTTGAAAGTACATTAGCCAAAGAGGGACATTCCCGTAAACTCAAGCTTGGCCTTTGGCGTTTTAACACTCGATGGCTCCATGACGAATGTGGACGAGGTCGAACTGGAAGCCATGTTAATCTTGGACTAAATCAGCCACCGTAGGAGTTAAAACGAAATCGGAATTGAGAGGAACAGAAACTAATATTCACTGGATGGTCATTTACCAGTTCACCACTAGATGGAGGAAAATATCACACAGTGGAGCTTTAAAGCTTTACAGCAGAAGAACACGCGTGTACGGTCTAACAAACGGGTTTTGGTCTAAACGGCTCATTTTACCCTTCATGACGACTGTTTGTGTGTGTGTGTGTGTGTGTGTGTGTGTGTGTGTAGGGGGGGGTTGGGATTATATGAGGGGGGGGTATTCTATAACTCCGTTTAAATTATATTAAGCCTTAAAGTTCTGCATAATTAAGGGTGTGGTCACTTGAGTGACAGGTGGATCACTGCTATGATTGAGCTAGGTGGGCGTGGTTTCAGGCATCTTAGCTCCGCCCATGTCCCGCCTCTTTGCCCATCTTCAGTTATCCGGGAGTGACGCTCTGCCAAGATGGCCGACGGCCGCCTTCGCCCACTTTAGACTTCAAAACTGCTCTTGAGAAACCTGCGGGTCTATACTTTTAATATTGTTCTCGATGAGTTTTGCTTCCATGACGAGTGAAACAAATGTATATAATCTTGGTTCTATTAACTATGAATAAATTAGATATGGAAAAAATCTCTACAGGGCTCTCAAGTCTCACGCATTGGGTGTGAGACATACGCATTTCAACTCTTTTACACGCCACACCTTGTATTCTCGCGCAGAGGAATGTCCAGGATCATGCCCACCAAACTGCGCCGCTATTGGAGGAATCCAGTGAGTTCCACATGAGTTCAGAAGACCTGCCTCTCACCAGCCAATCAAAGCAAAAACACAGCTACCAAACAGCCAATCAGAATATAGCATCGCTGTATCCGGGTAAGATTTAGATATTCCCGCAACAACAACGTTTACATTCTGCCACCTACTGGTGGTTTAGTTTAGTGTTTTCTTTCCAACATTTCTTAATTGTATATTCAAAAATATTCTTATTCAAAAATATTTCAAACAATCTCATAACATTTTTCAGTGTAAATGTTTATATTTGATTGGTAACAGCCCAACGGTGTCTTATTTATAGATCAAATTTAAGAATATAAAATGAAAGCTGAAGCATAGCCTATATTTAATAAGATTATGGGAAAATGCACTTCATAAAAGGTAAAAATATCAAAGATATGCAGATTTAAATATGTCAAAGCTGATTGAACACTGGTGAGAATATTACTTCAGAATAAATTATATTTACAACACAGTAAATTCTGGAGAAAAAAAATATTCCAAATTATTATGGATTATTAATTTGCCTCTTCCCTGACATCTTTCTTTGAAATAGAGAAATGCAAGAATTAATACTACACACACACACACACACACACACACACACACACACACACACACACACACACACACACACACACACACACACACACACACACACACACACACACACACACACACACACACACACACACACACAACAGTTAAATTAAATATAAAAAAAAAATATTTATTTATTTATTTATACAAATTAGTGTCATTTTTCAGATCAGAACCTCGTCTCCACCCAATCTCACTCTGAACTCAGTTCAAAACTTGAGAGCCTGTCTCTATATGAAAAATATGAAATCATAAATCAATGAGAAATTTATTTTGTTTATTTGTAAATTTGTTTGATTATAAGAAGAAAAGAAAACCTTGTGGAGTTCATAAGACCAGGAACTTGTTTCTATAAAATAAAACGCGTTTGTTTTGTCGTCCGATGACTCGGCATCGCGGCCGATGTGACGTCACACATTATCGTGAGAGCGCGGTCACGCCGCGCGCCGCTCCTCGCGCACCAGCCTTCCCTCAACTGAATAAAATAATGCGGTTTTATTCATGAACTCGGCTGAATGTACAGTGTATATAGTTTGTAGGGCTGATAGAGAGTTCTGTGCCGGTAAATCCCGCGTCTCGCTCGTGACTGATTCCAGAGTTGACCCGCGAGTCCGTCTGCCTGACCTGTGATGGAGTTATTCTGTCACGAAAGTGTCGAACTGGACTCGAGCTCACAGGTGAAGAGCCCCAGGCCGATCCGGGCGTTCCGAGACGCGGTTCTGACCGGAGACACGCGGGTCCGGCTCAACCTGCTGAGCTCGGAGAGGCCGAACATCATTAAACCCGGTACCGAACAGACCGACGTCCAGCCGTACATGCGCAGAATCCTGACTGGGTGGATGCTACAGGTGAGTAAACATCCTAACTCGAACCTTAC
>NC_137120.1:1091752-1116752 GCF_949357685.1 Gobio gobio | reverse complement strand
AATCATCGCCCGATTCCTCACGCAACTCTGTGTGCGCGCACTAAACACACATCCGACTGCGTTTACCACAATCATCGCCCGATTCCTCACGCAACTCTGTGTGCGCTCACCAAATAGGGTTGTGCCGATGGACGATATCATCGTCCATCGTGATGGCTGACCGACATCACGATGGAGCGCGACCATCGTGATGCCACGCCCCCGTTGCGAGTGTGACACACACTAATCCTCTTCTATAGTAGTTAAACTAAAAACTTAGCAGGAATTGCTCTGTAAATCAAATTGAGAATGTAACTAATGCATATAGCCTATGCTATTTTAAATACTGTAGTCTATGCCAGATATAGCCTATATAGCCTACATTTTGAAATCATTTGAGGCTGAAACATCCATATGCATGCGTGTTTATTTTAGCACTTCCGTCAGTGAAACTTCACAGCCTATAAAACATTGAAACGATTTTCAGTAAATAATCGTTACCTCAAGAATATAAGAAAATTAAATATTAGTTAGAAAAATATTTTATTCATACTATTTCCCTGCAAAGATGCGTCATTTACCTCTCTGCGCTTTGAGAGGAATGTGGGACACAAGCTGGAAAGACACCTTTTCGAATATCTTCATCTTCATGTGTTCTCCTGATGTTTCAAGGCAACACTTGTTGTAAAAGTTCTGAAGAGCGGATTTTATCTTCCACAAGGGCAAGACATTTAGGCAATGTTTGATTATTCACTGCCAGAGAAAACGAAACTAAAATCACCGCGGCGTGTGTGTGTGTGTGTGTGTGTGTGTGTGTGTGTGTGTGTGAAATGCGCTTTTCAAATAGACCGCTATTCTTGACGCGCCTAACCAAGTTTAATAACTAGAACAAACTCTGTTAAATAAAGTTTGAAGTAAAAAGGTATTCGTCCTACAGTGCTTTTTATACTTTACCACAGTAAAGGATGTGAATAGTTAATAGACTTAATTATAAGCAAACGAAAGGAAGAAACGATTATAATCCCTTGCGAAAATGGCGACGTGAGTGAAGATTTAGGAAAAGAAACGAGATGTCCATGTCCATTGGGATAAAATGGACTGGGCCTATTGTTAAATTCACGGAAAATCGAGTGACCAGATCCAGATTGCAAAGCAGAATGAAAAAGTGCTATCAGACCATTATTTCCTTTCTAGGCTAAAAGCTTTGTGCTTCACTCCTGTAGTAATATTCACGTGCAAGTTGCAACAGCATTCACATACAAAACACTGGGTTAGTAAAATAACGAAATAATTTTTTTAAGAGTAGAAAATAGTATTTATGTAAAGAGATATATTTAAAAAAAAAAGAGCTCAACTCTTAAGTGGAAGGAACCTATTTTTTTCCCCTCACGTGCAACCTAGCGGATGATTCATTATTTGGGTTAGTAAAAATAACGAAATGATAGTTTTAAGTAGAAAATAGTATTTATGTAAAGAGATATAGTATATTATCTACCTATTTACATAATTACACCCCCCCCCCCCCCCCCCCCCAAACGACGATATCATCGACCATCACGATGTTTTACTGTAAACATCGTCAACTGCCAATTTAGGGGACATCACCCAACCCTATCACCAAACACACATCCGACTGCGTTTACCACAATCATCGCCCGATTCCTCACGCAACTCTGTGTGCGCGCACTAAACACACATCCGACTGCGTTTACCACAATCATCGCCCGATTCCTCACGCAACTCTGTGTGCGCTCACCAAACACACATCCGACTGCGTTTACCACAATCATCGCCCGATTCCTCGCGCAACTCTGTGTGTGCGCACTAAACACACATCCGACTGCGTTTACCACAATCATCGCCCGATTCCTCACGCAACTCTGTGTGCGCGCACTAAACACACATCCGACTGCGTTGACCACAATCATCGCCCGATTCCTCACGCAACTCTGTGTGCGCGCACTAAACACACATCCGACTGCGTTGACCACAATCATCGCCCGATTCCTCACGCAACTCTGTGTGCGCGCACTAAACACACATCCGACTGCGTTGACCACAATCATCGCCCGATTCCTCACGCAACTCTGTGTGCGCGCACTAAACACACATCCGACTGCGTTGACCACAATCATCGCCCGATTCCTCACGCAACTCTGTGTGCGCGCACTAAACACACATCCGACTGCGTTTACCACAATCATCGCCCGATTCCTCACGCAACTCTGTGTGCGCTCACCAAACACACATCCGACTGCGTTTACCACAATCATCGCCCGATTCCTCGCGCAACTCTGTGTGTGCGCACTAAACACACATCCGACTGCGTTTACCACAATCATCGCCCGATTCCTCACGCAACTCTGTGTGCGCGCACTAAACACACATCCGACTGCGTTGACCACAATCATCGCCCGATTCCTCACGCAACTCTGTGTGCGCGCACTAAACACACATCCGACTGCGTTGACCACAATCATCGCCCGATTCCTCACGCAACTCTGTGTGCGCGCACTAAACACACATCCGACTGCGTTGACCACAATCATCGCCCGATTCCTCACGCAACTCTGTGTGCGCGCACTAAACACACATCCGACTGCGTTTACCACAATCATCGCCCGATTCCTCACGCAACTCTGTGTGCGCTCACCAAACACACATCCGACTGCGTTTACCACAATCATCGCCCGATTCCTCGCGCAACTCTGTGTGTGCGCACTAAACACACATCCGACTGCGTTTACCACAATCATCGCCCGATTCCTCACGCAACTCTGTGTGCGCGCACTAAACACACATCCGACTGCGTTGACCACAATCATCGCCCGATTCCTCACGCAACTCTGTGTGCGCGCACTAAACACACATCCGACTGCGTTGACCACAATCATCGCCCGATTCCTCACGCAACTCTGTGTGCGCGCACTAAACACACATCCGACTGCGTTGACCACAATCATCGCCCGATTCCTCACGCAACTCTGTGTGCGCGCACTAAACACACATCCGACTGCGTTGACCACAATCATCGCCCGATTCCTCACGCAACTCTGTGTGCGCGCACTAAACACACATCCGACTGCGTTTACCACAATCATCGCCCGATTCCTCACGCAACTCTGTGTGCGCTCACCAAACACACATCCGACTGCGTTTACCACAATCATCGCCCGATTCCTCGCGCAACTCTGTGTGTGCGCACTAAACACACATCCGACTGCGTTTACCACAATCATCGCCCGATTCCTCACGCAACTCTGTGTGCGCGCACTAAACACACATCCGACTGCGTTGACCACAATCATCGCCCGATTCCTCACGCAACTCTGTGTGCGCGCACTAAACACACATCCGACTGCGTTGACCACAATCATCGCCCGATTCCTCACGCAACTCTGTGTGCGCGCACTAAACACACATCCGACTGCGTTGACCACAATCATCGCCCGATTCCTCACGCAACTCTGTGTGCGCGCACTAAACACACATCCGACTGCGTTGACCACAATCATCGCCCGATTCCTCACGCAACTCTGTGTGCGCGCACTAAACACACATCCGACTGCGTTTACCACAATCATCGCCCGATTCCTCACGCAACTCTGTGTGCGCTCACCAAACACACATCCGACTGCGTTTACCACAATCATCGCCTGATTCCTCACGCAACTCTGTGTGCGCTCACCAAACACACACATCCGACTGCGTTTACCACAATCATCGCCCGATTCCTCACGCAACTCTGTGTGCGCGCACTAAACACACATCCGACTGCGTTGACCACAATCATCGCCCGATTCCTCACGCAACTCTGTGTGCGCGCACTAAACACACATCCGACTGCGTTTACCACAATCATCGCCCGATTCCTCACGCAACTCTGTGTGCGCTCACCAAACACACATCCGACTGCGTTTACCACAATCATCGCCCGATTCCTCACGCAACTCTGTGTGCGCTCACCAAACACACATCCGACTGCGTTTACCACAATCATCGCCCGATTCCTCACGCAACTCTGTGTGCGCGCACTAAACACACATCCGACTGCGTTTACCACAATCATCGCCCGATTCCTCACGCAACTCTGTGTGCGCTCACCAAACACACACATCCGACTGCGTTTACCACAATCATCGCCCGATTCCTCACGCAACTCTGTGTGCGCGCACTAAACACACATCCGACTGCGTTTACCACAATCATCGCCCGATTCCTCACGCAACTCTGTGTGCGCGCACTAAACACACATCCGACTGCGTTGACCACAATCATCGCCCGATTCCTCACGCAACTCTGTGTGCGCGCACTAAACACACATCCGACTGCGTTGACCACAATCATCGCCCGATTCCTCACGCAACTCTGTGTGCGCGCACTAAACACACATCCGACTGCGTTGACCACAATCATCGCCCGATTCCTCACGCAACTCTGTGTGCGCGCACTAAACACACATCCGACTGCGTTTACCACAATCATCGCCCGATTCCTCACGCAACTCTGTGTGCGCTCACCAAACACACATCCGACTGCGTTTACCACAATCATCGCCCGATTCCTCGCGCAACTCTGTGTGCGCGCACTAAACACACATCCGACTGCGTTTACCACAATCATCGCCCGATTCCTCACGCAACTCTGTGTGCGCGCACTAAACACACATCCGACTGCGTTGACCACAATCATCGCCCGATTCCTCACGCAACTCTGTGTGCGCGCACTAAACACACATCCGACTGCGTTGACCACAATCATCGCCCGATTCCTCACGCAACTCTGTGTGCGCGCACTAAACACACATCCGACTGCGTTGACCACAATCATCGCCCGATTCCTCACGCAACTCTGTGTGCGCGCACTAAACACACATCCGACTGCGTTGACCACAATCATCGCCCGATTCCTCACGCAACTCTGTGTGCGCGCACTAAACACACATCCGACTGCGTTTACCACAATCATCGCCCGATTCCTCACGCAACTCTGTGTGCGCTCACCAAACACACATCCGACTGCGTTTACCACAATCATCGCCCGATTCCTCGCGCAACTCTGTGTGTGCGCACTAAACACACATCCGACTGCGTTTACCACAATCATCGCCCGATTCCTCACGCAACTCTGTGTGCGCGCACTAAACACACATCCGACTGCGTTGACCACAATCATCGCCCGATTCCTCACGCAACTCTGTGTGCGCGCACTAAACACACATCCGACTGCGTTGACCACAATCATCGCCCGATTCCTCACGCAACTCTGTGTGCGCGCACTAAACACACATCCGACTGCGTTGACCACAATCATCGCCCGATTCCTCACGCAACTCTGTGTGCGCGCACTAAACACACATCCGACTGCGTTGACCACAATCATCGCCCGATTCCTCACGCAACTCTGTGTGCGCGCACTAAACACACATCCGACTGCGTTTACCACAATCATCGCCCGATTCCTCACGCAACTCTGTGTGCGCTCACCAAACACACATCCGACTGCGTTTACCACAATCATCGCCTGATTCCTCACGCAACTCTGTGTGCGCTCACCAAACACACACATCCGACTGCGTTTACCACAATCATCGCCCGATTCCTCACGCAACTCTGTGTGCGCGCACTAAACACACATCCGACTGCGTTGACCACAATCATCGCCCGATTCCTCACGCAACTCTGTGTGCGCGCACTAAACACACATCCGACTGCGTTTACCACAATCATCGCCCGATTCCTCACGCAACTCTGTGTGCGCTCACCAAACACACATCCGACTGCGTTTACCACAATCATCGCCCGATTCCTCACGCAACTCTGTGTGCGCTCACCAAACACACATCCGACTGCGTTTACCACAATCATCGCCCGATTCCTCACGCAACTCTGTGTGCGCGCACTAAACACACATCCGACTGCGTTTACCACAATCATCGCCCGATTCCTCACGCAACTCTGTGTGCGCTCACCAAACACACACATCCGACTGCGTTTACCACAATCATCGCCCGATTCCTCACGCAACTCTGTGTGCGCGCACTAAACACACATCCGACTGCGTTTACCACAATCATCGCCCGATTCCTCACGCAACTCTGTGTGCGCTCACCAAATAGGGTTGTGCCGATGGACGATATCATCGTCCATCGTGATGGCTGACCGACATCACGATGGAGCGCGACCATCGTGATGCCACGCCCCCGTTGCGAGTGTGACACACACTAATCCTCTTCTATAGTAGTTAAACTAAAAACTTAGCATGGATTGCTCTGTAAATCAAATTGAGAATGTAACTAATGCATATAGCCTATGCTATTTTAAATACTGTAGTCTATGCCAGATATAGCCTATATAGCCTACATTTTGAAATCATTTGAGGCTGAAACATCCATATGCATGCGTGTTTATTTTAGCACTTCCGTCAGTGAAACTTCACAGCCTATAAAACATTGAAACGATTTTCAGTAAATAATCGTTACCTCAAGAATATAAGAAAATTAAATATTAGTTAGAAAAATATTTTATTCATACTATTTCCCTGCAAAGATGCGTCATTTACCTCTCTGCGCTTTGAGAGGAATGTGGGACACAAGCTGGAAAGACACCTTTTCGAATATCTTCATCTTCATGTGTTCTCCTGATGTTTCAAGGCAACACTTGTTGTAAAAGTTCTGAAGAGCGGATTTTATCTTCCACAAGGGCAAGACATTTAGGCAATGTTTGATTATTCACTGCCAGAGAAAACGAAACTAAAATCACCGCGGCGTGTGTGTGTGTGTGTGTGTGTGTGTGTGTGTGTGTGAAATGCGCTTTTCAAATAGACCGCTATTCTTGACGCGCCTAACCAAGTTTAATAACTAGAACAAACTCTGTTAAATAAAGTTTGAAGTAAAAAGGTATTCGTCCTACAGTGCTTTTTATACTTTACCACAGTAAAGGATGTGAATAGTTAATAGACTTAATTATAAGCAAACGAAAGGAAGAAACGATTATAATCCCTTGCGAAAATGGCGACGTGAGTGAAGATTTAGGAAAAGAAACGAGATGTCCATGTCCATTGGGATAAAATGGACTGGGCCTATTGTTAAATTCACGGAAAATCGAGTGACCAGATCCAGATTGCAAAGCAGAATGAAAAAGTGCTATCAGACCATTATTTCCTTTCTAGGCTAAAAGCTTTGTGCTTCACTCCTGTAGTAATATTCACGTGCAAGTTGCAACAGCATTCACATACAAAACACTGGGTTAGTAAAATAACGAAATAATTTTTTTAAGAGTAGAAAATAGTATTTATGTAAAGAGATATATTTAAAAAAAAAAGAGCTCAACTCTTAAGTGGAAGGAACCTATTTTTTTCCCCTCACGTGCAACCTAGCGGATGATTCATTATTTGGGTTAGTAAAAATAACGAAATGATAGTTTTAAGTAGAAAATAGTATTTATGTAAAGAGATATAGTATATTATCTACCTATTTACATAATTACACCCCCCCCCCCCCCCCCCAAACGACGATATCATCGACCATCACGATGTTTTACTGTAAACATCGTCAACTGCCAATTTAGGGGACATCACCCAACCCTATCACCAAACACACATCCGACTGCGTTTACCACAATCATCGCCCGATTCCTCACGCAACTCTGTGTGCGCGCACTAAACACACATCCGACTGCGTTTACCACAATCATCGCCCGATTCCTCACGCAACTCTGTGTGCGCTCACCAAACACACATCCGACTGCGTTTACCACAATCATCGCCCGATTCCTCGCGCAACTCTGTGTGTGCGCACTAAACACACATCCGACTGCGTTTACCACAATCATCGCCCGATTCCTCGCGCAACTCTGTGTGCGCTCACCAAACACACATCCGACTGCGTTTACCACAATCATCGCCCGATTCCTCACGCAACTCTGTGTGCGCGCACTAAACACACATCCGACTGCGTTTACCACAATCATCGCCCGATTCCTCACGCAACTCTGTGTGCGCTCACCAAACACACATCCGACTGCGTTTACCACAATCATCGCCCGATTCCTCGCGCAACTCTGTGTGTGCGCACTAAACACACATCCGACTGCGTTTACCACAATCATCGCCCGATTCCTCGCGCAACTCTGTGCGCGCACTAAACACACATCCGACTGCGTTTACCACAATCATCGCCCGATTCCTCACGCAACTCTGTGTGCGCGCACTAAACACACATCCGACTGCGTTTACCACAATCATCGCCCGATTCCTCACGCAACTCTGTGTGCGCTCACCAAACACACATCCGACTGCGTTTACCACAATCATCGCCTGATTCCTCACGCAACTCTGTGTGTGCGCACTAAACACACATCCGACTGCGTTTACCACAATCATCGCCCGATTCCTCGCGCAACTCTGTGCGCGCACTAAACACACATCCGACTGCGTTTACCACAATCATCGCCCGATTCCTCACGCAACTCTGTGTGCGCGCACTAAACACACATCCGACTGCGTTTACCACAATCATCGCCCGATTCCTCACGCAACTCTGTGTGCGCGCACTAAACACACATCCGACTGCGTTTACCACAATCATCGCCCGATTCCTCACGCAACTCTGTGTGCGCGCACTAAACACACATCCGACTGCGTTCACCACAATCATCGCCCGATTCCTCACGCAACTCTGTGTGCGCGCACTAAACACATCCGACTGCGTTTACCACAATCATCGCCCGATTCCTCACGCAACTCTGTGTGCGCGCACTAAACACACATCCGACTGCGTTCACCACAATCATCGCCCGATTCCTCACGCAACTCTGTGTGCGCGCACTAAACACACATCCGACTGCGTTTACCACAATCATCGCCAGATTCCTCACGCAACTCTGTGTGCGCGCACTAAACACTCATCCGACTGCGTTTACCACAATCATCGCCCGATTCCTCACGCAACTCTGTGTGCGCGCACTAAACACACACATCCGACTGCGTTTACCACAATCATCGCCCGATTCCTCACGCAACTCTGTGTGCGCGCACTAAACACACATCCGACTGCGTTTACCACAATCATCGCCCGATTCCTCACGCAACTCTGTGTGCGCGCACTAAACACACATCCGACTGCGTTTACCACAATCATCGCCAGATTCCTCACGCAACTCTGTGTGCGCGCACTAAACACTCATCCGACTGCGTTTACCACAATCATCGCCCGATTCCTCACGCAACTCTGTGTGCGCGCACTAAACACACACATCCGACTGCGTTTACCACAATCATCGCCCGATTCCTCACGCAACTCTGTGTGCGCGCACTAAACACACATCCGACTGCGTTTACCACAATCATCGCCAGGACCAGCATTTACAGATCTTTACCATTCAAACCCAATAATCTGCAAAACTGGCGGATCTGTCTGAGTGAAAGGTCAGAGTCCGGCCGCGCCGCACTTCTGTTGCGTTCTTTTCCCTGAGCTGCGCGTATATTTAACTGTTCTGCTTCCATTGTTTAGTGAACGCTCACACACACACACACACACACACACACACACACACACACACACACACACACACACACACACACACACACACACACACACACACACACACACACACACACACACACACACACACACACACACACACACACACACACGCTGTAGATGTTTATTGGGGAATAACTGTGGTGTGTTTCAGAGCTGCAGTTCTCCGTCTTCACTCCGTCAGCCGTGGCCTGCTCATGTGTTACAGCGGCTGTGGTGCGACTGAACGTCCTGAAGGACAAACTCCCCGCAGGCGGACTCCTGCTGCTCCTGAGGGACATCCTGGACACGGACATGGTGAGGACACACCACAGAGACCAGAGACATGCAGGACATTAGGACAAAACACAGCAGAGACATGCAGGACATTAGGACAAAACACAGCAGAGACATGCAGGACATTAGGACAAAACACAGCAGAGACCAGAGACATGCAGGACATTAGGACAAAACACAGCAGAGACCAGAGACATGCAGGACATTAGGACAAAACACAGCAGAGACATGCAGGACATTAGGACAAAACACAGCAGAGACCAGAGACATGCAGGACATTAGGACAAAACACAGCAGAGACCAGAGACATGCAGGACATTAGGACAAAACACAGCAGAGACCAGAGACATGCAGGACATTAGGACAAAACACAGCAGAGACCAGAGACATGCAGGACATTAGGACAAAACACAGCAGAGACATGCAGGACATTAGGACAAAACACAGCAGAGACATGCAGGACATTAGGAAAAAACACAGCAGAGACATGCAGGACATTAGGACAAAACACAGCAGAGACATGCAGGACATTAGGACAAAACACACCAGAGACATGCAGGACATTAGGACAAAACACAGCAGAGACCAGAGACATGCAGGACATTAGGACAAAACACAGCAGAGACCAGAGACATGCAGGACATTAGGACAAAACACAGCAGAGACATGCAGGACATTAGGACAAAACACAGCAGAGACCAGAGACATGCAGGACATTAGGACAAAACACAGCAGAGACATGCAGGACATTAGGACAAAACACAGCAGAGACCAGAGACATGCAGGACATTAGGACACACCACAGCAGAGACCAGAGACATGCAGGACATTAGGACAAAACACAGCAGAGACCAGAGACATGCAGGACATTAGGACACACCACAGCAGAGACCAGAGACATGCAGGACATTAGGACAAAACACAGCAGAGACATGCAGGACATTAGGACAAAACACAGCAGAGACCAGAGACATGCAGGACATTAGGACAAAACACAGCAGAGACCAGAGACATGCAGGACATTAGGACACACCACAGCAGAGACCAGAGACATGCAGGACATTAGGACAAAACACAGCAGAGACCAGAGACATGCAGGACATTAGGACACACCACAGCAGAGACCAGAGACATGCAGGACATTAGGACAAAACACAGCAGAGACCAGAGACATGCAGGACATTAGGACAAAACACAGCAGAGACCAGAGACATGCAGGACATTAGGACAAAACACAGCAGAGACCAGAGACATGCAGGACATTAGGACATTAACCGGCGAAATTATGACAAAGAGTCGAAATTATGACATTAACAGTCGAAATTATGACAAAAAGACTCGAAATTATGACATTAAGAGTCGAAAATATGACAAAAAGACTCGAAATTATGACAAAAAGACTCGAAATTATGACATTAAGGGCCCTATCTTGCACCCAGCGCAATTGACTTTGTACAGCGACGCATGTGTCATTCCTATTTTGCACCCGCGCAAAGCGCGCTTTTCCCTCCACAGAAGCACGTCGCTAAACTAGTGAATGAACTTGCGCTCCCTGGGCGGTTCAGCGCAAAAAAGGAGGCGTGTTCCGGCGCAAACAATCCCTGGTGCTATTTTGCTGTTCCATTAAACAATTGCGCCACTGACCAGAAAAAACCTAGTCTAAAGTCAGTGGCGCGTTGCGCGTTGTTCATTATGCTATTTTAAGGGCGCATGCTTGACCATAATGTATAGCGTGCACAACGCGCATACACTTTGCTCATGTAATCTACACAGATGCAACAGTTATTTTTGCAAATCATAAATTGTTACACTAAAAAAATATTAACACATGAGATGACGGAAATCATTGTGGTGTGCCACGAAGATGTGAAAAAATAGGCATAAATCTAGCTTACAAATGATTCAGGCTAATTGTAATAATTAAGGATAAGACCTGTTTGCCCAATAGTGGCAAGACATATATGTATATAAGGACATCTGACAAATTGGTTTGTCCGTCAAGAACCAGGAAAAAAAATCGACTGAAGTCTTGACAAAGACTCAAAATTATGACATTAACAGTCGAAATTATGACATTAAGACTCGAAATTATGACAAAGACTCGAAATTATGACATTAACAGTCGAAATTATGACAAAGACTCGAAATTATGACATTAAGAGTCGAAATTATGACAAAGACTCGAAATTATGACATTAAGAGTCGAAATTATGACAAAGACTCGAAATTATGACATTAAGAGTCGAAATTATGACAAAGACTCGAAATTATGACAAAGACTCGAAATTATGACATTAAGCGTAGAAATTATGACAAAGACTCAAAATTGACATTAACAGTCGATATTATGAAAAAGACTCGAAATTATGACATTAAGAGTCGAATTTATGACAAACAGTCGAAGTTATGACGTGCATAAAAAAAGTCATAATTGACATAAATCAAAATTCATTCATAATTATAACAAAAAACTGGACAAATAAAGTTAAAGGGCTCCGCTGGTGTGCAGACGTGTG
The DNA here is from genome assembly GCF_949357685.1 of Gobio gobio. NCBI lineage: Eukaryota > Metazoa > Chordata > Actinopteri > Cypriniformes > Gobionidae > Gobio > Gobio gobio. The sequence goes on along the minus strand of NC_137120.1, from coordinate 1,104,440 downwards.
GCTCAATATTACATAAATGATGTCTCTTTCTGAAATATGGAGAAAACCCATGAGAGACCTGCGTTATTTGGACAATGGGCGGCGCCGGCGCCATCTTCTCTCTGTCAGTGAACCTGCGGCCTATCACGAGTGCAGCAGTCGTCACATCACTCACTAATCACTGTCACTCATCAAACGAGTAGAACAACCCTCATGTAGAACATCACAGCTGATCGAGCGTGTGTGTGAGTGTGTGTGTGTGTGTGAGTGAGTGTGTTTTAAATGCAATTACAAAACTATTGATTCACCTACATCATCAACCTGGAACGCAAACAAAATGGCGCCGCCCATTGTCCAAATATGTAATGGATTTTTTAAATAACGCAGGTCTCTCATGGGTTTTCTCCATATTTCAGTAAGACATCATTTGTGTAATATTGAGCCACACGTCTGCACACCAGCCTTTAACATATTATAGAAAAAGATGAAATTAGGACAAAAATGTCACAAAAATCAAAAGTATAACATTTATGACATACCAAGTCATAATTTTGATGAAGTGTTTAAATAGTGAGTTAGTGTGTCATAAGTTGATCTTTGTATGTCCTCATACTGACTTTGTGTGTGTGTGTGTGTGTGTGTGTGTGTGTGTGTGTGTGTGTGTGTGTGTGTGTGTGTGTGTGTGTGTGTGTGTGTGTGTGTGTGTGTGTGTGTGTGTGTGTGTGTGTGTGTGTGTGTGTGTGTGTGTGTGTGTGTGTGTGTGTGTGTGTGTGTGTGTGTGTGTGTGTGTGTGTGTGTGTGTGTGTGTGTGTGTGTGTGTGTGTGTGTGTGTGTGTGTGTGTGTGTGTGTGTGTGTGTGTGTGTGTGTGTGTGTGTGTGTGTGTGTGTGTGTGTGTGTGTGTGTGTGTGTGTGTGTGTGTGTGTGTGTGTGTGTGTGTGTGTGTGTGTGTGTGTGTGTGTGTGTGTGTGTGTGTGTGTGTGTGTGTGTGTGTGTGTGTGTGTGTGTGTGTGTGTGTGTGTGTGTGTGTGTGTGTGTGTGTGTGTGTGTGTGTGTGTGTGTGTGTGTGTGTGTGTGTGTGTGTGTGTGTGTGTGTGTGTGTGTGTGTGTGTGTGTGTGTGTGTGTGTGTGTGTGTGTGTGTGTGTGTGTGTGTGTGTGTGTGTGTGTGTGTGTGTGTGTGTGTGTGTGTGTGTGTGTGTGTGTGTGTGTGTGTGTGTGTGTGTTCCAGGAGTCTCTGCGCTCGTGTTTCTCGGCTCTGGAGGAGACGATCGCCCTGACGCTGCCGTCTCCAGCTGAGCTCCAGGGTCAGGACGTCCTGCCGTGACCTCCAGCCGCTCTCACCCATGACCTCGTGTGGTCAGAGGTCACGCTAGGCTTTAGTGCCGTGTCAAACACACACACGTGATTCATTGACTTCTCAATTTCAAACTTCATATGTGTGAAAATAAAAGCATAGATGAGGATGTGAATGCTGGTTTACTGCAAACACTGACCAGGTCAGTCTCACACACACACACTCTCGTCAGTCTCTCACACACACACACACACACACACACACACACACACAGGGTTTTCATGTTTTATGGGGACTTTCCATAGACATAATGGTTTTTATACTGTATAAACTGTATATTTTATCCCCCTGCCCCTAAACCTACCCCCCCCCCCCCACACACACACACACACATTTATAAAATTAAGCCTATTTTGGCTACCTTTATGACAATTAACCAGGTGTCCCAAATTCACCGTTTTTAATTAAAATCAGCATAAATTAACAAACACTACCATGATAAATAATTACAGTTTCAAGTAATCAGTACTTTTACATAATAATTAGCAGAGGGGGTTTAGAAGCAAAACATTTACTTTATGTAAGATCCTTTTGTCTGTATGCTGGGGTAAAATAAATCTGGCAGGTTTAATCATTTGATTAAGATATGAAAAATTATATTGTGTTCATGTGAGCTAGTTTTTCATTTGAGCATTTTCTGGTTTCAGGGACATTTCAGACAAAGTTTAAATTATTTAGCTGTGTTTTTAAATGTTTATATTAGTTCTTCAGTGTTTAGTACGCCAAATTAAACTAAACTAATCTGAAGTGTATTAGTTAGTATTTTAATTGAAGTAATGGCCATATAAACACACGCCCCTTCAGATTCACCATCATCATCACTCTAGAGTATGAACGTGAGCTGGACACAGTCCCAAAGACCACAGTCACCTTCATCTGTGCTGTTTTATTGGTCCACTGATTCAGAGACACAGGGCAGATAAATCAGGCACTTTGGCAAGTTAGCATGCAGAAACTCAAACAAATATGACACCAAACAGAAGAAAAACTCCTGAAACCCCTGCGAAGAGCGACTAAAGGACTCTTACAAACACTGAGATATCATTCCCACCGTTTCCTCATTACCCCAGACGTCTGATCTTATTCTTTACCGTCCCAATAAACCCCTATCTGCACAATTCAAACATGAAGTCTGGACTCCATAAAGTCAGGCAATCGTTCTCATGAACTCTGAGCCGCTAACGGCTGTAAAACGCACTTATTGGCGGGAACCATCTTGCGTTTTCTTGCACATTTTTGTAATCTACCACCACATTCACCTTTAACACAAACAGATCTTTGGTACTTTCTGACTAGACATTAAAGTCTCAAAGAAATAACGCGCTAGTTGTTCAATATTAAACGCAATAAAAGGCACTTTTGTCAGATCAACATCATTAAAAGTGTTGTTGCCTTGGCATGAAATGCATGTCCTAGTCCAGAGGCTCATCTCAGCTTGCAGTCGCTCCCAAGGCTAGCTTGTAAATCTGAGTGACGTTTTCACAGTCCGAGATCGAGAACACGCTATCGGAGACTCCCGCGCGGTAGCAGTCCATTTCCCAGCGTCCCTGGAGCCGAGACCCCGGCCGGTCCTCCCTCAGGTCCAGGAGGTTGTCGGCGGACACGCATCCTCGCATCCTCCGGCCGCCTGCGGGACGCTCCATCGGGGCGGCGGGAGTCTCGCGGTCGGGCAGGTCCAGTCTGTCGAAAGACTCGGAGGACAGGATGCTGTCCTCGCTGATGGCTCCGCTCGGCCAGGATCTGCCCCCCCCCGCGGGTGAGGCGGGCGAAAGATGGTCCAGCGAGCCGAATTCCTGCAGGCCTCCGGAAAACTTCCCGTGGCGTTTGAGGATGCCCTTGCGGAGCTGCGGCGGGGACGGGTTCCCGAGAGTCTGTCCGGAGCTGGAGCTCTCCGGGGATGAGGAGTAATAGCCCGACTCGCCTTCCGAAGGCTTCTTCAGGATGCCTTTAGGCGGCGGAGGCGGGACGGGCGGCGCCTCCAGGGGCGAGTCGCTGGGCACTTTCTGCTTCAGGTTGCCCCGCTTCTTCAGGATGCCTTTAGACGGGGCGTCCTGCATGGTCTGCGAGACGTTGTTCTCCTTGCGCGACCGGCGTATGGAGCGCTGGCGCTGGACCGGCTCGCCCCCGGCCGTACGCAACAAGCATCGCATCTTAGAGCTGTTCTCCAGAAGAGGGCGGGAGGTGCGGCGCAGCCAGTCCGCGATGCGGGTCGTTTGACACGCCGGGCCCTGAGGGGCGGCTGCAGTCTCGCTCTGAGCCTGTAGGGGGAGCTGATAGCCCCAGTTGAGCCACCAGTGACCCGCAATCTCATCCAGTGTAGCTCTACGCTCAGGGTTCACCATCAGCATCCAGCGGATCAAACCACACGCGTCTGGGGGCGACAAAGAGGATTAGCATTGGAGAGCACAGAGCCCAGTTAAACACACCTGAACCGGCTAATAAAGGTCTTTAGGATCACTCGAAATTATGACATTAAGAGTAGAAATAATGACATTAACAGTCGGAATTATGACATTAACAGTCGAAATTATGACATCAACAGTCGGAATTATGACATTAACAGTCGAAATTATGACATTAACAGACGGAATTATGACATTAAGGGTCGAAATTATGACATTAACAGTCGGAATTATGACATTAAGGGTCGAAATTATGACATTAAGGGTCGAAATTATGACATTAACAGTCGAAATGATGACATTAAGGGTCGTAATTATGACATTAACAGTCGAAATGATGACTTTAGGGGTCGAAATGATGACTTTAGGGGTCGAAATGATGACTTTAGGGGTCGAAATGATGACATTAACAGTCGAAATGATGACATTAAGGGTTGAAATTATGACAGAGTCGAAATTATGACATTAAGGGTCGAAATGATGACATTAAGGGTCTAAATTTTGATAGCTCAGATTCACACTTTAAATAATTGATTTTCAAATATATTCAGTCATATTAATGTAATGTACAGTGCTGTGTGTAAAACTAGAGCTGCCTCGTCTGTAAAACCCCTGATATTTCACCAGAATAATCATTGATATTTCCCCTGAATCGTGCAGCTCTTCTTCATTTGGCACTTCATGAAGTGATTGTGTGGAAGTGAGAGTGGGCAGTGTGATGCGGGCGTGTCAAGCGATGTGCAGCTTCAAAGCTTTATGTACCTGTGCAAACGATATTAAACAATATGGCATGCGGACTACCAATGAGATCGCACGGGAACGGGGACACACCCAATCAAACACAGCTGGCTCCACTGACCCCAGACCTGCTGTAGATCAGTGCTGTGTGTGTGTGTGAACTTCACAGTCCCAGATCCGCTCAACTTTACGAGGCTGCTAAGGTCAACACGACTGGGATAGGAAGAGATAAGCCTTCGCCACACATCGTAAACCCGTTCCGCGTCCGCTTTGAGTGTAGAGCGACTGAAGCACAGGAGCCTCACCTGAGGGTTTGGTGGGTTTGCGGTAGTTTCCGCTGCTGATCTGCTGGACCAGGTTCTTGTGGTTCTGTCCGTCAAAAGGCATGGCTCCGTGAATGAGTGTGTAGAGCAGGACGCCCAGAGACCAGCTGTCCACCTCGGGCCCGCGGTACGGCCGGCCGTTCACGATCTCCGGAGACGCGTACAGGGGACTGCCGCAGAACGTCTGCAGGAACCGGTCCCTCTGGTACAGGTTCGACAAGCCGAAGTCGGCGATCTGGAGAACACAAACAGCGTCTCAGAGGACATGCCCTTATCTCGTTTCGATTGGCTGTTTATGGCCAGGGAAAGCAGAAGCATCAGAGATAGCGTTTCTATGATTCCCACCCGAGATCCGTGTGTGTTAGGGGTGTAACACAGCATTATCTTTAAGAGACGTTCAGTTTCAGACACAGTGTCCAGCAAACACGGTTTAACCCTCGGGGGTTCTTCATTTATGGGTCACACTCGGGACCTTCGGGTCAAAAATGACCCCCATAGGAAATTTAGGTTTTTTTGTGCATACAATCTACAAATCAGCCAGGATGCAGAAAAAAAGGACTCAACAGTGAAGATCTCTAAAACATCAAGAGTGCAAAACAGACAAAAAAACCTCCCCTGACCCCGGTCCAGACCAAACAGACGACATTTGGTCCTGAGAAAACAGGCAGTCTCGCTCCGGATCAAACTGAACAAAGCTTCGGTTCGTTTCTAGTGTGAAAGCATTTTCTGTTCGGTTCAGACTCTCAGAGCATTTACAGGAAGTTCCTGTTTATGTTTTAATATTATAATGTTATTTCTAAACTTCATCTCCGCTACATTGATTATGAAAAGTAAAAAGATGCGCAATATGTCAGAGGACAGAAGGTCAGAAATGATTTTGAAATACATTTTGTATGATTTTGCGTAGAAAGCCTTTCTTTAAGGTGAATTTCGTTTCGTATAAATTTTATCTTAATTTTAATCAACGTTTAATCAGATAATTGCCTGGATTTAATAAATAAGAAGCAAATAGTCTACAGCAGACAATAATGGTGGGAGCGATCACATGCTTTACACATGAACAATAAACTGAAACTCAGCAGATACTCGTCTCACAAACATGAGAAATATGTGAATATAAAGCTTGAAATGTCCACTTTTAAACGTAACGAAAAGAAAATAGTCCAGCAATGCCACTGTTCAATAGTGGCGGCGATATGAGTCCGTTCATTCACTCTAGTCAAAGATGCACGTCTGTTTACAAACCAATCACAGTCCAGATGCCGAACACATGATGAAGACGAGTGGACACGCGTGTGTCATGTGCAGTTCTTTAGTGCGCTCACATGATGAAGACGAGTGGACACGCGTGTGTCATGTGCAGTTCTTTAGTGCGCTCACATGATGGCAATGAGAAACCAAACCAAAACTAACCGAAAGTATCAAATGTATCAAAACATGAACTTTCGGATCGGACCTTGGTGCGGACTCTCAGTGTGAAAACGCCCTTATACACACAAAAACACACACGCACACACAAATTAACGCATGCCATTCCAAAAGCTAATTGTGTTTTTGTGTGTGTGTGAGTTTTTTTGTCTGTTTTGCACTCTTGGTGTTTTAGAGATCTTCACTGTTGAGTCCTTTTTTCTGCATCCTGGCTGATTTGTAGATTGTATGCACAAAAAAACTAATTTCCCACTTTTCAAATCCTGTCCCCAATTGTTTTGGGTGTTCTTATACCAAGTACCAATAAAGTCACCAAGTTTCGGAGCATTCCGATGAAGCTATGATTTGTAACATTTTTTATTGAAAAAAATGTGGGTCAGAAATGAGCGAAGAGCCCCAGAGGGTTAATAAAGCACTGTTATATTTCTCCCGTCCGTCCCGAACCGTCAGGTGTGTGTGCCGTCACTCCTCTAGTCACACAGAAGTGCTTCTTCTTAACTCCGAAAAACTCCTTCTGTCCTGAACTTACCTTGATATTGCCACTGTCGTCCAGCAAGATGTTCTCCAACTTCAGGTCACGATGAACAATCCCGTTCTGTTGGCAAAGAAACGGACACTTCTTTAGTCTTAAACGTACTTTAGGGATGTTTACGTCAATGACTGCAGAAAGTGTTATTGAGTGGCATTTCTCAAATCTAACTCAGTGAAGTGACTCTGAGCGGCTCTGGAGATGAAGTTCACGCGTTCATGACTCTTTCACCTGCGTCCTCACAAAGCTTTGCCATTTGTATGTGTTTTAAGGCCTGCCAGTTGAACATTGAAGCGATTTTAGACCATCAGATGTGTTATGTTGAACTAATGCCTGATATATTGTGACACGCGAACACTCAGATCTAGCTTACACACATCGTGATTAAGATCACACACCGAGAGCAGCAGAAACGCAGCGTCAACACTGTCCTATGACTGAAGTTAAGTCACTAAAGTAGCTTAAACTCAACTGTTAAAGGCATATATTTGAATACCTTTGAAGTAAGTACAAACCACAGCTTCATAATGAATAGAGACGGTAAGAGTAATTCACACACACAATCACTCTCTCATTAATGCATTCAGATAAATGTAATGTAGGCCTACTGTGCTAATTTATGTACAACAGACAGAAATCTGCCCCATAGACAAGAACTGCTGAAAGAGAACCGTTTCCTTCAAGTATTTTAACATTTTCTCATTTAAAAAAACAATTCCACCTTTAATAGTAGAAAATATTTACAGTAAAAACCGTATCAAGAACTTACTCAAAAACCTTATGAGGGCAAAAAAAAAAATCGTAATCGAGGTAAAATGTTCAATGAATCGAGGTCTTTATTTTTGGTCAAATCGTTACAGCCCTAGTGTGTGGTAAATTAACCGCTCGTCTGCTCCACTCATTCGCACACAGATGCGCAGGATTCATATTTAAACAGTGTTTTTGCGCTTTAACCCATTGAAGCCCATCGTAAGCAGTGTGTAGTTTTCATTTTCCTTTTGTAAGTATTTGTCTAGATATTATCCATGTTTTATATCTCAATGACACGCACGCAAACAACCAAATAACGGATTTCAAGAGGAAAAAAAGGGCTATTAACTTCCTTCCTGTCACGCTGCCAACTTCCTCCACTACTTCCAGGAAGCATCGCGAGGCAAACCGTTCCAAAGAAAGGCCATTTTCAGTATTTATTGTTGACATATACATATCTACATAATCGTGAAGGTCTCTCGAATCATCCAAACGAAACAAATCTCACACGAGATCTATAGTTTGTTGTGTACTTAGTCAAAAGTCCAAGCGAAAGACTTGTAAGTGCTCATATAATGGGCAAATGTGCTGTGTTTACAGGTTCATAAATCAAGGAATTTGGTCTTTAGTGCTTTTTGCTTTCATAAAACATAACTTATTAACCCTTTAACTGACATCGATACTGTACACACCTTAATTCGATTGGGAAAAATATCATATTTTATGATATTATGTCTTGCAAGGGCCAAAATATTGAGGATCCTTCATCCAGTGTGGATGCGTTTCATTCTAACCGGTTCTTCTTATGACTATAGCTTATGATTCCATTATAATGTGGAAATTCAGTAATGTCGTTTACATTATATGACATCACCTACTACAGTCAGCCATTGAATACTATGGGATTATTTTGTTATATTTGGTATACATATTTATTTTATTGTAACTTTGTGATACACTGTATTCCACCACTTTAACACTTTATTTGTTTTCATATTCAAAAGATTATAAGCGAGATTCAGCTTTTTTGAGTTTGCATCGAATGTTCTTCGACTTTTATAGATAATAAATGTGTTTGTTGGCACTGGGCATAAATGGGTTAATATTCACACACACACGCGTGTCTATATCACCAGATGTGTGTCAGGTACTGCACTTAGGTAGCGATTGATTTACTGTGATCTGTACTCAGTAGTGCCTTAGAAACGAGACTTTTGACAAGGTCACATGATATGCTGTAAAACACAGCTGAGTTCTGCTCTAATGAGCATTAGTTCTGCATGTTCACTGGTATCTTACACGGCTGTTGCTGTGCTTTATCACATGAGGCTGTTGTGTCATAAAATCAATGTGTGTTATTACTTATTAAATGAGAAACTTCGACGGGTTTCCTGGTGTTTGAGGGACTTTCCTGAGCAACAGTTTCGTTCTTAAACACTTTTCCAAAATCTTCCCCTCCTGACCTATGCCAACATTTCCAAACAATGACAAGTTAGTAAAAGACGAGTGTTATCAGCTCTGTTATCTGCCGGTCAGTAACGGCCGCCGGGTGTGTGTGTGTGTGTGTGTGTGTGTGTGTGGATGCCAGTCATGCATGATTGTGTTTCTCTGCGGGAGGCCGAACCGCGTCCCTTCACCTCATTTAACATCGCAACAAAAACACTCCCACCGCCTCAAACGGGACGTCTCGCATGCAAACACTGTTTAAACTGAGATTTAAGCAGCCAGCGGACGAAAACATCATTTAAGTTTCATTCAAGTTATTTCTCAATGTTCTCTGAACACAGGGTTTTCTCGGTTATGCAATCTAATGTTTAAACATAATGGTAAACGACTTTTGAAATAAAAAAATTGAAATGTTTCCGAAAAAAACATTCCATGAACGATGTATTCACTGCAAAACATGCTTTAATATTTAGTATTTTTGTCTTGTTTCTAGTTCAAACATCTAAAAATTCTTACATTAAGAAGCATTTACTAGACAAGCAAAAGTAATTGTTTTGTTACAGGGGAAAATAACTTAACGCGATTATTTTGCTTATTTTAAGCAAAAACTCACTTAATTTTTTGTTACTTCCCCCAAAACAAGACAATTACTTTTGTTTGTCTAGTAAATGCTTCTTAATGTAAGAATTTTTTGATGTTTGAACTAGAAACAGGACAAAAATACTAAGATTAACCTGAAATACAATAATTAATTTTTTTTTTTACAAAAAAACCTTTTTGGGATAATTTTCAATGGCAAAAATAGACCATAATTATTGCATAAATATAAATCAAATCATCTCAAAATTCTAAATTAAAAAGAAAAAATATTATTGAAGAAAAATGAATTGCATTGGTTTTACTGGGGTGGAGGAAGTTAAATTCTTAGGTGTCCGGTCACTTATGACAATCAATGCAACCCCTAAACGAAGAGCACCAACTTTAAATTTTCTCAATATTTAGATATTTTTGCACCCTCAGATTCCAGATTTTCAAATATTGTCCTGACAAACCACACATCAGTGGACAGATTAGCTTTCAGATGACATAAAGTGACCCTTATGACTGGTTGTGTGGTCCACACTTATGTTTTTGTGCTACGGTTTTGAGAACATTATTAAAGAGCAGATCCCTTTGAACGAATGCTCGTGTTACTGGAGGAACGTTAACGGCGAGAGAACCGGAGTGTGTGTGTGTGTGTCCAAAGGTTGCGTGCGACGCTGTTGTTGGGTTTGGTGCTGGGTGTTCCTGCATTAGCGTGTGCAAGCGTGAACGTCTGTCTGAAGCCCAGCGGATCTGTTCAGACGCTGCTCAGCCATGCGGACGCTAATGCGTGTTATGCAATCCTTTCACTGTCACAGTCCTGCTGGGTCTCTGTCCGACCCCTCCTCAGCGCACAACAGCCTTCTGGGTACTTTTCCAGACTATGAGAAATGTTCACATGACGTCTGACTAATATTTAGTCTTTCCGACCTTTGGTTTCACAGATATTTGTTAGCCGGACGCGTTCCTGAAACCCTAAAGCTGCCCGTGCAACACGTTTAAAATACACCTCAGAATATTATTATTATGACTGATATCTGTTATACTATTAAATAACTTAAGCTGAAATCAAACTAAATGAAAATATTTTATTTACTGCCTTTTAAATTACTACTAGAAAAATGACAATACCGGAATTATTATAGTTAACTAAAACTAAACCATAAAAACATGTTCGCACCTTGAAATATAATATTGATAAACGTATTTTCTTTCAGCCAGTTGCCAAGGCATTTCTTATTTTCAGTTATACTACAGGGCTGTTGAATGCTTGAATCTGATTGGCTGACAAACGTTCTAAGGTGTAAATAGTTGAGCAGCTTAAAAGCGACATGTCATTTCTCATTAGCGAGCTTATGATGGCGCTGTTCCTACAGTTTCAGTTTAGCCTTGAGAGCATCTCTGTGTTTAGTGGCCTTGAGAGCATCTCTGTGTTTAGTGGTCTTGAGAGCATCTCTGTGTTTAGTGGTCTTGAGAGCATCTCTGTGTTTAGTGGCCTTGAGAGCATCTCTGTGTTTAGTGGCCTTGAGAGCATCTCTGTGTTTAGTGGTCTTGAGAGTATCTCTGCGTTTAGTGGCCTTGAGAGCATCTCTGTGTTTAGTGGCCTTGAGAGCATCTCTGCGTTTAGTGGCCTTGAGAGTATCTCTGTGTTTAGTGCCCTTGAGAGCATCTCTGTGTTTAGTGGCCTTGAGAGTATCTCTGTGTTTAGTGGCCTTGAGAGCATCTCTGTGTTTAGTGGCCTTGAGAGCATCTCTGTGTTTAGTGGCCTTGAGAGCATCTCTGCGTTTAGTGGTCTTGAGAGCATCTCTGCGTTTAGTGGCCTTGAGAGCATCTCTGCGTTTAGTGGTCTTGAGAGCATCTCTTTGTTTAGTGGTCTTGAGAGCATCTCTGTGTTTAGTGGCCTTGAGAGCATCTCTGTGTTTAGTGGCCTTGAGAGCATCTCTGCGTTTAGTGGCCTTGAGAGCATCTCTGCGTTTAGTGGTCTTGAGAGCATCTCTGTGTTTAGTGGTCTTGAGAGCATCTCTGTGTTTAGTGGTCTTGAGAGCATCTCTGTGTTTAGTGGTCTTGAGAGCATCTCTGTGTTTAGTGGCCTTGAGAGTATCTCTGTGTTTAGTGGCCTTGAGAGCATCTCTGTGTTTAGTGGCCTTGAGAGTATCTCTGTGTTTAGTGGTCTTGAGAGCATCTCTGTGTTTAGTGGTCTTGAGAGCATCTCTGTGTTTAGTGGCCTTGAGAGTATCTCTGTGTTTAGTGGCCTTGAGAGCATCTCTGTGTTTAGTGGCCTTGAGAGTATCTCTGTGTTTAGTGGTCTTGAGAGTATCTCTGTGTTTAGTGGCCTTGAGAGCATCTCTGTGTTTAGTGCCCTTGAGAGCATCTCTGTGTTTAGTGGCCTTGAGAGCATCTCTGTGTTTAGTGGTCTTGAGAGTATCTCTGTGTTTAGTGGCCTTGAGAGCATCTCTGTGTTTAGTGGTCTTGAGAGTATCTCTGTGTTTAGTGGCCTTGAGAGCATCTCTGCGTTTAGTGGCCTTGAGAGTATCTCTGTGTTTAGTGGCCTTGAGAGTATCTCTGTGTTTAGTGGCCTTGAGAGTATCTCTGTGTTTAGTGGCCTTGAGAGTATCTCTGTGTTTAGTGGCCTTGAGAGTATCTCTGTGTTTAGTGGCCTTGAGAGTATCTCTGTGTTTAGTGGCCTTGAGAGTATCTCTGTGTTTAGTGGCCTTGAGAGCATCTCTGCGTTTAGTGGTCTTGAGAGTATCTCTGTGTTTAGTGGCCTTGAGAGCATCTCTGCGTTTAGTGGCCTTGAGAGTATCTCTGTGTTTAGTGGCCTTGAGAGCATCTCTGCGTTTAGTGGCCTTGAGAGCATCTCTGCGTTTAGTGGTCTTGAGAGCATCTCTGTGTTTAGTGGCCTTGAGAGTATCTCTGTGTTTAGTGGTCTTGAGAGTATCTCTGTGTTTAGTGGTCTTGAGAGCATCTCTGCGTTTAGTGGCCTTGAGAGCATCTCTGCGTTTAGTGGCCTTGAGAGCATCTCTGTGTTTAGTGGCCTTGAGAGTATCTCTGTGTTTAGTGGTCTTGAGAGCATCTCTGTGTTTAGTGGTCTTGAGAGCATCTCTGTGTTTAGTGGTCTTGAGAGCATCTCTGTGTTTAGTGGCCTTGAGAGCATCTCT
>NC_137120.1:1056752-1086752 GCF_949357685.1 Gobio gobio | reverse complement strand
AACACACTCGGAGACTAACACACTCGTGTTCTGGTGATCTGAGACTAACACACTCGTGTTCTGGTGCTCTGAGACTAACACACTCGTGTTCTGGTGATCTGAGACTAACACACTCGTGTTCTGGTGATCTGAGACTAACACACTCGTGTTCTGGTGTTCTGAGACTAACACACTCGTGTTCTGGTGATCTGAGACTAACACACTCGTGTTCTGGTGATCTGAGACTAACACACTCGTGTTCTGGTGATCTGAGATTAACACACTCGTGTTCTGAGACTAACACACTCGTGTTCTGGTGATCTGAGACTAACACACTCGTGTTCTGGTGTTCTGAGACTAACACACTCGTGTTCTGGTGATCTGAGACTAACACACTCGTGTTCTGGTGATCTGAGACTAACACACTCGTGTTCTGGTGATCTGAGATTAACACACTCGTGTTCTGAGACTAACACACTCGTGTTCTGGTGTTCTGAGACTAACACACTCGTGTTCTGGTGTTCTGAGACTAACACACGCGTGTTCTGGTGATCTGAGACTAACACACTCGTGTTCTGGTGTTCTGAGACTAACACACGCGTGTTCTGGTGATCTGAGACTAACACACTCGTGTTCTGAGACTAACACACTCGTGTTCTGGTGTTCTGAGACTAACACACTCGTGTTCTGGTGTTCTGAGACTAACACACTCGTGTTCTGAGACTAACACACTCGTGTTCTGGTGTTCTGAGACTAACACACTCGTGTTCTGGTGTTCTGAGACTAACACACGCGTGTTCTGGTGTTCTGAGACTAACACACGCGTGTTCTGGTGTTCTGAGACTAACACACGCGTGTTCTGGTGATCTGAGACTAACACACTCGTGTTCTGGTGTTCTGAGACTAACACACGCGTGTTCTGGTGATCTGAGATTAACACACTCGTGTTCTGAGACTAACACACTCGTGTTCTGGTGATCTGAGACTAACACACTCGTGTTCTGGTGTTCTGAGACTAACACACTCGTGTTCTGGTGCTCTGAGACTAACACACTCGTGTTCTGGTGTTCTGAGACTAACACACGCGTGTTCTGGTGATCTGAGACTAACACACTCGTGTTCTGAGACTAACACACTCGTGTTCTGAGACTAACACACTCGTGTTCTGGTGTTCTGAGACTAACACACTCGTGTTCTGGTGATCTGAGACTAACACACTCGTGTTCTGGTGATCTGAGACTAACACACTCGTGTTCTGGTGATCTGAGACTAACACACTCGTGTTCTGGTGTTCTGAGACTAACACACTCGTGTTCTGGTGCTCTGAGACTAACACACTCGTGTTCTGGTGATCTGAGACTAACACACTCGTGTTCTGGTGATCTGAGACTAACACACTCGTGTTCTGGTGATCTGAGATTAACACACTCGTGTTCTGGTGATCTGAGACTAACACACTCGTGTTCTGGTGTTCTGAGACTAACACACTCGTGTTCTGGTGATCTGAGACTAACACACTCGTGTTCTGGTGATCTGAGACTAACACACTCGTGTTCTGGTGCTCTGAGACTAACACACTCGTGTTCTGGTGTTCTGAGACTAACACACTCGTGTTCTGGTGATCTGAGACTAACACACTCGTGTTCTGAGACTAACACACTCGTGTTCTGGTGATCTGAGACTAACACACTCGTGTTCTGAGACTAACACACTCGTGTTCTGGTGTTCTGAGACTAACACACTCGTGTTCTGGTGATCTGAGACTAACACACTCGTGTTCTGAGACTAACACACTCGTGTTCTGGTGTTCTGAGACTAACACACGCGTGTTCTGGTGATCTGAGACTAACACACTCGTGTTCTGAGACTAACACACGCGTGTTCTGAGACTAACACACTCGTGTTCTGGTGATCTGAGACTAACACACTCGTGTTCTGAGACTAACACACTCGTGTTCTGGTGATCTGAGACTAACACACTCGTGTTCTGGTGATCTGAGATTAACACACTCGTGTTCTGAGACTAACACACTCGTGTTCTGGTGTTCTGAGACTAACACACTCGTGTTCTGGTGATCTGAGACTAACACACTCGTGTTCTGGTGATCTGAGACTAACACACTCGTGTTCTGAGACTAACACACTCGTGTTCTGGTGCTCTGAGACTAACACACTCGTGTTCTGGTGCTCTGAGACTAACACACTCGTGTTCTGAGACTAACACACTCGTGTTCTGGTGATCTGAGACTAACACACTCGTGTTCTGAGACTAACACACTCGTGTTCTGAGACTAACACACTCGTGTTCTGGTGATCTGAGACTAACACACTCGTGTTCTGAGACTAACACACTCGTGTTCTGGTGCTCTGAGACTAACACACTCGTGTTCTGGTGCTCTGAGACTAACACACTCGTGTTCTGAGACTAACACACTCGTGTTCTGGTGCTCTGAGACTAACACACTCGTGTTCTGAGACTAACACACTCGTGTTCTGGTGATCTGAGACTAACACACTCGTGTTCTGAGACTAACACACTCGTGTTCTGGTGATCTGAGATTAACACACTCGTGTTCTGAGACTAACACACTCGTGTTCTGGTGCTCTGAGACTAACACACTCATGTTCTGGTGATCTGAGACTAACACACTCGTGTTCTGGTGATCTGAGACTAACACACTCGTGTTCTGAGACTAACACACTCGTGTTCTGGTGTTCTGAGACTAACACACTCGTGTTCTGAGACTAACACACTCGTGTTCTGGTGATCTGAGACTAACACACTCGTGTTCTGAGACTAACACACTCGTGTTCTGGTGTTCTGAGACTAACACACTCGTGTTCTGGTGTTCTGAGACTAACACACTCGTGTTCTGAGACTAACACACTCGTGTTCTGAGACTAACACACTCGTGTTCTGAGACTAACACACTCGTGTTCTGGTGATCTGAGACTAACACACTCGTGTTCTGGTGATCTGAGACTAACACACTCGTGTTCTGGTGATCTGAGACTAACACACTCGTGTTCTGAGACTAACACACTCGTGTTCTGGTGATCTGAGACTAACACACTCGTGTTCTGGTGATCTGAGACTAACACACTCGTGTTCTGGTGATCTGAGACTAACACACTCGTGTTCTGAGACTAACACACTCGTGTTCTGGTGCTCTGAGACTAACACACTCGTGTTCTGGTGCTCTGAGACTAACACACTCGTGTTCTGGTGATCTGAGACTAACACACTCGTGTTCTGGTGATCTGAGACTAACACACTCGTGTTCTGGTGCTCTGAGACTAACACACTCGTGTTCTGAGACTAACACACTCGTGTTCTGAGACTAACACACTCGTGTTCTGAGACTAACACACTCGTGTTCTGAGACTAACACACTCGTGTTCTGAGACTAACACACTCGTGTTCTGAGACTAACACACTCGTGTTCTGAGACTAACACACTCGTGTTCTGAGACTAACACACTCGTGTTCTGAGACTAACACACTCGTGTTCTGAGACTAACACACTCGTGTTCTGAGACTAACACACTCGTGTTCTGAGACTAACACACTCGTGTTCTGAGACTAACACACTCGTGTTCTGGTGCTCTGAGACTAACACACTCGTGTTCTGAGACTAACACACTCGTGTTCTGGTGCTCTGAGACTAACACACGCGTGTTCTGGTGATCTGAGACTAACACACTCGTGTTCTGAGACTAACACACGCGTGTTCTGAGACTAACACACTCGTGTTCTGGTGTTCTGAGACTAACACACGCGTGTTCTGGTGCTCTGAGACTAACACACTCGTGTTCTGGTGCTCTGAGACTAACACACTCGTGTTCTGGTGCTCTGAGACTAACACACTCGTGTTCTGGTGCTCTGAGACTAACACACTCGTGTTCTGGTGCTCTGAGATCAGTGTTGGGAGTAACACGCTCCTGTAATTCCACTACTTTCAGCACATGTAACTAAATATTTTGACTGAGAGGGAATAGACCCAACGCTTTAGCCTCTCAAATCAACACTTGTCTTGCCTATTATAAAACCCATAGATATAACACACTTCACGCATCACTATGCTAGTTTACATGCGTGTTGTCTTTCTACTCGCTTGTGGCGATGCGTGTTGGCTTTCTACTCGCTTGTGGCGATGCGTGTTGGCTTTCTACTCACTTGTGGCTATGCGTGTTGGCTTTCTACTCACTTGTGGCGATGCGTGTTGGCTTTCTACTCACATGTGGCTATGCGTGTTGACTTTCTACTCACATGTGGCGATGCGTGTTGGCTTTCTACTCACATGTGGCGATGCGTGTTGGCTTTCTACTCACATGTGGCTATGCGTGTTGTCTTTCTACTCACATGTGGCTATGCGTGTTGGCTTTCTACTCACATGTGGCGATGCGTGTTGGCTTTCTACTCACATGTGGCTATGCGTGTTGGCTTTCTACTCACTTGTGGCGATGCGTGTTGGCTTTCTACTCACATGTGGCTATGCGTGTTGTCTTTCTACTCACATGTGGCTATGCGTGTTGTCTTTCTACTCACTTGTGGCGATGCGTGTTGGCTTTCTACTCACATGTGGCGATGCGTGTTGACTTTCTACTCACATGTGGCGATGCGTGTTGACTTTCTACTCACGTGGCGATGCGTGTTGGCTTTCTACTCACATGTGGCGATGCGTGTTGGCTTTCTACACACATGTGGCGATGCGTGTTGACTTTCTACTCACATGTGGCGATGCGTGTTGGCTTTCTACTCACATGTGGCGATGCGTGTTGACTTTCTACTCACATGTGGCGATGCGTGTTGGCTTTCTACTCACATGTGGCGATGCGTGTTGACTTTCTACTCACATGTGGCGATGCGTGTTGACTTTCTACTCACGTGGCGATGCGTGTTGGCTTTCTACTCACATGTGGCGATGCGTGTTGACTTTCTACTCACATGTGGCGATGCGTGTTGGCTTTCTACTCGCTTGTGGCGATGCGTGTTGACTTTCTACTCACATGTGGCGATGCGTGTTGGCTTTCTACTCACATGTGGCGATGCGTGTTGGTTTTCTACTCGCTTGTGGCGATGCGTGTTGGCTTTCTACTCACATGTGGCGATGCGTGTTGACTTTCTACTCACATGTGGCGATGTGTGTTGACTATCTACTCACATGTGGCGATGCGTGTTGGCTTTCTACTCACATGTGGCGATGCGTGTTGGCTTTCTACTCACATGTGGCGATGCGTGTTGTCTTTCTACTCACATGTGGCGATGCGTGTTGGCTTTCTACTCACATGTGGCGATGCGTGTTGGCTTTCTACTCACATGTGGCGATGCGTGTTGACTTTCTACTCACATGTGGCGATGCGTGTGGACTTTCTACTCACTTGTGGCGATGCGTGTTGACTTTCTACTCACATGTGGCGATGCGTGTTGACTTTCTACTCACATGTGGCGATGCGTGTTGACTTTCTACTCACATGTGGCGATGCTTGTTGACTTTCTACACACATGTGGCGATGCGTGTTGGCTTTCTACTCACATGTGGCGATGCGTGTTGGCTTTCTACTCACATGTGGCGATGCTTGTTGACTTTCTACACACATGTGGCGATGCGTGTTGGCTTTCTACTCACATGTGGCGATGCGTGTTGGCTTTCTACTCACATGTGGCGATGCGTGTTGGCTTTCTACTCACATGTGGCGATGCGTGTTGGCTTTCTACTCACATGTGGCGATGCGTGTTGGCTTTCTACTCACATGTGGCGATGCGTGTTGGCTTTCTACTCACATGTGGCGATGCGTGTTGGCTTTCTACTCACATGTGGCGATGCGTGTTGGCTTTCTACTCACATGTGGCGATGCGTGTTGACTTTCTACTCACTTGTGGCGATGCGTGTTGACTTTCTACTCACATGTGGCGATGCGTGTTGACTTTCTACTCACATGTGGCTATGCGTGTTGTCTTTCTACTCACATGTGGCGATGCGTGTTGGCTTTCTACTCACTTGTGGCGATGCGTGTTGGCTTTCTACTCACTTGTGGCGATGCGTGTTGACTTTCTACTCACATGTGGCGATGCGTGTTGACTTTCTACTCACATGTGGCGATGCGTGTTGACTTTCTACTCACTTGTGGCGATGCGTGTTGACTTTCTACTCACATGTGGCGATGCGTGTTGACTTTCTACTCACTTGTGGCGATGCGTGTTGGCTTTCTACTCACATGTGGCTATGCGTGTTGACTTTCTACTCACATGTGGCGATGCGTGTTGACTTTCTACTCACATGTGGCGATGCGTGTTGGCTTTCTACTCACATGTGGCGATGCGTGTTGGCTTTCTACTCACATGTGGCGATGCGTGTTGACTTTCTACTCACATGTGGCGATGCGTGTTGACTTTCTACTCACATGTGGCGATGCGTGTTGGCTTTCTACTCACTTGTGGCGATGCGTGTTGGCTTTCTACTCACATGTGGCGATGCGTGTTGACTTTCTACTCACATGTGGCGATGCGTGTTGACTTTCTACTCACATGTGGCGATGCGTGTTGGCTTTCTACTCACTTGTGGCGATGCGTGTTGCTTTCTACTCACATGTGGCGATGCGTGTTGACTTTCTACTCACATGTGGCGATGCGTGTTGTCTTTCTACTCACATGTGGCGATGCGTGTTGACTTTCTACTCACATGTGGCGATGCGTGTTGACTTTCTACTCACATGTGGCGATGCGTGTTGTCTTTCTACTCACATATGGTGATGCGTGTTGGCTTTCTACTCACATGTGGCGATGCGTGTTGGCTTTCTACTCACTTGTGGCGATGCGTGTTGGCTTTCTACTCACATGTGGCTATGCGTGTTGACTTTCTACTCACATGTGGCGATGCGTGTTGACTTTCTACTCACATGTGGCGATGCGTGTTGACTTTCTACTCACTTGTGGCGATGCGTGTTGGCTTTCTACTCACATGTGGCTATGCGTGTTGACTTTCTACTCACATGTGGCGATGCGTGTTGACTTTCTACTCACATGTGGCGATGCGTGTTGGCTTTCTACTCACATGTGGCGATGCGTGTTGGCTTTCTACTCACATGTGGCGATGCGTGTTGACTTTCTACTCACATGTGGCGATGCGTGTTGGCTTTCTACTCACATGTGGCGATGCGTGTTGGCTTTCTACTCACTTGTGGCGATGCGTGTTGGCTTTCTACTCACATGTGGCTATGCGTGTTGACTTTCTACTCACTTGTGGCGATGCGTGTTGGCTTTCTACTCACATGTGGCTATGCGTGTTGACTTTCTACTCACTTGTGGCGATGCGTGTTGGCTTTCTACTCACTTGTGGCGATGCGTGTTGACTTTCTACTCACTTGTGGCGATGCGTGTTGGCTTTCTACTCACATGTGGCTATGCGTGTTGACTTTCTACTCACATGTGGCGATGCGTGTTGACTTTCTACTCACATGTGGCGATGCGTGTTGGCTTTCTACTCACATGTGGCGATGCGTGTTGGCTTTCTACTCACATGTGGCGATGCGTGTTGACTTTCTACTCACATGTGGCGATGCGTGTTGACTTTCTACTCACATGTGGCGATGCGTGTTGGCTTTCTACTCACTTGTGGCGATGCGTGTTGGCTTTCTACTCACATGTGGCGATGCGTGTTGACTTTCTACTCACATGTGGCGATGCGTGTTGACTTTCTACTCACATGTGGCGATGCGTGTTGGCTTTCTACTCACTTGTGGCGATGCGTGTTGCTTTCTACTCACATGTGGCGATGCGTGTTGACTTTCTACTCACATGTGGCGATGCGTGTTGTCTTTCTACTCACATGTGGCGATGCGTGTTGACTTTCTACTCACATGTGGCGATGCGTGTTGACTTTCTACTCACATGTGGCGATGCGTGTTGTCTTTCTACTCACATGTGGCGATGCGTGTTGACTTTCTACTCACATGTGGCGATGCGTGTTGACTTTCTACTCACATGTGGCGATGCGTGTTGTCTTTCTACTCACATGTGGCGATGCGTGTTGGCTTTCTACTCACATGTGGCGATGCGTGTTGACTTTCTACTCACATGTGGCGATGCGTGTTGGCTTTCTACTCACATGTGGCGATGCGTGTTGGCTTTCTACTCACATGTGGCGATGCGTGTTGGCTTTCTACTCACATGTGGCGATGCGTGTTGGCTTTCTACTCACATGTGGCGATGCGTGTTGGCTTTCTACTCACATGTGGCGATGCGTGTTGACTTTCTACTCACTTGTGGCGATGCGTGTGGTCAGTACTGTTCATATTTACACTTAAAAAGCACATAAAGTAACTTAAAAGTTACTTTCCCTAGTAACAAATTACTTTTAATATACAGTAATTGTTAAAGTAATTCAATTACTTCTTAATAAGTAGTAACTGTAACTAATTAGTAACTTCAGTAACTGACTGTACTGTGTCAGCTTCAGTCATAATAAACATGTTTGTGTAGCTCCACTAAAGAAGAGGTCAGGGGTCACGATAAACTGCTCGTCACGTGTGTTTTGAGGGAAGCTCTATAAATAGCCGAACCGACGGGCGTGGCATCAGTGTCTGAGGCGGTTATCAGTGAGACGTGTCCCGACTCGCCCACACAACTCTCTCTCTCTCTCTCTCTCTCTTTCCTGAGAATCACAATCCTTCCTTCCTGCAAACCTGAGCCCGAGGGAAAGTGACGCCACACCAAACAATGAGTCCTGCGGGTCAGCGTCTCGATGACAGGAAACTCTGGAGATGTGTGCGGATAAACTCTGGAGGGAAAGCCCTGATGATCTGAGGAGAAGCTCTTCCTGCTTCCCTGTCCCAGCTCTACATCAGCCATGGACTGGGATTGAGGAGGCTCATTTACATACACGCCAGACCAGTTCAGCCACGTCCCAGAATGCACCTCAATGTTTACAGCACACGTTTAGTGTTCATACACTGCTCCAAACGCTTCAACATCCCAGCGCACGCACACACACACACACACACACACACACACACACACACACACACACACACACACACACACACACACACACACACACACACACACACACACACACACACACACACACTCAGCATTTCTGTGCTCATCAGTTTATTCAGGAAGAGAAACGGCTGGAGATATTTATTTACTCTCCGACAAGAATTATTAAGAGCACACATTATTACAAATAATCTTATTTTAAGTCAATTCAATATTTATCAAATATTGAAATAAATCTAGCAAAATTGTGCAGTTTTTTTTTGTTCTCCATTAAAAATATGTATAATAGGATACATTTATTTCTGAAATTATGAGATTTATTTTCAAAGTAAAAATTTTGTTTGTAAAAATGACGTTTAAGAATAATTAAATTAATTTTGAAAGAGCTTAAATTATATTAAACTGAATTTTAAAACTTGAATTGAATCTTGTTATGTAATATTACATATTTATCAAATATTAAAAGAATGAAATGTTCTGTTTTTTTTTTTTCAGTTTAAGTATAATTAAATTGGCTGTAAAGTAATGTTAGCTTAAATGATATTAAACTGACTTTAACAATTCAAATGACAATCTGACTGTCGTACGACTGTAATGGTTAAACGGTTTGAATGGTGGTGTTTTT
The DNA here is from genome assembly GCF_949357685.1 of Gobio gobio. NCBI lineage: Eukaryota > Metazoa > Chordata > Actinopteri > Cypriniformes > Gobionidae > Gobio > Gobio gobio. The sequence continues at coordinate 1,077,147 of NC_137120.1, read as the reverse complement.
GTTCCTCTGGTGAAGGCGTGGCTGTTTTGACGGATCATGAGCTGCTGTATTTCACTGATAAACATCATAACACGGACTCGCTCTCACTGTCAGGGGTCAGGGGTCGCGCTGTAGAAGGGTGACCCTCAGGGGTCGCGGCGTGTGTGTGTGTGTGTGTGTGTGTGTGAGAGAGAGAGAGTGCAGGTTATGGAGCTGCGGGCGCATGAGAGCTGGCAGAACCGGTTCCTGAAGCTTCACAAACCCACAAACTCTCTCAACAACACTACACACACACACTCTACACACTACACACACTCTACACACACACACACACACTACACACACACACACACACACACACTCTACACACTACACACACTCTACACACACACTCTACACACACACTCTACACTCTACACACACACTCTACACACACACTCTACACACACACTCTACACACACACTCTACACACACACACTCTACACACACACACACTCTACACACACACTCTACACACACACACTCTACACACACACACTCTACACACACACACACACTCTACACACACACTCTACACACACTCTACACAGATTCTGCTTTATATATTCAAATACTGTGATAAAACACATTAGTCGTACAAAAAACAACGTTCTCCCAATCATTTAATATTCATGACACAATAACACATTCATGAATATTCAACGAGCAGTTAAACATTCATTATTGACTGATTTTATGTGTTATTTATGAATGTGTTGCTGTCATAATATTATAATTAGTAGTAAAACCGTCATAAATCTAATAAACACATCAGCTGTACATAAATATATTATATTTATCCAAATGTATCAAATAATTGAATGACATTCTAATATTATTCATAAATAACACCAACACACTCATGAATAATAAATGACCGATTGATTTGATTTATTCTTTAAACCTGTGGTCTTTATTTTATTATTTATAAGTAACTTATAATAATAATATTAGTATTGAAATAGTGTGATGAGTTTAATAAACACATCAGTCGTACAAAAAACTATAAAATATTAGAATTATCCAAATTATTTAATATTAATGATATTATAAAATTCATAATTACAACACATTCACTAAATTACCACGCATAAATATGTATTAATTCTTAAATGTGTTGGTGTTTTTTATTATTTGTAATATTATAATTAGTATTAAAAAAGTGTGATAGACACATCACGCATCAGTCGCACATAATTTCATATTAATATTATAATACAATACAACATTCATGAATACTTAATTACCACGCATTAAGATTGATTAATTCTTGATTGATTTCATTATTTATGAGTAATGTATAATAAAAGTAGTATTAAAATAGTGATGAGTTTAATAAACACATTAGTCGTACAAAAAACTATAAAATATTAGATTTATCCAAATGATTTAATATTAATAATAATGTTCATAATTACAACACACTCATGAATATTAAATTACCACTTATAAGATTTATTTTTTAAATTATTGATTGATTTTATTATTTATGAGTAATTAAAATAAGAATTAAACTGTCATAAATCTAATAAACACATCAGCTGTACAAAAAATACATGTATCCAAATTTAATATTAATGATATGAATGAATATTATTCATAATTACAACACGTTCATGAATACTAAATTACCACGTATAAAGATTTATCAATTCTGTAATTATTGATTGATTTTATTATTTATGAGTAATTTATGATAATATAATTATGTGATAGACACATCAAGCATCCGTCGTACATAATTTAATATGAATGATATTCTAATATTATTCATGAGTAATAAAGCTGCACTATATTATCAGTGGAGATGCATGTATCGAGTGTGATGGTGTTATTAATCATGAGATGTTTATGAAGCCGTCATTAATATGACAGCCGTGATCTCTCACCGTTCTACCGGACCGGTCCATGGCTTTCTTCACCCGTCCGTACGTGCCCTTCCCGAGGGTCTGCAGGAACTCGTACCGGTGTTTGATGTTGTGTTTGTGGTGGTGCCTCTTCACCGCCTGACGCTTCACCGGAGCCACCGGAGCCCGTGCGGACGCGTCCCCCTCCATGAGCCGCCGAACACGCGCAGATCACGGAACACGAGCGCTCATGGCCGCGTGCAGAGCAATGAATGCGCGGCGCGCGCTGATCGCCCGGACTACAGGCGCGTGTGGGCGGGGCTCCGCTCAGTAGGCGTGTCTCTGACGGTAAGTACCGCCCTCGCGCTAGGGAATCGTCTACGAGTGGGCGTGTCTGAGCGCATTGTATGCATGATCTGCTTTCCGCTGTGTGTAATGATCCTCCACTCAAACACACTCATTATGTCCACACGAGGGCGCTAAACCCCGCGTGACAGCCTTCAGTTCATCACTAATAAAACTGAAACTACAGTAGGCATTACAGGGACATTCTCTAAAAAAACCCTATTATGTAAAATATTTTTTTGTATTAATATTTTTTTAACATTATTATGTAAAAATATAACAATTCTCCCTTAAGTTTAATTCGTTTCATTAGTAGAGCTGATAAATAATGTTCTTATTCCACTCCTCTTTATGATCTTTGCAAGCCAATACAACACAATAACACAATTTACTTTTATGTTATTTATTATATTTATGCAAACACATCATGTATTAAATAAATACTCACATAAATGGACAACAGTGATTTAATGTGTCTTGACCACTAGAGGTCACCAGAAGACAAGCTCACATCAGTGGAGTAGTGCACTACTGTAGTAACTACACTACACCGAGTGCACATCAGTGGAGTAGTGCACTACTGTAGTAACTACACTACACCGAGTGCACATCAGTGGAGTAGTGCACTACTGTAGTAACTACACCACACCGAGTGCACATCAGTGGAGTAGTGCACTACTGTAGTAACTACACTACACCGAGTGTACATCAGTGGAGTAGTGCACTACTGTAGTAACTACACTACACCGAGTGTACATCAGTGGAGTAGTGCACTACTGTAGTAACTACACTACACCGAGTGTACATCAGTGGAGTAGTGCACTACTGTAGTAACTACACTACACCGAGTGCACATCAGTGGAGTAGTGCACTACTGTAGTAACTACACTACACCGAGTGCACATCAGTGGAGTAGTGCACTACTGTAGTAACTACACTACACCGAGTGCACATCAGTGGAGTAGTGCACTACTGTAGTAACTACACTACACCGAGTGCACATCAGTGGAGTAGTGCACTACTGTAGTAACTACACTACACCGAGTGCACATCAGTGGAGTAGTGCACTACTGTAGTAACTACACTACACCGAGTGTACATCAGTGGAGTAGTGCACTACTGTAGTAACTACACTACACCGAGTGCACATCAGTGGAGTAGTGCACTACTGTAGTAACTACACCACACCGAGTGTACATCAGTGGAGTAGTGCACTACTGTAGTAACTACACTACACCGAGTGTACATCAGTGGAGTAGTGCACTACTGTAGTAACTACACTACACCGAGTGCACATCAGTGGAGTAGTGCACTACTGTAGTAACTACACTACACCGAGTGTACATCAGTGGAGTAGTGCACTACTGTAGTAACTACACTACACCGAGTGTACATCAGTGGAGTAGTGCACTACTGTAGTAACTACACTACACCGAGTGTACATCAGTGGAGTAGTGCACTACTGTAGTAACTACACTACACCCGAGTGTACATCAGTGGAGTAGTGCACTACTGTAGTAACTACACTACACCGAGTGCACATCAGTGGAGTAGTGCACTACTGTAGTAACTACACTACACCGAGTGCACATCAGTGGAGTAGTGCACTACTGTAGTAACTACACTACACCGAGTGTACATCAGTGGAGTAGTGCACTACTGTAGTAACTACACTACACCGAGTGTACATCAGTGGATGTAGTAACTACACTACACCGAGTGCACATCAGTGGAGTAGTGCACTACTGTAGTAACTACACTACACCGAGTGCACATCAGTGGAGTAGTGCACTACTGTAGTAACTACACTACACCGAGTGTACATCAGTGGAGTAGTGCACTACTGTAGTAACTACACTACACCGAGTGTACATCAGTGGAGTAGTGCACTACTGTAGTAACTACACTACACCGAGTGCACATCAGTGGAGTAGTGCACTGCTGTAGTAACTACACTACACCGAGTGCACATCAGTAGAGTAGTGCACTGCTGTAGTAACTACACTACACCGAGTGTACATCAGTGGAGTAGTGCACTACTGTAGTAACTACACTACACCGAGTGCACATCAGTGGAGTAGTGCACTACTGTAGTAACTACACTACACCGAGTGCACATCAGTAGAGTAGTGCACTGCTGTAGTAACTACACTACACCGAGTGCACATCAGTGGAGTAGTGCACTACTGTAGTAACTACACTACACCGAGTGCACATCAGTGGAGTAGTGCACTACTGTGGTAACTACACTACACCGAGTGCACATCAGTGGAGTAGTGCACTACTGTGGTAACTACACTACACCGAGTGCACATCAGTGGAGTAGTGCACTACTGTAGTAACTACACTACACAGAGTGTACATCAGTGGAGTAGTGCACTACTGTAGTAACTACACTACACAGAGTGTACATCAGTGGAGTAGTGCACTACTGTAGTAACTACACTACACCGAGTGTACAGTGGAGTAGTGCACTACTGTAGTAACTACACCACACCGAGTGTACATCAGTGGAGTAGTGCACTACTGTAGTAACTACACTACACCGAGTGCACATCAGTGGAGTAGCGCACTACTGTAGTAACTACACTACACCGAGTGCACATCAGTGGAGTAGCGCACTACTGTAGTAACTACACTACACCGAGTGCACATCAGTGGAGTAGTGCACTACTGTAGTAACTACACCACACCGAGTGTACATCAGTGGAGTAGCGCACTACTGTAGTAACTACACCACACCGAGTGCACATCAGTGGAGTAGTGCACTACTGTAGTAACTACACTACACCGAGTGTACATCAGTGGAGTAGTGCACTACTGTAGTAACTACACTACACCGAGTGTACATCAGTGGAGTAGTGCACTACTGTAGTAACTACACTACACCGAGTGTACATCAGTGGAGTAGTGCACTACTGTAGTAACTACACTACACCGAGTGTACATCAGTGGAGTAGTGCACTACTGTAGTAACTACACTACACCGAGTGCACATCAGTGGAGTAGTGCACTACTGTAGTAACTACACTACACCGAGTGTACATCAGTGGAGTAGTGCACTACTGTAGTAACTACACTACACCGAGTGTACATCAGTGGAGTAGTGCACTACTGTAGTAACTACACTACACCGAGTGCACATCAGTGGAGTAGTGCACTGCTGTAGTAACTACACTACACCGAGTGCACATCAGTAGAGTAGTGCACTGCTGTAGTAACTACACTACACCGAGTGTACATCAGTGGAGTAGTGCACTACTGTAGTAACTACACTACACCGAGTGCACATCAGTGGAGTAGTGCACTACTGCAGTAACTACACTACACCGAGTGCACATCAGTAGAGTAGTGCACTGCTGTAGTAACTACACTACACCGAGTGCACATCAGTGGAGTAGTGCACTACTGTAGTAACTACACTACACCGAGTGCACATCAGTGGAGTAGTGCACTACTGTGGTAACTACACTACACCGAGTGCACATCAGTGGAGTAGTGCACTACTGTGGTAACTACACTACACCGAGTGCACATCAGTGGAGTAGTGCACTACTGTAGTAACTACACTACACAGAGTGTACATCAGTGGAGTAGTGCACTACTGTAGTAACTACACTACACAGAGTGTACATCAGTGGAGTAGTGCACTACTGTAGTAACTACACTACACCGAGTGTACATCAGTGGAGTAGTGCACTACTGTAGTAACTACACTACACCGAGTGTACAGTGGAGTAGTGCACTACTGTAGTAACTACACCACACCGAGTGTACATCAGTGGAGTAGTGCACTACTGTAGTAACTACACTACACCGAGTGCACATCAGTGGAGTAGTGCACTACTGTAGTAACTACACTACACCGAGTGCACATCAGTGGAGTAGTGCACTACTGTAGTAACTACACTACACCGAGTGCACATCAGTAGAGTAGTGCACTGCTGTAGTAACTACACTACACCGAGTGTACATCAGTGGAGTAGTGCACTACTGTAGTAACTACACTACACCGAGTGCACATCAGTGGAGTAGTGCACTACTGTAGTAACTACACTACACAGAGTGTACATCAGTGGAGTAGTGCACTACTGTAGTAACTACACTACACCGAGTGCACATCAGTGGAGTAGTGCACTACTGTAGTAACTACACTACACCGAGTGCACATCAGTGGAGTAGTGCACTACTGTAGTAACTACACTACACCGAGTGTACATCAGTGGAGTAGTGCACTACTGTGGTAACTACACTACACCGAGTGCACATCAGTGGAGTAGTGCACTACTGTGGTAACTACACTACACCGAGTGCACATCAGTGGAGTAGTGCACTACTGTGGTAACTACACTACACCGAGTGCACATCAGTGGAGTAGTGCACTACTGTAGTAACTACATTACACAGAGTGTACATCAGTGGAGTAGTGCACTACTGTAGTAACTACACTACACAGAGTGTACATCAGTGGAGTAGTGCACTACTGTAGTAACTACACTACACCGAGTGTACATCAGTGGAGTAGTGCACTACTGTAGTAACTACACTACACCGAGTGTACAGTGGAGTAGTGCACTACTGTAGTAACTACACCACACCGAGTGTACATCAGTGGAGTAGTGCACTACTGTAGTAACTACACTACACCGAGTGCACATCAGTGGAGTAGTGCACTACTGTAGTAACTACACTACACCGAGTGCACATCAGTGGAGTAGTGCACTACTGTAGTAACTACACTACACCGAGTGCACATCAGTGGAGTAGTGCACTACTGTAGTAACTACACTACACCGAGTGTACATCAGTGGAGTAGTGCACTACTGTAGTAACTACACTACACCGAGTGCACATCAGTGGAGTAGTGCACTACTGTAGTAACTACACTACACCGAGTGCACATCAGTGGAGTAGTGCACTACTGTAGTAACTACACTACACCGAGTGTACATCAGTGGAGTAGTGCACTACTGTAGTAACTACACTACACCGAGTGCACATCAGTGGAGTAGTGCAATACTGTAGTAACTACACTACACCGAGTGTACATCAGTGGAGTAGTGCACTACTGTAGTAACTACACTACACCGAGTGTACATCAGTGGAGTAGTGCACTACTGTAGTAACTACACTACACCGAGTGTACATCAGTGGAGTAGTGCACTACTGTAGTAACTACACTACACCGAGTGTACATCAGTGGAGTAGTGCACTACTGTAGTAACTACACTACACCGAGTGTACATCAGTGGAGTAGTGCACTACTGTAGTAACTACACTACACCGAGTGTACATCAGTGGAGTAGTGCACTACTGTAGTAACTACACTACACCGAGTGTACATCAGTGGAGTAGTGTGCACTACTGTAGTAACTACACTACACCGAGTGTACATCAGTGGAGTAGTGCACTACTGTAGTAACTACACTACACCGAGTGTACATCAGTGGAGTAGTGCACTACTGTAGTAACTACACTACACCGAGTGTACATCAGTGGAGTAGTGCACTACTGTAGTAACTACACTACACCGAGTGTACATCAGTGGAGTAGTGCACTACTGTAGTAACTACACTACACCGAGTGCACATCAGTGGAGTAGTGCACTACTGTAGTAACTACACTACACCGAGTGTACATCAGTGGAGTAGTGCACTACTGTAGTAACTACACTACACCGAGTGCACATCAGTGGAGTAGTGCACTACTGTAGTAACTACACTACACCGAGTGTACATCAGTGGAGTAGTGCACTACTGTAGTAACTACACTACACCGAGTGTACATCAGTGGAGTAGTGTGCACTACTGTAGTAACTACACTACACCGAGTGTACATCAGTGCACTGTTTCTGCCATAGGTAACAGGAGTAGTGTACAAGTATGCGGTTATGCATCTTGAGTTTTTTAGATATTTTAATCTTACATATTGTGCCTTTAAAATTGAACAAAGCCCGTTTTTTCTTATATGGCTTGCATTTTATTAGTATCTTTGCCTTAAATAATAAGGTACTACCTGTAACACTATAAGTGTTTTAGCTGCGCTGAGCGGACTACATCTCCCGGCATGCACCAGTCGCGCCGCGCCCCGCCCACCGAACGTCCTTCTCTCCAAATGGACGAGCAGCAGCAGCGGCTGCCAGCGAAAAACTCCCGTTTTTGGGCTGAAAAGTGAAACATTCCTGAGCCGAGGCAACACAGACACCGGGATTATCGATGATCGGCGGGGGAACAGCTGCAGAACAGCCGCGAACCAGAACCAGCGACCCGGTTCGGCCTCCGGTCCGCCCGAGTGTGTGTTACTGACACACACACACACACACACACACACACACACATACACACACACTCACTAGTGTTGTTGTTGTTGTGTCGGCTCGCTCGGACGCGTTCGGATGGATATGTGACACACACACGCGTCGCCCCGGGTTCTGGTCCAGGATCAGGATGGAGAACCCGCAGAAAGCAGGACCGCTGGTCAGAGATCTGACCCGAGCCTTCGGCCACTACAACAGACACAGCGTGTTCCTGAAGAAGAACCTGAAGGAGAGCAGCGTGTTCTTCAGAGAGATCCGGCAGAACCACAGCAACACCTGCGGCGGCGGCGGCACATCTGGACCGGCACCGGACACGGGTCAGTCTCGCCCCGGGGCTCACAACAACACCAATATACGCCATTCAAAACATTAATATACGCCATTCAAAACATTAATATACGCCATTCAAAACATTAATATACGCCATTCAAAACATTAATATCAGTCATTTAAAACATTAATATCAGTCATTCAAAACATTAATATACGCCATTCAAAACATTAATATACGCCATTCAAAACATTAATATCAGTCATTTAAAACATTAATATACGCCATTCAAAACATTAATATACGCCATTCAAAACATTAATATCAGTCATTTAAAACATTAATATCAGTCATTTAAAACATTAATATCAGTCATTTAAAACATTAATATCAGTCATTTAAAACATTAATATCAGTCATTTAAAACATTAATATCAGTCATTTAAAACATTAACATTAATATATGTCATTTAAAACATTAACATTAATATATGTCATTTAAAACATTAACATCAATATAAGTCATTAAAAATATTAATATTAATATATGTCATTTAAAACATTAATATCAATATATGTCATTTAAAACATTAACATTAATATATGTCATTTAAAACATTAACATCAATATAAGTCATTAAAAATATTAATATTAATATATGTCATTTAAAACATTAATATCAATATATGTCATTTAAAACATTAATATCAATATATGTCATTTAAAATATTAATATTAATATATGTAATTTAAAACATTAATATCAATATATGTCATTTAAAACATTAACATCAATATAAGTCATTAAAAATATTAATATTAATATATGTCATTTAAAACATTAATATCAATATATGTCATTTAAAACATTAACATTAATATATGTCATTTAAAACATTAACATCAATATAAGTCATTAAAAATATTAATATTAATATATGTCATTTAAAACATTAATATCAATATATGTCATTTAAAACATTAATATCAATATATGTCATTTAAAACATTAATATCAATATAAGTCATTTAAAACATTAACATCAATATAAGTCATTTAAAACATTAATATCAATATAAGTCATTTAAAACATTAATATCAATATATGTCATTTAAAACATTAATATCAATATAAGTCATTTAAAACATTAATATCAATATAAGTCATTTAAAACATTAATATCAATATATGTCATTTAAAACATTAATATCAATATATGTCATTTAAAACATTAATATCAATATATGTCATTTAAAACATTAATATCAATATAAGTCATTTAAAACATTAACATCAATATAAGTCATTTAAAACATTAATATCAATATATGTCATTTAAAACATTAATATCAATATATGTCATTTAAAACATTAACATTAATATATGTCATTTAAAACATTAACATCAATATAAGTCATTTAAAACATTAATATCAATATATGTCATTTAAAACATTAATATCAATATAAGTCATTTAAAACATTAACATCAATATATGTCATTTAAAACATTAATATCAATATATGTCATTTAAAACATTAACATTAATATATGTCATTTAAAACATTAACATCAATATAAGTCATTTAAAACATTAACATCAATATAAGTCATTTAAAACATTAATATCAATATATGTCATTTAAAACATTAACATCAATATAAGTCATTTAAAACATTAATATCAATATATGTCATTTAAAACATTAATATCAATATATGTCATTTAAAACATTAACATCAATATAAGTCATTTAAAACATTAATATCAATATATGTCATTTAAAACATTAATATCAATATAAGTCATTTAAAACATTAACATCAATATAAGTCATTTAAAACATTAACATCAATATAAGTCATTTAAAACATTAACATCAATATAAGTCATTTAAAACATTAATATCAATATATGTCATTTAAAACATTAATATCAATATATGTCATTTAAAACATTAATATCAATATATGTCATTTAAAATATTAATATTAATATATGTAATTTAAAACATTAATATCAATATAAGTCATTTAAAACATTAATATCAATATAAGTCATTAAAAATATTAATATTAATATATGTAATTTAAAACATTAATATCAATATATGTAATTTAAAACATTAATATCAATATAAGTCATTTAAAACATTAATATCAATATAAGTCATTTAAAACATTAACATTAATATATGTCATTTAAAACATTAATATCAATATAAGTCATTTAAAACATTAATATCAATATATGTAATTTAAAACATTAATATCAATATAAGTCATTTAAAACATTAATATCAATATAAGTCATTTAAAACATTAATATCAATATATGTCATTTAAAACATTAATATCAATATAAGTCATTTAAAACATTAACATCAATATAAGTCATTTAAAACATTAATATCAATATATGTCATTTAAAATATTAACATTAATATATGTAATTTAAAACATTAATATCAATATATGTCATTTAAAACATTAATATCAATATAAGTCATTTAAAACATTATTTTTTGTTTAATTTCTAAGTTTTGACTATAATTTATGATGAAAAAAATAAAAAAAATAAATTAATAGTAAAACTAAATGTACACATTTCCCACTTATTTTACTATTATTGATATAATATTGCTGTTTTGATATTATAGTTTGTTAGTTTTGTCATTTTCTATGATATTAATTATTTGAATGGAATATTTTTCTTTTCATCCTTTTTAGTTTTAAACTTATTTTATTTCTGTTCGCTCCAGTGTTTCTGAAGTTTGTTGGGTTTATTTCAGATTTTTTTTGATTATCTAAAGAGATTTTGAAAGTTTTATTTTTAGTTAATAACTGTAACACTGGAATGTGTGTGTGTGATATTTATACAGATCATCACGTTTGGTTAGAGTTATTGACCAATAACCAATCAATAACGGTCAGACGGGTTATTGATGTGTGTGTGTGTGTGTGTGTGTGTGTGTGTCTGAGAGAGAGAGTGTGTGATTGATTGTGTGTGTTTAGTGTGTGTGTGTGTGTGTGTGTGTGTGTGTGTGTGTGTGTCCTGGAGGTTTAGTGTTAACACAGAAAATGTCTTGAACAGGATTTAGTGCTGAAATAAGCAGCTTAACTGTGAACATTTGCATTCAACTGAACGAAAGTACTAAACACTTGACAATACTTTCCACACACACACACACACACACACACACACACACACACACACACACACACACACACACACACACACACACACACACACACACACACACACACACACACACACACACACACACACACACACACACACACACACACACACACACACACACACACACAGTGATAAAGCCAGAATAGTGAATGTCTCAGATGTGTATTGACAGTAATCTCTGCTGTGTAGAGGAGGGTCAGAATGACTCTGGAGCCCAATCTCAGGGGTGTAAACATGACTTTAGAAAGATGGCAGCATCATTATTGTATTCTCACACAGAGATTGGTAGATCTATTAGTGAAATCTGTTGACTTTATCAATCTGTGTGTCATTATATGCCAACGCTGAGCGCTCAAACATGGGGGATAGGCACTTCTGCTGTGTCTGTGACTCAAGTTTGAGCACCTGTAACTCCAGAAGTATTAAAGATATCTCAATATCCTTCTAGATTCTGCTTCTTAATAAACTTTTCTTCTGAAATCTTCATTTTTAAGGCTCTATATGGTTCAGTCCCAGAGATATGGGGATTTCAATGCGGCTTCGGGGTCAAAATGTTGAATTGGACCCATTTTCAATGTTCAAGAACCAAAAGCCGGTCACTTATTAAACAGCTGAGAGTTCCTGTGTGTGAAGAATACATAACACTGACACTAGAGATGTGTGTCATCACTCTATCAGAACAGTCAAACACCCCTCTCTGAGTGACAAAACTATCATTATCTGAAGTTTACACGTCTTGAATTCAACAAGTGTTAATGTCATTTTAGAGTCTGGTTCTTCTGAATCTTTAGGCCCTGTGTGGCTCAGTCTCAGAGATGCGGTGATGTGTGGTTACGGTACTGAGCTTCAGAAGCCTCAAGAACACAATCGCTTCTTCCAAATATCCCTGAAACTGACTCAAATACAGATTCTCATAAATACACAGTTTAAAAGCAGGTTAATGTGCCTCAACTTAACCGTTCTCAGTGGATCTTTGGGACTCTGAGAGTATGTTATATGCAGTTCTTTTGATAGAGGGAAACAAGATACATCTCTGGCTAAACATTAAAGAGGAATGTCTGAAGAATAAATAAACACAACAAATATCAGCACATTTGGTTCTTGACCATTGAAAATGGGTAAAATTCTACAAATTGACCACGGAGCTGCTTTGAGACCCTCATATCTCTGGGATTGAACCATATAAAGCCTTAAAAATGAAGATTTCCAAAGGAAAGTTTGTTAAGAATGAGAATCCAGAAGGATATTAAGATATCATGAACACTTTTAGAGTTACAGGCACGCAAACTTTGGAAAAGGGACATTCTCAGTGCACACACACGAATGTTCAGTGCAATTGACCATTTTACTCCTGGAGCCGCGTTGAGATCTCCATATCTCTGGGACTGAACCATCGACAGCCTTTAAAATTAAGAAACCAAAAGAAAAGTTTATTAAAAAGCAGAATCTAGAAGGATATTGAGATATCTTTAATACTTCTGGAGTTACAGGTGCTCAAACTTGAGTCAAAGACACAGCAGAAGTGCTTATCCCCCATGTTTGAGCGCTCAGCGTTGGCATATAATGACACACAGATTGATAAAGTCAACAGATTTCACTAATAGATCTACCAATCTCTGTGTGAGAATACAATAATGAAGCTGCCATCTTTCTAAAGTCATGTTTACACCCCTGAGATTGGGCTCCAGAGTCATTCTGAGCCTCCTCTACACAACAGAGATTACTGTCAATACACATCTGAGACATTCACTATTCTGGCTTTATCAGTGTGTGTGTGTGTGTGTGTGTGTGTGTGTGTGTGTGTGTGTGTGTGTGTGTGTGTGTGTGTGTGTGTGTGTGTGTGTGTGTGTGTGTGTGTGTGTGTGTGTGTGTGTGTGTGTGTGTGTGTGTGTGTGTGTGTGTGTGTGTGTGTGTGTGTGTGTGTGTGTGTGTGTGTGTGTGTGTGTGAGACGTGTTTCCTCTATCAAAGGAGTGTAGCTGTTCTGATGCAAGTTTCCTCTGATTTCTCAATGAAATGATTGAATCAAACTCTGAACATTGGTTTGAGTGACTCTGTGATGTTTGGTCTCGTCTCACAGAGGTTCAGTTCACTCTCATGACCTTTGACCCTGACCCCCGTGACCCCTGGTCTTTTCCCTCGACCGCACACACACACACTCGGATGTATTTGCGTAGATCAGCCTGTGATTTATGAAGTTATTCATCTCATTCCTCAGGCCTGTCTGGTCTCGTCTCGTGTGGCTTGTTTTCGGCGCCGTTGTGATGGTGAGAACCAATCAGAGCGCAGCGCCTCTGGCCACGCCCTCTTGAACTCGTGTAAACACACGTCCCGCAGAACTAATTAATTTGTTCTGAGCAAGCTTGAATGCTACTATACAGTCTCATATACACCAATCAGACATAACATTATGACCGGTGAATAACACTGATGATCTCTGTTAGTGGGTGGGATATATTCGGCAGCAAGTGAACATTTTGTCCTCAGAGTTGATGTGTTAGAAGCAGGAAAAATGGGCAAGCGTAAGGATTTGAGTGAGTTTGACAAGGGCCAGATTGTGACGGATAGAGACTGGGTCAGAGCATCTCCAAAACTCAAAAGTGGAGGACCAGTGGAGAACCGGCCACAGGGTCATGGAGGACCAGTGGAGAACCGGCCACAGGGTCATGAAGAACCAGTGGAGAACCGGCCACAGGCTCATGGAGGACCAGTGGAGAACCGGCCACAGGGTCATGGAGGACCAGTGGAGAACCGGCCACAGGGTCATGGAGGACCAGTGGAGAACCGGCCACAGGGTCATGGAGGACCAGTGGAGAACCGGCCACAGGGTCATGAAGGACCAGTGGAGAACCGGCCACAGGGTCATGAAGGACCAGTGGAGAACCGGCCACAGGGTCATGGAGGACCAGTGGAGAACCGGCCACAGGGTCATGGAGGACCAGTGGAGAACCGGCCACAGGGTCATGGAGGACCAGTGGAGAACCGGCCACAGGGTGATGAAGGACCAGTGGAGAACCGGCCACAGGGTGATGAAGGACCAGTGGAGAACCGGCCACAGGGTGATGAAGGACCAGTGGAGAACCGGCCACAGGGTCATGGAGGACCAGTGGAGAACCGGCCACAGGGTCATGGAGGACCAGTGGAGAACCGGCCACAGGGTCATGGAGGACCAGTGGAGAACCGGCCTCAGGGTCATGGAGGACCAGTGGAGAACCGGCCACAGGGTCATGGAGGACCAGTGGAGAACCGGCCACAGGGTCATGGAGGACCAGTGGAGAACCGGCCACAGGGTCATGGAGGACCAGTGGAGAACCGGCCACAGGGTGATGAAGGACCAGTGGAGAACCGGCCACAGGGTCATGGAGGACCAGTGGAGAACCGGCCACAGGGTCATGGAGGACCAGTGGAGAACCGGCCACAGGGTGATGAAGGACCAGTGGAGAACCGGCCACAGGGTGATGAAGGACCAGTGGAGAACCGGCCACAGGGTGATGAAGGACCAGTGGAGAACCGGCCACAGGGTCATGGAGGACCAGTGGAGAACCGGCCACAGGGTGATGAAGGACCAGTGGAGAACCGGCCACAGGGTCATGGAGGACCAGTGGAGAACCGGCCACAGGGTCATGGAGGACCAGTGGAGAACCGGCCACAGGGTCATGGAGGACCAGTGGAGAACCGGCCACAGGGTCATGGAGGACCAGTGGAGAACTGGCCACAGGGTCATGGAGGACCAGTGGAGAAACGGCCAGAGAGTCATGGAGGACCAGTGGAGAACCGGCCACAGGGTCATGGAGGACCAGTGGAGAACCGGCCACAGGGTCATGGAGGACCAGTGGAGAACCGGCCACAGGGTCATGAAGGACCAGTGGAGAACCGGCCACAGGGTCATGAAGGACCAGTGGAGAACCGGCCCACAGGGTCATGGAGGACCAGTGGAGAACCGGCCACAGGGTCATGGAGGACCAGTGGAGAACCGGCCACAGGGTCATGGAGGACCAGTGGAGAACCGGCCACAGGGTCATGAAGGACCAGTGGAGAACCGGCCACAGGGTCATGGAGGACCAGTGGAGAACCGGCCACAGGGTCATGGAGGACCAGTGGAGAACCGGCCACAGGGTCATGGAGGACCAGTGGAGAACCGGCCACAGGGTCATGGAGGACCAGTGGAGAACCGGCCACAGGGTCATGGAGGACCAGTGGAGAACCGGCCACAGGGTCATGAAGGACCAGTGGAGAACCGGCCACAGGGTCATGAAGGACCAGTGGAGAACCGGCCACAGGGTCATGGAGGACCAGTGGAGAACCGGCCACAGGGTCATGGAGGACCAGTGGAGAACCGGCCACAGGGTCATGGAGGACCAGTGGAGAACCGGCCACAGGGTCATGGAGGACCAGTGGAGAACCGGCCACAGGGTCATGGAGGACCAGTGGAGAACCGGCCACAGGGTCATGGAGGACCAGTGGAGAACCGGCCACAGGGTCATGGAGGACCAGTGGAGAACCGGCCACAGGGTCATGAAGGACCAGTGGAGAACCGGCCACAGGGTCATGAAGGACCAGTGGAGAACCGGCCACAGGGTCATGGAGGACCAGTGGAGAACCGGCCACAGGGTCATGGAGGACCAGTGGAGAACCGGCCACAGGGTCATGGAGGACCAGTGGAGAACCGGCCACAGGGTCATGGAGGACCAGTGGAGAACCGGCCACAGGGTCATGGAGGACCAGTGGAGAAACGGCCAGAGAGTCATGGAGGACCAGTGGAGAACCGGCCACAGGGTCATGGAGGACCAGTGGAGAACCGGCCACAGGGTCATGGAGGACCAGTGGAGAACCGGCCACAGGGTCATGGAGGACCAGTGGAGAACCGGCCACAGGGTCATGGAGGACCAGTGGAGAACCGGCCACAGGGTCATGGAGGACCAGTGGAGAACCGGCCACAGGGTCATGGAGGACCAGTGGAGAACCGGCCACAGGGTCATGGAGGACCAGTGGAGAACCGGCCACAGGGTCATGGAGGACCAGTGGAGAACCGGCCACAGGGTCATGGAGGACCAGTGGAGAACCGGCCACAGGGTCATGGAGGACCAGTGGAGAACCGGCCACAGGGTCATGAAGGACCAGTGGAGAACCGGCCACAGGGTCATGGAGGACCAGTGGAGAACCGGCCACAGGGTCATGGAGGACCAGTGGAGAACCGGCCACAGGGTCATGGAGGACCAGTGGAGAACCGGCCACAGGGTCATGGAGGACCAGTGGAGAACCGGCCACAGGGTCATGAAGGACCAGTGGAGAAACGGCCAGAGAGTCATGGAGGACCAGTGGAGAACCGGCCACAGGGTCATGGAGGACCAGTGGAGAACCGGCCACAGGGTCATGGAGGACCAGTGGAGAACCGGCCACAGGGTCATGGAGGACCAGTGGAGAACCGGCCACAGGGTCATGGAGGACCAGTGGAGAACCGGCCAGAGAGTCATGGAGGACCAGTGGAGAACCGGCCACAGGATCATGAAGGACCAGTGGAGAACCGGCCACAGGGTCATTGAGGACCAGTGGAGAACCGGCCACAGGGTCATGGAGGACCAGTGGAGAACCGGCCAGAGAGTCATGGAGGACCAGTGGAGAACCGGCCACAGGGTCATGGAGGACCAGTGGAGAACCGGCCACAGGGTCATGGAGGACCAGTGGAGAACCGGCCACAGGGTCATGGAGGACCAGTGGAGAACCGGCCACAGGGTGATGAAGGACCAGTGGAGAACCGGCCACAGGGTGATGAAGGACCAGTGGAGAACCGGCCACAGGGTGATGAAGGACCAGTGGAGAACCGGCCACAGGGTCATGGAGGACCAGTGGAGAACCGGCCACAGGGTCATGGAGGACCAGTGGAGAACCGGCCACAGGGTCATGGAGGACCAGTGGAGAACCGGCCTCAGGGTCATGGAGGACCAGTGGAGAACCGGCCACAGGGTCATGGAGGACCAGTGGAGAACCGGTCACAGGGTGATGAAGGACCAGTGGAGAACCGGCCACAGGGTGATGAAGGACCAGTGGAGAACCGGCCACAGGGTCATGGAGGACCAGTGGAGAACCGGCCACAGGGTCATGGAGGACCAGTGGAGAACCGGCCACAGGGTCATGAAGGACCAGTGGAGAACCGGCCACAGGGTCATGGAGGACCAGTGGAGAACCGGCCACAGGGTCATGGAGGACCAGTGGAGAACCGGCCACAGGGTCATGGAGGACCAGTGGAGAACCGGCCACAGGGTCATGGAGGACCAGTGGAGAACCGGCCACAGGGTCATGAAGGACCAGTGGAGAAACGGCCAGAGAGTCATGGAGGACCAGTGGAGAACCGGCCACAGGGTCATGGAGGACCAGTGGAGAACCGGCCACAGGGTCATGGAGGACCAGTGGAGAACCGGCCACAGGGTCATGGAGGACCAGTGGAGAACCGGCCAGAGAGTCATGGAGGACCAGTGGAGAACCGGCCACAGGATCATGAAGGACCAGTGGAGAACCGGCCACAGGGTCATTGAGGACCAGTGGAGAAACGGCCACAGGGTCATGGAGGACCAGTGGAGAACCGGCCAGAGAGTCATGGAGGACCAGTGGAGAACCGGCCACAGGGTCATGGAGGACCAGTGGAGAACCGGCCACAGGGTCATGGAGGACCAGTGGAGAACCGGCCACAGGGTCATGGAGGACCAGTGGAGAACCGGCCACAGGGTGATGAAGGACCAGTGGAGAACCGGCCACAGGGTGATGAAGGACCAGTGGAGAACCGGCCACAGGGTGATGAAGGACCAGTGGAGAACCGGCCACAGGGTCATGGAGGACCAGTGGAGAACCGGCCACAGGGTCATGGAGGACCAGTGGAGAACCGGCCACAGGGTCATGGAGGACCAGTGGAGAACCGGCCTCAGGGTCATGGAGGACCAGTGGAGAACCGGCCACAGGGTCATGGAGGACCAGTGGAGAACCGGTCACAGGGTGATGAAGGACCAGTGGAGAACCGGCCACAGGGTGATGAAGGACCAGTGGAGAACCGGCCACAGGGTGATGAAGGACCAGTGGAGAACCGGCCACAGGGTGATGAAGGACCAGTGGAGAACCGGCCACAGGGTGATGAAGGACCAGTGGAGAACCGGCCACAGGGTCATGGAGGACCAGTGGAGAACCGGTCACAGGGTGATGAAGGACCAGTGGAGAACCGGCCACAGGGTGATGAAGGACCAGTGGAGAACCGGCCACAGGGTGATGAAGGACCAGTGGAGAACCGGCCACAGGGTGATGAAGGACCAGTGGAGAACCGGCCACAGGGTGATGAAGGACCAGTGGAGAACCGGCCACAGGGTCATGGAGGACCAGTGGAGAACCGGCCACAGGGTCATGGAGGACCAGTGGAGAACCGGCCTCAGGGTCATGGAGGACCAGTGGAGAACCGGCCACAGGGTCATGGAGGACCAGTGGAGAACCGGCCTCAGGGTCATGGAAGACCAGTGGAGAACCGGCCTCAGGGTCATGGAGGACCAGTGGAGAACCGGCCACAGGGTCATGGAGGACCAGTGGAGAACCGGCCACAGGGTCATGGAGGACCAGTGGAGAACCGGCCACAGGGTCATGGAGGACCAGTGGAGAACCGGCCACAGGGTCATGGAGGACCAGTGGAGAACCGGCCACAGGGTGATGAAGGACCAGTGGAGAACCGGCCACAGGGTGATGAAGGACCAGTGGAGAACCGGCCACAGGGTCATGGAGGACCAGTGGAGAACCGGCCACAGGGTCATGGAGGACCAGTGGAGAACCGGCCACAGGGTGATGAAGGACCAGTGGAGAACCGGCCACAGGGTGATGAAGGACCAGTGGAGAACCGGCCACAGGGTCATGGAGGACCAGTGGAGAACCGGCCACAGGGTGATGAAGGACCAGTGGAGAACCGGCCACAGGGTCATGGAGGACCAGTGGAGAACCGGCCACAGGGTCATGGAGGACCAGTGGAGAACCGGCCACAGGGTCATGGAGGACCAGTGGAGAAACGGCCAGAGAGTCATGGAGGACCAGTGGAGAACCGGCCACAGGGTCATGAAGGACCAGTGGAGAAACGGCCAGAGAGTCATGGAGGACCAGTGGAGAACCGGCCACAGGGTCATGGAGGACCAGTGGAGAACCGGCCACAGGGTCATGGAGGACCAGTGGAGAACCGGCCACAGGGTCATGGAGGACCAGTGGAGAACCGGCCACAGGGTCATGGAGGACCAGTGGAGAACCGGCCACAGGATCATGAAGGACCAGTGGAGAACCGGCCACAGGGTCATGGAGGACCAGTGGAGAACCGGCCACAGGGTCATGGAGGACCAGTGGAGAACCGGCCAGAGAGTCATGGAGGACCAGTGGAG
>NC_137120.1:974252-1051752 GCF_949357685.1 Gobio gobio | reverse complement strand
CCCCTATATCCTGATCCTGGGTCAGGACTGCCCCGCCCGATATCAGCTGCTGAACTGCCTGCTGGGAGAGAGGCTCCTCCCCCTGGGCGCGGAGGTGGGCGGGGCCTGTGGCGCGGAGGGCGGGGCCTGCCGGAGGAGGAAGTTGTGCTTCACACACGGCCGTCAGACGCGCCTGAGCCTGGCACTGCCCGGCCAGTATGAGCTGGTCCATCAGCTGGCGGCCCACTGCGGGCGCTGGGACACGGTGCCACCACAGGACCTGGAGATCCAGGAGTGCGGAGATCCTGCGCAGCGATTGGCCGAGCTGGAGATCACGCTCCATCATGCACTGCTGCAGGTCAGACGCTCAGCTCCTCATTCTCTGGGCTTTATGTAACTCTGTGGATCTGCTGCGCTTCACATGACCACTGGTTGCTGCTATGGTGATGTGTGTCTCCATGGCGACGGGGAAACTGTGTCCTGGGCTGGATGCCTTTCTTTCACGAGTTTGTTTTCATGAGGTTCAGATCTCTCTCAGATCAGAATAACAGCTCTGATCCGGGCTTTAGCGGACTCAAACTGGTTTCAGATCTGGTCACACATCAGACTCTAAAACTAGTTTCACATCACATTCTGATTAGTCTAACAACACTGAGAACTGCTGGCAAATCAGATTTGAATTAGGATGGGACTCAAATCAGAGTCAAATCAGTTTCACATCAGGATCATTAAGATCTCGGTCAGATCAAGCTCAGATCAGAATCTGGTTCGACTGTGATATTTCTTGAATCAGACTCAATCGGATCAGATGGGACTCAAATCAGAGTCAAATCAGTTTTGAATCAGGTTTTTGATCCATTTCAAATCAGACTCCAGTTCGTGTCAAACACTCTGATCGGCTTCATATCAATGTCAAATCAAATCCAGATCAGACTCTGATCCAATCCGAATCAGTCTTGAATCCGATTCTGCTTCCAATGGGCCTCAAATCAGAGTCAAATCAGTTTGGCATCATTAAGGTCTTAGATCAGTTGGAAATCAGATTTGGATGAGTTGAGAATCAGACTCAGATCAGTCTCAGATCAGTATCAAATCAAATCCAGATCAGACTCTGATCCAACTCTGAATGGTCTCGGATCTGTTTTGAATCAGAGTCAAATTAGTTTCACATCAGATCCATTAAGGTCTTAGATCGGTTGAGAATCAGACTCAGATCACTTTACTCAAAGTCTTGGATCAGATGCAAATCAGAATGAAGTTCAAATTCTGATCCAGCTCAGACTGGTTTTGGATCTGTCTTTATTCAGACTCGAATGGGACTCAAATCAGAGTCAAATCAGTTTAGCATCATTAGGGTCTTGAATCTGTTGCAATCAGACTCAGATCACTTTGGTCAAAGTCAGTCTCAAATCAAACTTCACTTAGTTTAACACACTCTGTTCGATCTGTTATCAAACTCTGATCACTTTCATTCTCAAATCAGACTCCATCTAAGATCAGGTTCAAATTCTGATCCAACTCTGAATTGAGTCCAGTTCGGTGCAGAATCTGAATCCAGACTGATCTGAAACCAATCAGAGTCAAATCAGTTACTCTAGAACACTCAGATCAATCTGCTGGAGTCCTTTCAGAGTCAGATCAGACTCTGATCCAGCTCAGACTGGTTTCGGATCTGTCTTTATTCAGATTCTGCCTCGAATTGGACTCAAATCAGAGTCAAATCAGTTTTGCATCATTCATTTCTTGGATCTGTTGCAAATCAGATCTGTATCGGTTGAGAATCAGACTCGGATCACTTTGGTCAAAGTCAGATCAGTCTCAAATCCAGATCGGACTCTGATCGGTTTCAGATTGATCTTAAATCAGATTTGGCCTTGGATGAGACTCGAGTCAAATTAGTTTCACATCAGATTCATTAAGATCTTCGATCAGTTGAGAATCAGACTCGCTATTCTAAAGCACTCAGATCAATCTGCAATTAGAGTCACATCAGACTCTGATCCACCTCAGATTAGTTTCGGATCGGTCTGGATTCAGATTATCCCTCGAATGGGACTTAAATCAGAGTCAAATCAGTTTTGTATCAGGTTTTTGATCCATTTTGAATCAGACTCCAGTTTGTGTCAAACACTCTGATCGGCTTCATATCAATGTCAAATCAAATCCAGATCAGACTCTGATCCAATCCGAATCAGTCTTGAATCAGATTCTGCTTCCAATGGGCCTCAGATCAGAGTCAAATCAGTTTAGCATCATTAATATCTTTGGATCTGTTGCAAATCAGATTTGGATGGGTTGAGAATCAGACTCAGATCACTTTGGTCAAAGTCAGATCAGTCTCAAATCCAGATCGGACTCTGATCGGTTTCAGATTGATCTTAAATCAGATTTGGCCTTGGATGAGACTCAAATCAAATTAGTTTAGCATCAGATTCATTAATATCTTAGATCTGTTGCAAATCAGACTGGGACCGGTTTCAAATCAGTCTATAACACTGCTGTTATCAAACTGTGATCACTCTCAGATCAGTGTTGAATCCAGATCAGACTCCGATTGGTTTCAGATTGGTCTGGATTCAGACTCTGCATCGAATTGGACTCAAATCAGAGTCAAATTAGTTTCACATCAGATCCTTTAAGGTCTTAGATCAGTTGCAAATCAGACTCGCTATTCTAAAACACTCAGATCAATCTGCTGGAGTCCTATTAGAGTCACATCAGACTCTGATCCACCTCAGACTGGTTTCGGATCGGACTCTGGTTTCAGATTCTCCCTCGAATGGGCCTCAAATCAGAATCAAATCAGTTTGTCGTCAGACTCCTTCCAGTCTTGGATCAGCTGTAAATCTGTCTCAGGTCAGAGTCTCAGTCAGAGCAGATTTTTCTGCATGACTCTCTTGCGGTTTTAACCCGTGTCATCGTGTTGAACTCGTGTGTGTGTGTGTGTGTGTGTGTGTTTGTTCAGTGATGTTTGCCGTCACACACATCTGCTAGAATCACGTCTGCTCTCAAATGAAGGCCGTCTGTTTTAGTCCGGCACACACACGTTAGTGCCCAGGCGTTAATTAGCGGAGCTCGTGGTTCGGCCCCAGCGTACGCTCAGATGTGTGTGTCCTGTGAACACATTCCCAGAATTCCTGCTCACACACACACACACATGTGTTTCTGCAGCAGTGGAGAGTGTGTTTGAAGCGCTTGAATCGGATCTTTGTTGGGTCAGGTCTGATGGGCCGCCCGCCGCCGGCTCTTGTTGCAGAGAGACTCCAGCGCTGTGTCAGAGACGGCCCTGACTGACTCTATTGTGCTGCTGTGCTAGCGCTCTTTATCCTCCTCAGATTCATCACACAGCTGACCTCTGACCCTCGCGTCTAATGCTGCTTTATCTGGAGAAACACATCTCACCTACACACACTCCGCTTCACGCGTTCCCACGCTCTGGAACACATGAGCAGTTTTATGATTCATCAGGAGGCCACAATTCTCAATATAATATTAAACCGATCGGTACGGCATTCACGGTTCAATACGCGCTTGTGAATTGCGTTTGCATTTAAATAATTATTTTTCTACAAATTCTATTATTTTCCTCCATCTCAATACTGAACAACAACATACATTCACATCACACATTAGTGGTGGAGTTACACTCACGGGACACTAGAGTTATTCACAATCACCAAAGCTCATTATTTGCATTTGTTTTACAGCCTTGCCGGTTCAGAGCGCGCGCACTAAACGCCTGTCAAACACGTGATTACTGGACTCAGTAGTCGTCTTACTGCGCTAATACTGTCAAATACACACATGGCTAACATAAACACAGTCGGTTATGTCTAAAGTGAAAGTAAAATCGTGTGTGTTTGTATATTAGATGAGCGCAGGTCTTAAAGGGACAGTTCACCTCTAAAATAATGTCATTATTTACTCACTCTAATATTGTTCCAAACCTGTATTCATTTCTCGATGACAGAATTTTCATTTTTGAGTGAACTATCCCTTTAATGTTAATACAACAACAAAAGACAAAGAGAAAATCTCTCTCTGCTCTTGACTGAAGAACTAATACAGCAGCTTTAATAAGAATCATGTATATTATAGTGAAGTCTGTGAAGTGTTCTGAACTTTACATTTATTCATTCAATCTCATACTTAAATGCTGCTGTACTGCTCTGAGCTGCCAGTGTAATATATATTTATTTTATATTATACAATACACTAATGTGCACAAGGTTTTTTTAAGTAAAGTAAAGTTTAAGTAAGGTTTTTCAATTCTTTTAAGTAAAATAAAGAAAGAATATTGCAATAAAAATAGTCTTTTTTCTGTTGTTCCTGTCGCTTAAGAATAGAATAGCAAAAAACCTGATGTGACAAGCCATCAGAACCCAACCGAAAACTGTGGTTAAAATCCGAGGTGTGTATTGAACCGTGGACTAACTGTAGTGTTGCATCCCTATATTCAAATCTTTGTGCTGACTGGGAATATTGTGGATGATAACTGGTTGAAAAGTGAAGATATCATCAATAATGTAATTAAAACTTGTTAAATATTGACGTAAATCAATATTTCTCATGTCATGTTCATTCATTTTAGTCCGTTTTACTTTAAAAGTTTAGTCATTTTAAAGCTACACTGTGTAACTTTTTTTAGTTTATTCTTAGCTAAAACACTTAGTTCTTTCAAAAATATATGTGCTCATTAATGTATATTTACTTCTTTCAAGTAATAAAGTATTCTGGTAAGTTTATAATATGCCATTGTAAACACATACGGGTGAGGGTTTGAATGCGGGTCGCCATGTTGCTCCTCCATCTTGAAAGTACATTAGCCAAAGAGGGACATTCCCGTAAATTCAAGCTTGGCCTTTGGCGTTTTAACACTCGATGGCTCCGTGACGAATGTGGACGAGGTCGAGCTGGAAGCCATGTTAATCTTGGACTAAATCAGCCACCGTAGGAGTTAAAACCAAATCGGAGAGGAACAGAAACTAATATTCACTGGATGGTCATATACAAGTTCACCACTAGATGGGGGAAAATATCACACACTGGAGCTTTTAATTAAAAAGTGAAATATTGAATCATTTTGATATATTTTATGAACGTGCTCCCGTTCTGACTGCGGTTCTGCTGACAGGAAGTGAAGATCATGGTTCTTCCGTGCCGTAACGTCCAGCCCGTGGAGGAGGCCCTGGAGGACTGCAGACGCGGCATCCTTCCCATCATCCTCTACGCCGTCAGCAAGGACACGCTGAGCGCGCAGCAGCTGGAGGACCTGCAGAAGGTGCGCGAGACGCTCCCGTTCCCCGTGTGCTTCATCCGGATCCCGCCGGAGGGCGTGGCCCCCGAGGGCCGGCCCGTGGAGAAGGAGCGCAGCGCTCTGTTCGCGCAGCTCCTGTCTCTGGAGCTCATCGGCGGATCGGCGGGAAACTGCGCCTGCGGGGCTCCGGCTCAGACGCCCGGCAAGATGCAAGGCATTCTGGGAGAGAGTCTGGAGCGCGTGCACCGCGTGCTGGTGCCGTTCGTGAGGCAGGTTCTGCAGAACCAGCAGGTGGAGGCCGCCACGCTTCTGAACGCAGTCCACTGCCGCTGTCTGGACCTCTTCATCAACCAGGTGACGCCACACACACACACACACACACACACACACACTTCCTGTTCCTCACAGCAGCCGGACAGTGATCTGAAACACTGATGACAGTAGGGGCGCAACTACCCAGCAGCCATATCACCCTTACCCCTTTCCCACCAAGGCAGTGCTAGAGCTAGTTCAGAGCCAGAGCTAGTCCCAGTTCATAGTTGGAGCTTCTAAGAACCGTTTGCTTTTCCACATGCTGAGAGCCACAACAGAGCCAGTCTTACGCCACTGTATACGCCTCATCTCTCTCAGCAACACTAGCGAGGCAGCGGCAGTGAGGCCAAGTTGGGCTGATTCATCACTGTTGCTGTTTTTCATGTCAGCGGGTTGCAGCGACCCCAATTATATGATATTTAGCCCCGGGAATGCGAAGTTTAGTAGGCAACCATGCCAAAAAAACACATATTTTACCCCCAAATGTGATTTTTACTGGGGAAGCCCCCCTGAAACGCCATTGGGCTTGTTTTGAGTAGCAATTGGGTGGGTTTTGTTGTGAAAACCTGGCAACCCTGGGCAGCGAAACACACACACACACACACACACACACACACCAGGCTTGTTCGAGATGCACCGGTGCTGCGCAGACCGAAAAAAACCCCGCATGAGTGAATCAAAAGCATAAGGAGTGTGTGCTCTCGCTGGACTGGTTATCATACGGCGATCGGTCTCCGCTGCGAACAAGCCTTCCATCAACAATGCAAACATTGCGTTACTATTGATTCTCATGGCTTTACGATCCTACATCGCAATCAAAACACAACGAAAACACAGCGAATCCAACGCATTCATGCAGTTCGCCGTCATTTTTATAGACGGAGATTACAAACGAGCAGCAGCTGTTAGCTCCATTAGCTGCTATTTCAAACATGGCGGATCTCCAGTTTGTGTTGGTCTTGTTGACTCCGCCCCCAGCGCCTGACGGAATCGGTTCTTACTTCTAGCCCTGTTCTAGCCCAGCAATGTTCTGGTGCTACTTAAGAACCACTTCTCCTGGCTCGGAGCCGGAGCTTTGGGTGTGGAAACACAAAGAACCGATTTGAAACTAGGCTCTGGCTCCGATCTAGCTCTAGCTCTGCCTTGGTGGAAAAGGGGTCCCTGTAGCCCAAGACTGGTTTCCCACTGAAGCTAAGCAGGGCTGAGTCTGGTTAGTACCTGGATGGGAGACCAAACTGGGAAAACTAGGCTTCTGCTGGTAGAGGTGTTAGTGAGGCCAGTAGGGGGCGCTCACCCTGTGATGTGTGTGGGTCCTAACGCCCCAGTGATGGGGACACTATACTGTCAAAGAGCACCGTGAACACTTCGGCTGCCCCCCCGCAGGACACGCCCACTCGCGATATTCCATTATTATCCAAAATTCTATTATGGAATCTTATGAGGGCGCCTACTCTAGCCTGTTAGTCCTCTAAAATGTTATATAATATTGAGGAAATACAGAAATTATTTAGAAACGCACAACAGCAGCTACATATAGAAAATGCAAACAAAAAAAGTTTTTTTTCATACCATTGCTTTGGCGCCCCCTATGCGCCGCATATAGCACATACCCACTTTTTTGCGCCACTGGTGACAGTCATACATGTTCTTGAGCAGCAAATCAGCCTGAAGGATCATGTGACACTGAAGACAGGAGTAATGATGCTGAAAATTCAATAAATTACCCTACTATACAGCGATCAGGCATAACATTATGACCGGTGAAGTGAATAACACAGCAAGTGCCAAAAGCTTGGTACCATACCGATGTAAAACTAAACCTAAAGAGCACAGAGGGTTAGATCATAATCATATTTCACAGTCCGTGCTGTATTTCTGATTGAGCGTGAGACTGGTGTGTTCAGTGTCTGTGTGTGTGAATGCTCCTCAGGCGTTCGACATGCAGCGCGACCTTCAGATCACGCCCCGGCGTCTGGAGTACACGCGGGAGAAGGAGGGCGAGCTCTTCTCCTCTCTCATGGCCATCGCCAACCGCAAGCAGGAGGAGATGAAGGAGATGATCGTGGAGACGCTCGCCAGCATGAAGGAGCAGCTGCTGGAGGACGCCGCCAACCTGCACTTCACAGGTCAGAGGTCAAGACACTCCTGCACTTCACAGGTCAGAGGTCAAGACCTATTAGTTTTAATAGTCGTCAAACGCCATCACACACACGCCATCACACACACACGCCATCACACACGCCATCACACACACGCCATATCACACACGCCATCACACACACGCCATCACACACGTCATCACACACGTCGTCACACACACGCCATCACACACGCCATCACACACGCCATCACACACGCCATCACACACGCCATCACACACGCATCACACACGTCATCACACACACCATCACACACGCTATCACACACGCCATCACACACGCCATCACACACACGCCATCACACACGCCATCACACACGTCATCACACGCAATCACACGCCATCACACGCTATCACACGCCATCACACACGTCATCACACATGCCATATCACACACGCCATCACACACGCCATCACACACACGTCATCACACGCAGTCACACACGCAGTCACACACGCAATCACACACGCCATCACACACACGCCATCACACACACGCAATCACACACACACCATCACACACACGCAATCACACACGCCATCACACACGCTATCACACGCCATCACACACGCTATCACATGCCCTCACACACACGCCATCACACACGTCATCACACGCCATCACACGTAATCACACACGCCATCACACACGTCATCACACGCCATCACACACGCCATCACACACGCCATCACACGCAATCACACACGCCATCACACACACACGTCACACACGCAATCACACACGCCATCACACACACGCCATCACACACACGCAATCACACACACACCATCACACACACGCAATCACACACGCCATCACACACGCTATCACATGCCCTCACACACACGCCATCACACACGTCATCACACGCCATCACACGTAATCACACACGCCATCACACACGTCATCACACGCCATCACACACGCTATCACACGCCATCACACACACGCCATCACACACGTCATCACACAGCATCACACACAATCACACACGCCATCACACGCAATCACACGCCATCACACGTCATCACACAGCATCACACACAACCACACACGCCATCACACACGTCATCACACGCAATCACACGCCATCACACGCTATCACACGCCATCACACACGTCATCACACATGCCATATCACACACGCCATCACACACGCCATCACACACACGTCATCACACGCAGTCACACACGCAGTCACACACGCAATCACACACGCCATCACACACACGCCATCACACACACGCAATCACACACACACCATCACACACACGCAATCACACACGCCATCACACACGCTATCACACGCCATCACACACGCTATCACATGCCCTCACACACACGCCATCACACACGTCATCACACGCCATCACACGTAATCACACACGCCATCACACACGTCATCACACGCCATCACACACGTCATCACACACGCCATCACACGCAATCACACACGCCATCACACACACACGTCATCACACGCAATCACACACCATCACACACACGTCATCACACGCCATCACACGCTATCACACGCCATCACACATACGTCATCACACGCAATCACAGACACCATCACACATGCTATAATAACGCCATCACACACACGCCATCACACGTCATCACACACACACACACACACACACACACACACACACACACACACACACACTATCACACGTCATCACACACACGCTATCACACATCATCACACACACACACACCATCACGTCATCACACACACCATCACTCTCCATTACACGTCATCACAAACACGCTATCACACGCCATCACACACGCTATCACATGGCATCACACACACGTCATCACACACACGCTATCACACGTCATCACACACACACCATCACACGCCATCACACTCGTCATCACACACACGCTAACACACATCATCACACACATGCCATCACACAAGTCATCACACACACGCTATCACACGTCAACACACGCTATCACACGCCATCACACACACGTCATCACACGCCATCACACACGTCATCACACACACGCTATCACACATCATCACACACACGCCATCACACACGTCATCACACACACGCTATCACACGTCATCACACACGCTATCACACGCCATCACACACACGTCATCACACGCAATCACACACGCCATCACACACACACCATCACTCTCCATTACACGTCATCACAAACACGCTCACACACGCTATCACACGGCATCACACACGCTATCACACGCCATCACACACGCTATCACACGTCATCACACACGCTATCACACGCCATCACACACACGTCATCACACGCTATCACACGCCATCACACACACCATCACACGCAATCACACACGCCATCACACACACACCATCACTCTCCATTACACGTCATCACAAACACGCTCACACACGCTATCACACGCCATCACACACGCTATCACACGCCATCACACACGCTATCACACGGCATCACACACACGCCATCACACGGCATCACACACACGGCATCACTCACACGTCATCACACGGCATCACACACACGCCATCACACACACGCTATCACACGCCATCACACACACGTCATCACACACACGCCATCACACACACGCTATCACACGCCATCACACACACGTCATCACACACACGCCATCACACACACGCTATCACACGCCGTCACACACACGCCATCACACACACGCCATCACACACACGTCATCACACACACGTCATCACACACACGCTATCACACGCCATCACACACGCCATCACACACACGCTATCACACGCCGTCACACACATGCTATCACACGCCATCACACACACGCCATCACACACACGCCATCACACACACGCCATCACACACACGCCATCACACACACGCTATCACACACACGCTATCACACGGCATCACACACGGCATCACACACACGCCATCACACACACGCCATCACACACACGCCATCACACACACGCCATCACACACACGCCATCACACAGCATCACACACACGCCATCACACGCAATCAAACACCATCACACACGCCATCACACGCACGCCATCACACACACGCCATCACACACACGCCATCACACACACGCCATCACACACACGCTATCACACACACGCTATCACACGGCATCACACACGGCATCACACACACGCCATCACACACACGCCATCACACACACGCCATCACACACACGCCATCACACACACGCCATCACACAGCATCACACACACGCCATCACACGCAATCAAACACCATCACACACGCCATCACACGCACGCCATCACATACGTCATCACACGCAATCACACACGCCATCACACACGCCATCACACACGCCATCACACACGCCATCACACACGCCATCACACACGCCATCACACACACCTCATCACACGGCATCACACACGCCATCACACTCACCATCACACACACACCATCACACACACGCCATCACACACGCCATCACACACACGCCATCACACACACGCTATCACACGCCATCACACACGTCATCACACACACGTCATCACACACACGCCATCACACACACGCTATCACACACACGCTATCACACGTCATCACACACACACCATCACACACACGCCATCACACACACGCTATCACACGTCATCACACACGCCATCACACACACGTCATCACACACACACCATCACACACACGCCATCACACACACGCTATCACACGTCATCACACACGCCATCACACACACGTCATCACACACACGCCATCACACACACGCTATCACACGCCATCACACACACGTCATCACACACACACATGGATTGGGCCTTAGCTATTCACATTTTTAAAGTTGTGCATTATTGTTAATTTAGTTTTTTTCTTGAATTTTTATGTTCTTTTAATCAGTTTTCACTCTATCATTGTTAGTTTTTGTATTTATTTTAAAAATTACATTTAAAGTTTTAAATCATTGCTAATTTGTTTTTTTTTATTTTTATGTTGTTTATTGTTTTAAGGACTCTATTTTAAGTACCTTAAACTCTATAATTGGTGATTTAGATTAGTTTTTCATTTGAGCAATTTAATTTTAAAAGTTGTAAATTATAGTTAATTTAGTTTTTCTTCAGTTTATTTGAGTTTAGTTTTCTTCAGTTGCTCATGATGTCATGATCTGATGCTCTGAGACACTGAGAGCAGAAAGAGAAACTTCCCCTTTACTAGCGTGTGTACGTGTGTGTGTGTGTGTGTGTGGTGATCTACTGCGGTCAAACGTGACTGTGTGTGTGTGTGTGTGTGTGTGTGTGTGTGAGAGAGAGAGAGAGAGTGTGTGTGTGTGTGTGTGTGTGTGTGGTGATCTACTGCGGTCAAACGTGACTGTGTGTGTGTGTGTGTGTGTGTGGTGATCTACTGCGGTCAAATGTGACTGTGTGTGTGTGTGTGTGAGGGGGAAATCCACTGGTTGCCCTATTATTGTGTGTTTGAGGACATTCATTAGAGTTAATGGGAGTCACGTGACTGTCCTGTTGCCATAGCAGCAGAAAGCAAAAGTGAAGCTGACTGGTTTATCTGTGTGTGTGTGTGTGTGTGTGTGTGTGTGTGTGTGTGTGTGTGTGTGTGTGTGTGTGTGTGTGTGTGTGTGTGTGTGGCAGACATCATCATGACGTCGAACTCTGAGCCCATGAGCTCTAAGGACATCAAGGTGTGCATCAGTCAGATCCAGGATCTGATCGTGATCCGACTGAACCAGGCGGTGGCCAATAAGCTGACCAGCTCCGTGGATTACCTGAGGGAGAGCTTCGTGGGGACGCTGGAGAGATGCCTGGGCAGCCTGGAGAAGTCCACAGCTGAGGCCTGCTCTCACAACGTCACCTCCAACCACCTCAAGCAGGTACACACACACACACACACACACACACACACACACACACACACACATACACAAACACTAACACACACACACATACACACACACACACTCTCACACACACACACACACACACACACACACACACACACACACACACACACACACACACACACACACACACACACACACACACACACACACACACACACATACACAAACACTAACACACACACACATACACACACACACACTCTCACACACACACACACACACACACGTTTGTTTTTGTGAAATGTGAGGACATTCCATAGGCGTAATGGTTTTTATACCGTACAAACCGTATTTTCTATCCCCTTACACTGACCCTAAACCTACCCATCACACACACACACACACACACACACACAGTCACGTTTGACCGCAGTAGATCACCACACACACACACACACACACACTGCCCCTGCCCCTAAACCTACCCATCACACACACACACACACACACACACACACACACACACACACACACAGTCACGTTTGACCGCAGTAGATCACCACACACACACACACACACACACTGCCCCTGCCCCTAAACCTACCCATCACACACACACACACACACACACACACACACACACAGTCACGTTTGACCGCAGTAGATCACCACACACACACACACACACACTGCCCCTGCCCCTAAACCCACCCATCACACACACACACACACACACACACAGTCACGTTTGACCGCAGTAGATCACCACACACACACACACACACACTGCCCCTGCCCCTAAACCTACCCATCACACACACACACACACACACACACACACACACACACACACACACACACACAGTCACGTTTGACCGCAGTAGATCACCACACACACACACACACACACTGCCCCTGCCCCTAAACCTACCCATCACACACACACACACACACACACACTGCACACTACTTTCTGTAAAAAAAACTCATTCTGTGATTTATAAGCATTTTGAAAAGTGAGGACATGGGGAACGTCCTCATATTTCACCCTCTTTTTGTAATACCCATGTCATTATACACATTTGTGTCCTGATATTTCACAAAAACATGCCCACACACCCACACACACACACACACACACTCACACTCACTCACTCACACACTCACACACACACTCACACACACACACACACACACACACACACACACACACACACACACACACTGCCCCTGCCCCTAAACCTACCCATCACACACACACACACACACACACACACAAACACACACACTCTCTCACACACACACACACACACACACACACCTCAGGTCGTCATTCTGCTCCTCCTCATCATGTGTTTAGTTAGACTCGGCCTGTGATGATTCAGTGTTTGATCTGTTAAAGCCCCAGTTCACTAAAACTCCAGCACTGAGATTAACCCTCGAGGTTTATTCTGCCGGTTCCAGAGCGAGTTCATGCACACGCGTGTGCAGCTCATGATGTCAGCCGTGTAGATGCTGCGCTTCACTGAATCTGGTGTGTGTGTGTGTGTGTGTGCAGATCCTGAACGCGGCGTATCACGTGGAGGTGACGTTCCACTCGGGCTCCTCCGTCACGCGCCTCTTCTGGGAGCAGATCAAACAGGTACGTTACCCATAATGCCCTGCGCTGGCGGGCGTGGTCCGGCCGCTCATGTGTGTGTGTGTGTGTGTGTCCTCAGATCATCCACCGGATCTCGTGGGTCAATCCGCCGTCCGTCACAGCGGAGTGGAAGCGGAAGGTCGCGCAGGACGCCATCGAAAGCCTGAGCGCCGCCAAACTGGCCAAGAGCATCTGCTCCCAGTTCAGGACACGCCTCAACAGCTCCCATGAGGCCTTCGCCGCCTCGCTCAGACAGGTCACACACACTCCTGTTTATGATGATATATTATATTTACACTGATCAGGCATAACATTATGACCATTATATTGTGTTGGTCCCCCTGACCTGTCTCTAATGGACTCCACTAAACCCCTGAAGGTGTGCTGTGGTATCTGTGGTTATAATGTTATGCAGGGGCACAACTACCCAGTGCCAGAGGGGTATGCAGCAACAATTTTGCCCCCCCCATAACAAATAGGCTAGTTATTAATATGCTAATAACAAACATAAAAATAAACATTTGTTTGAAAGTAATTAAAGAGGAGATCATGAGTTAAGCAATATCATACGAGCAAGAGTGCTGTTCTCCAGAGTAGCCGATATCAGCACGATTGCAAAATGCCATATTCATTTTATACAACAGTTCAATAAACAACAAGTTGTCATTTTTTACAGTTTTGCTCTATTTTTCCAACAAAAATAGATTCAAACAAAGTATATGTTTCGTTCTCGAATAATTCACCGTTAATGAAGAGGTTAGAACAGTTGAATGAGTCTAGAATCCACTCACACCGCAAAATACTGGCTGTTTATAGTTTCATAGGCCTGGAATAATTTCATATTTCTATAATTAAAATTGTATATTTAGAACATTATTTAGGCAATTGTAATGACAGTGTAAGTGGATTTTTTCTTGATACTGATTTCATTTAATTCTTATAACAGCCATATAGTGTATCGTGGTAAATAGTGTAATTACTTAAAAAGATGGTCATCAATATGTTACGCTACTTTATTAGAGGTGTGCCCTAAAAAGTGAGCATGCACATTTAAGAACACCAAGGAAAGAGCGCGATCTTTTCGTTTGTTTGGATACTTCAAACACAAGTTTGCACTGTTTGGTTTATCTGTTTACATGTTAATAACGTGTGTTTTGTCCGACTCATAGCGCACATGATTTACCATATAAGTGCGCATTCTTAACCTGCGCTCTGGGGTCACGGAAAAATAGCAAATCACACGCCGAGGACGTGCGCTATATAAAAACCTGCATCGTTTTTGTGGTAAATCACGCGCCAAGGACGCGCGTTTTGCTGTCAAATCGCACGCTTTTGACGTGCCTGCGCAATCAAACGCCGCCCAAGAGTATATGAACACTTCGGCTGCCCCCCCGCAGGACACGCCCACTCACGATATTCCATTATTATCCAAAATTCTATTATGGAGTCTTATGAGGGCGCCTACTCTAGCCTGTTAGTCCTCTAAAATGTTATATAATATTGAGGAAATACAGAAATTATTTAGAAACGCACAACAGCAGCTACATATAGAAAATACAAACAAAAAACTTTTTTTTTCATACCATTGCTTTGGCGCCCCCTATGCGCCGCATATAGCGCACTGCACCACTGTTGTTATGCATCATATGATGATATGCTGTATTGTGTGTGTGTGTGTGTGTGTGTGTGTGTGTGTGCAGCTGGAGGAGGGCCACACTGGGCGTCTGGAGCGCACTGAAGACCTCTGGCTGCGGGTCAGGAAGGATCACGCGCCGCGACTCGCACGCCTGTCGCTGGAGAGCCGATCGCTGCGAGACATCCTGCTGCACGGTGTGTGTGTGTGTGTGTGTGTGTGTGTGTGTGTGTGTGTGTGTGTGTGTGTGTGTGTGATGGGTAGGTTTAGGGGCAGGGGCAGTGTGTGTGTGTGTGTGTGTGTGTGTGTGTGATGGGTAGGTTTAGGGGCAGGGGCAGTGTGTGTGTGTGTGTGTGTGTGTGTGTGTGTGTGTGTGTGTGATGGGTAGGTTTAGGGGCAGTGTAGGGGGATAGAAAATACAGTATGTACGGTATAAAAACCATTACGCCTATGGAACACCCCATAAAACATGAAAACCCAACGTGTGTGTGTGTGTGTGTGTGTGTGTGTGTGTGTGTGTGTGTGTGTGTGTGTGTGTGTGTGTGTGTGTGTGTGTGTGTGTGTGTGAGTGTGTGTGTGAGTGTGAGTGTGAGTGTGAGTGTGAGTGTGAGTGTGAGTGTGAGTGTGAGTGTGTGTGTGTGTGATGGGTAGGTTTAGGGGCAGGGGCAGTGTGTGAGTGTGAGTGTGAGTGTGTGTGTGTGAGTGTGAGTGTGAGTGTGAGTGTGTGAGTGTGAGTGTGAGTGTGTGTGATGGGTAGGTTTAGGGGCAGGGGCAGTGTGTGAGTGTGAGTGTGAGTGTGTGTGTGTGAGTGTGAGTGTGAGTGTGTGAGTGTGAGTGTGAGTGTGAGTGTGAGTGTGAGTGTGAGTGTGAGTGTGAGTGTGTGTGATGGGTAGGTTTAGGGGCAGGGGCAGTGTGTGTGTGTGTGTGTGTGTGTGTGTGTGTGTGTGTGTGTGTGTGTGTGTGTGTGTGTGTGTGTGTGATGGGTAGGTTTAGGGGCAGGGGCAGTGTGTGAGTGTGAGTGTGAGTGTGAGTGTGAGTGTGAGTGTGAGTGTGAGTGTGAGTGTGAGTGTGAGTGTGAGTGTGTGTGTGTGTGTGTGTGTGTGTGTGAGAGAGTGTGAGAGCTCAGTCTGACCCCTCTCTCTCCCCTCAGGGAAGCCGAAGCTGGGCCGTGAGCTGGGCCGGGGTCAGTATGGGGTCGTGTATCTGTGTGACAGCTGGGGTGGGCGGCACCCGTGCGCGCTCAAGTCTGTGGTTCCTCCGGACGATAAGCACTGGAACGACCTGGCGCTGGAGTTCCACTACACACGGTAACAGCACAGCGCCCCCTGCTGCACTGGAGACACAGCGCGACATCTTACCCACAATCCACTGCATCATCAGCTCATACATGCAAACATCTGTTAAGTACTGTAGAGTTATAATACATTTGGTAGTATTACTATTCATTTTATTAATCATAAAATTTTAATTGTATTTATTTTATAATAAAATAATAATAGTTCTTATTATTATTAATAATAAAAATTGATAGTACTTGTTTTTATCAATTGTGATTTTTATTAATTTATTTTTAATTTGTATTAATTTTATTTAATAAAAAAAATATTAGTTATTATTTCTTATTGATTTAATGATTATATTATTGCAATTATTAAAGGATTAGTTCACTTTTAAATAAACTTTTGCTGATAGTTTCCTCACCCTCATGTCATCCAAGATGTCCATGTCTTTCTTTCTGCAGTCGAAAAGAAATGAAGGTTTTGGATGAAAACAGTCCAGGGTTTTTCTCCATATAATGGACTTCAATGGGCTCCAAACGGGTCAAGGTCCAAATGACAGTTTCAGTGCAGCTTTAAACGACCCCAGATGATGAATAAGGGTCTGATCTAGACAAACCATCAGCTTCTGAGAGAAACCCAGCAGTATTTATGCTATTATTTTACCTCTTATCAGACGAGCGTGATCATCTCTGAGCTCAGACATAACTTCAGCTAAGTGAGGTCAAATACGATCAGGGTCATACATGTATTCGTAGATGCCTCATTAGCGCCTGCACGGATCAGTAGAATGAGGCATCTACGTATACATCTATAACCACGCTCGTATTTGACCTCACTTAGCGGAAGTTATGTCTGAGCTCAGAGATGATCACGCTCGTCTGATAAGAGGTAAAATAATATCATAAATACTGCTGGGTTTCTCTCAGAAGCTGATGGTTTGTCTAGATCAGACCCTTATTCATCATCTGGTGTCGTTTAAAGCTGCACTGAAACTGTCATTTGGACCTTGACCCGTTTGGAGCCCATTGAAGTCCATTATATGGAGAAAAACCCTGGACTGTTTTCATCCAAAACCTTCATTTCTTTTCGACTGCAGAAAGAAAGACATGGACATCTTGGATGACATGAGGGTGAGGAAACTATCAGCAAAAGTTTATTTAAAAGTGAACTAATCCTTTAATAATTGTGATTGTATTATTTCTTATTGTGACGATTAGTTGATGATGTAATAAGGTAGCTGTTGGTGTTGAGTGAAGCCTGTCTGTCTGTCTGCCTGTCTGTCTGTCAGGTCTCTGCCCAAACACGAGCGGCTGGTCAATCTTCACGGGTCGGTCATCGATCACACGTACGGCGGCGGATCCAGCATCGCAGTTCTGCTGATCATGGAGCGACTGCACAGAGATCTCTACACAGGGCTGAAGGTACAGACACACTTCTGACTGTCTGTCTGACTGTCTGTCTGTCCATCCGTCTGTCTGTCTCTGTCTGACCGTCTGTCTGTCTGTCCGTCCTTGTGTCTGTCTGTGTCTGTCTCTCTGTCTGTCTGTCTCTGTCTGACCGTCTGTATGTCTGTCTGTCTGTCTGTCCGTCCTTCTGTCTTTCTGTCTGTCTGTCCGTCCATCTGTCTTGACTGTCCGTCTGTCTGTCTGCCTCTCTGACCGTCTGCCTCTCTGTCCGTCTGTCTGCCTCTCTGTCTCTGTCTGACCGTCTGCCTCTTTGTCTGTCTATCTGACTGTCTGTCTGACCGTCTGCCTCTCTGTCTGTCTGCCTCTCTGTCTCTATCTGACCATCTGTCTGTCTATCTGTCTGTCTGACCGTCTGTGTGTCTATCTGACCGTCTGTCTGTGGTTCTGTCTGTCTGCGTGTCTGTGGTTCTGTCTGTCTGCGTGTCTGTTTTTCTGTCTGTGGTTCTGTCTGTCTGCGTGTCTGTTGTTCTGTCTGTGGTTCTAACCTTCTGTCTGCGTGTCTGTGGTTCTGTCTGTGGTTCTGTCTGTTGTTCTGTTTGTGGTTCTGTCTGCGTGTCTGTTGTTCTGTCTGTGGTTCTCTCTGTATGTCTGTGGTTCTGTCTGTCTGCATATCTGTGGTTCTGTCTGCATGTCTGTGGTTCTGTCTGCATGTCTGTGGTTCTGTCTGCGTGTCTGTGGTTCTGTCTGCCTGCGTGTCTGTGGTTCTGTCAGTGGTTCTGTCTGTGGTTCTGTCTGCGTGTCTGTGGTTCTGTCTGCGTGTCTTTTGTTCTGTTTGGGGTTCTGTCTGCGTGTCTGTTGTTCTGTCTGTGGTTCTGTCTGCGTATCTGTGGTTCTGTCTGCGTGTCTGGTTCTGTCTGCATGTCTGTGGTTCTGTCTGCATGTCTGTGGTTCTGTCTGCGTGTCTGTGGTTCTGTCTGTCTGTGTGTCTTTTGTTCTGTTTGTGGTTCTGTCTGCGTGTCTGTTGTTCTGTCTGTGGTTCTGTCTGCATGTCTGTGGTTCTGTCTGCGTGTCTGTGGTTCTGTCTGCATGTCTGTGGTTCTGTCTGCGTGTCTGTGGTTCTGTCTGCCTGCGTGTCTGTGGTTCTGTCTGCCTGCGTGTCTGTTGTTCTGACTGTCTGCGTGTCTGTTGTTCCGTCTGTGGTTCTGTCTGGATGTCTGTGGTTCTGTCTGTGGTTCTGTCTGCGTGTCTGTTGTTCTGTCTGTGGTTCTGTCTGCGTGTCTGTTGTTCTGTCTGTTGTTCTGTCTGTGGTTCTGTCTGCGTGTCTGTTGTTCTGTCTGTGGTTCTGTCTGGATGTCTGTGGTTCTGTCTGTGGTTCTGTCTGCGTGTCTGTTGTTCTGTCTGCGTGTCTGTTGTTCTGACTGTCTGCGTGTCTGTTGTTCCGTCTGTGGTTCTGTCTGCATGTCTGTGGTTCTGTCTGCGTGTCTGGTTCTGTCTGCATGTCTGTGGTTCTGTCTGCATGTCTGTGGTTCTGTCTGCGTGTCTGTGGTTCTGTCTGCGTATCTGTGGTTCTGTCTGCGTGTCTGGTTCTGTCTGCATGTCTGTGGTTCTGTCTGCGTGTCTGAGGTTCTGTCTGCGTGTCTGTTGTTCTGTCTGCGTGTCTGGTTCTGTCTGCATGTCTGTGGTTCTGTCTGCATGTCTGTGGTTCTGTCTGCATGTCTGTGGTTCTGTCTGCGTGTCTGTGGTTCTGTCTGCGTGTCTGTGGTTCTGTCTGCGTGTCTGGTTCTGTCTGCATGTCTGTGGTTCTGTCTGCGTGTCTGTGGTTCTGTTTGCATGTCTGTGGTTCTGACCGTCTGTCTCTCTGTCTGTCTGTGGTTCTGTCTGTCTGCGTGTCTGACCGTCTGTCTCTCTGTCTGTCTGCGTGTCTGTGGTTCTGACCGTCTGTCTCTCTGTCTGTCTGTGGTTCTGTCTCTCTGTCTGTCTGTGGTTCTGACCGTCTGTCTCTCTGTCTGTCTGTGGTTCTGTCTGTGGTTCTGACCGTCTGTCTCTCTCAGGCCGGTCTGTCTATGAAGGAGCGTCTGCAGATTGCTCTGGATGTGGTGGAGGGGATCCGGTTCCTGCACGGTCAGGGTCTCCTGCACAGAGACATCAAGCTGAAGAACGTTCTGGTGAGGAGCCGCGTCTGATTCGGGTCGGTTCTCTGTGACGAGCTTCATAACGCTGGGTTTGTTCTTCTGTGCAGCTGGACAAACAGAACCGGGCCAAGATCACCGACCTGGGCTTCTGCAAACCCGAGGCCATGATGTCCGGCAGCATCGTCGGGACGCCCATCCACATGGCACCAGAGCTCTTCACAGGTCAGAACCAATCCCTCTTCAGAACCAATCCCTCTTCAGAACCAGTCCCTCTTCAGAACCAATCCCTCTTCAGAACCAATCCCTCTTCAGAACCAGTCCCTCTTCACAACCAGTCCCTCTTAAGAACCAATCCCTCATCAGAACCAATCCCTCTTCAGAACCAATCCCTCTTCAGAACCAGTCCCTCTTCAGAACCAATCCCTCTTCAGAACCAATCCCTCTTCAGAACCTCTTCAGAACCAATCCCTCTTCAGAACCAATCATCTGTTAGAATATCAAACTCACTCCAATGACTACACATAGTGAGTCATTTGAGTCCATTCAGTGAGTCATTTGAGTACATTCATTGAATTGTTTGAGTCCATTCAGTGAGTCGTTTGAGTCCATTCAGTGGGTCATTTGAGTCCATTCAGTGAGTCATTTGAGTCCATTCATTGAATAGTTTGAGTCCATTCAGTGAGTCGTTTGAGTCCATTCAGTGGGTCATTTGAGTCCATTCAGTGAGTCATTTGAGTCCATTCATTGAATAGTTTGAGTCCATTCAGTGAATAGTTTGAGTCCATTCAGTGAGTCGTTTGAGTCCATTCAGTGAGTTGTTGGAGTCCAATCAGTGAGTCATTTGAGTCCATTCAGTGAATAATTTGAGTCCATTCAGTGAGTCATTTGAGTCCATTCAGTGAGTAATTTGAGTCCATTCATTGAATCGTTTGAGTCCATTCAGTGAGTCATTTGAGTCCATTCAGTGAGTCATTTGAGTCCATTCAGTGAGTCATTTGAGTCCATTCAGTGAGTCATTTGAGTCCATTCAGTGAGTCATTTGAGTCCATTCAGTGACTCATTTGAGTCCATTCATTGAATTGTTTGAGTCCATTCATTGAATCGTTTGAGTCCATTCAGTGAGTTGTTGGAGTCCATTCAGTGAGTCGTTTGAGTCCATTCAGTGAGTCATTTGAGTCCATTCAGTGAGTCATTTGAGTCCATTCAGTGAATCATTTGAGTCCATTCAGTGAGTTGTTTGAATCCATTCGGTGAGTCGTTTGAGTCCATTCATTGAATCGTTTGAGTCCATTCAGTGAGTCATTTGAGTCCATTCAGTGAGTCATTTGAGTCCATTCAGTGAGTAATTTGAGTCCATTCATTGAATCGTTTGAGTCCATTCAGTGAGTCATTTGAGTCCATTCAGTGAGTCATTTGAGTCCATTCAGTGAGTCATTTGAGTCCATTCAGTGAGTCATTTGAGTCCATTCAGTGAGTCATTTGAGTCCATTCAGTGACTCATTTGAGTCCATTCATTGAATTGTTTGAGTCCATTCATTGAATCGTTTGAGTCCATTCAGTGAGTTGTTGGAGTCCATTCAGTGAGTCGTTTGAGTCCATTCAGTGAGTCATTTGAGTCCATTCAGTGAGTCATTTGAGTCCATTCAGTGAATCATTTGAGTCCATTCAGTGAGTTGTTTGAATCCATTCGGTGAGTCGTTTGAGTCCATTCATTGAATCGTTTGAGTCCATTCAGTGAGTCATTTGAGTCCATTCAGTGAGTCATTTGAGTCAATTCAGTGAGTCATTTGAGTCAATTCAGTGAGTCATTTTAATCCATTCAGTGAGTCATTTGAGTCCATTCAGTGAGTCATTTGAGTCCATTCATTGAATTGTTTGAGTCCATTCAGTGAGTTGTTGGAGTCCATTCAGTGAGTCGTTTGAGTCCATTCAGTGAGTCATTTGAGTCCATTCAGTGAGTCAACTGAGTCAATTCATTGAGTCAATTGAGTCAATTCATTGAGTCAATTCAGTGAGTCATTTGAGTCCATTCATTGAATTGTTTGAGTCCATTCATTGAATCGTTTGAGTCCATTCAGTGAGTTGTTGGAGTCCATTCAGTGAGTCGTTTGAGTCCATTCAGTGAGTTGTTGGAGTCCATTCAGTGATTCATTTGAGTCCATTCAGTGATTCATTTGAGTCCATTCAGTGAGTCATTTGAGTCCATTCAGTGAGTCATTTGAGTCCATTCAGTGAGTCATTTGAGTCCATTCATTGAATTGTTTGAGTCAATTCAGTGAGTCATCTGAGTCTATTCAGTGAGTCATTTTAATCCATTCAGTGAGTCATTTGAGTCAATTCAGTGAGTCATTTGAATCCATTCAGTGAGTCATTTGAGTCCATTCAGTGAGTCATTTGAGTCCATTCATTGAATTGTTTGAGTCCATTCAATGAATCGTTTGAGTCCATTCAGTGAGTCGTTTGATTCCATTCAGTGAGTCGTTTGAGTCCATTCATTGAATTGTTTGAGTCCATTCATTGAATAGTTTGAGTCCATTCAGTGAGTTGTTGGAATCCATTCAGTGAGTCATTTGAGTCCATTCATTGAATTGTTTGAGTCAATTCAGTGAGTCATCTGAGTCTATTCAGTGAGTCATTTTAATCCATTCAGTGATTCATTTGAGTCAATTCAGTGAGTCATTTGAATCCATTCAGTGAGTCATTTGAGTCCATTCATTGAATTGTTTGAGTCCATTCAGTGAGTCGTTTGAGTCCATTCAGTGAGTTGTTGGAGTCCAATCAGTGAGTCGTTTGAGTCCATTCAGTGAATAATTTGAGTCCATTCAGTGAGTCATTTGAGTCCATTCAGTGAGTAATTTGAGTCCATTCATTGAATCGTTTGAGTCCATTCAGTGAGTAATTTGAGTCCATTCAGTGAGTCATTTGAGTCCATTCAGTGAGTCATTTGAGTCAATTCAGTGAGTCATTTGAGTCAATTCAGTGAGTCAACTGAGTCAATTCATTGAGTCAATTGAGTCAATTCATTGA
The DNA here is from genome assembly GCF_949357685.1 of Gobio gobio. Lineage (NCBI taxonomy): Eukaryota > Metazoa > Chordata > Actinopteri > Cypriniformes > Gobionidae > Gobio > Gobio gobio. The sequence goes on along the minus strand of NC_137120.1, from coordinate 1,028,084 downwards.
GTCAATTGAGTCAATTCAGTGACTCATTTGAGTCCATTCAGTGACTCATTTGAGTCCATTCAGTGAGTCATTTGAGTCAATTCAGTGAGTAATTTGAGTCAATTCAGTGAGTCATTTTAATCCATTCAGTGAGTCATTTGAGTCCATTCAGTGAGTCATTTGAGTCAATTCATTGAGTCATTTGAGTCAATTCATTGAGTCAATTGAGTCAATTCATTGAGTCAATTGAGTCAATTCAGTGAGTCATTTGAGTCCATTCATTGAATTGTTTGAGTCCATTCATTGAATCGTTTGAGTCCATTCAGTGAGTTGTTGGAGTCCATTCAGTGAGTCGTTTGAGTCCATTCAGTGAGTTGTTGGAGTCCATTTAGTGATTCATTTGAGTCCATTCAGTGATTCATTTGAGTCCATTCAGTGAGTCATTTGAGTCCATTCAGTGAGTCATTTGAGTCCATTCATTGAATTGTTTGAGTCAATTCAGTGAGTCATCTGAGTCTATTCAGTGAGTCATTTTAATCCATTCAGTGAGTCATTTGAGTCAATTCAGTGAGTCATTTGAATCCATTCAGTGAGTCATTTGAGTCCATTCAGTGAGTCATTTGAGTCCGTTCATTGAATTGTTTGAGTCCATTCAATGAATCGTTTGAGTCCATTCAGTGAGTCGTTTGATTCCATTCAGTGAGTCGTTTGAGTCCATTCAGTGAGTCGTTTGAGTCCATTCAGTGAGTTGTTGGAATCCATTCAGTGAGTCATTTGAGTCCATTCATTGAATTGTTTGAGTCCATTCAGTGAGTCATCTGAGTCCATTCAGTGAGTCGTTTGAGTCCATTCATTGAATTGTTTGAGTCCATTCATTGAATAGTTTGAGTCCATTCAGTGAGTTGTTGGAGTCCATTCAGTGAGTCGTTTGAGTCCATTCAGTGAGTCGTTTGAGTCCATTCAGTGAGTTGTTGGAATCCATTCAGTGAGTCATTTGAGTCCATTCATTGAATTGTTTGAGTCCATTCAGTGAGTTGTTGGAATCCATTCAGTGAGTCATTTGAGTCCATTCATTGAATTGTTTGAGTCAATTCAGTGAGTCATCTGAGTCTATTCAGTGAGTCATTTTAATCCATTCAGTGAGTCATTTGAGTCAATTCAGTGAGTCATTTGAATCCATTCAGTGAGTCATTTGAGTCCATTCAGTGAGTCATTTGAGTCCATTCAGTGAATTCAATTCAATTCAATTCAAATTTATTTGTATAGCGCTTTTCACAATACACATATTTTCAAGGCAGCTTTACAGAAAGTGCATTTCATAGATGTACAGTAAAAATGTTAGAAAGACAATGTTAAAGAATAATGTTCAAAAAAGTTAATCAATCGTGTATTAATTTAGGCCATAACAACGCTGGCGTTGAGTCGTCTCTTCACAGGCGTCGAGTCGTCTCATCACAGGGGCATCTGAAGTCTCCATCAGAGGCTGATACAAACTGGAGCTGACGAACTATTTACCTCACGACTAGTGTCCCGAGATAACAACAGAAAAGCAGATGGGAAATAATTAGCGTAGCTGCTGTTCAGAATATTATATTAATGCTTTTGATCCGATTTAACTGTAGTATAAAAAGATAATTATAATGTGAATGCTTGGCTAAAGAGATGCGTCTTTAATCTAGTTTTAAACTGGGACAGCGAGTCTGAACCTCGAACAATATCAGGAAGACTATTCCAGAGTTTAGGAGCTAGATGTGAAAAAGCCCTCCCTCCTTTAGTGGACTTAGATATCCTAGGAATGACCAGAAGCCTCGAGTTTAGTGATCTTAAAGAGCGCGATGGATTGTAGGGCGATAGAAGATCCGTTAGATACACTGGAGCTAAACCATTTAGGGCTTTATAGGTCAGTAGCAATACTTTGTAATTGATACAGAACTTAACAGGTAACCAGTGTAGGGATGATAAAATTGGTGTTATATGATCATATTTTCTTGACCTAGTAAGAACTCTAGCAGCTGCGTTTTGGACTAACTGTAGCTTGTTTATTGATGATGCAGGACAACCAGCTAATAAAGCATTACAGTAATCTAGTCTCGAGGTCATGAATGCATGAACTAACTTTTCTGCATCAGAAATAGATAGCATGTTACGTAGCTTAGCAATGTTTCTAAGGTGGAAAAATGCCGTTCTTGTAACATATGAAATATGATTTTCGAAAGACAAGTTGCGGTCTAATATAACACCCAGGTCTCTTACTGTAGTGGATAAAGTGACAGGACATCCTTCTAAGTTAAAGTTGTATTGTGAGAGGTTTTGTGGGCAGTTTTTTGGACCAATAAGTAATACCTCCGTTTTATCTGAATTTAATAGCAGAAAATTACACGTCATCCAGTGTTTAATATCATCAACACATGCTGTCAGTTTAGATAATTTAGCGTTATCATCCGGTCGTGATGAAATATATAATTGAGTGTCATCAGCATAACAGTGGAAATTAATTCCATGTTTTCTTATAATATTACCAAGTGGCAGCATATATATTGAGAATAGCAGAGGGCCTAGCACGGATCCTTGCGGCACCCCATAGTCTACTGATGTTATCTTTGATTTTTCCCCATTTAGACAGACAAAATGGTAGCGGTCTGATAAATACGATCTAAACCAGTTTAATGCCTGTCCCTGAACACCAGTGTAATTTTGAAGTCGATCTAAGAGTAGTTTATGATCTATAGTATCAAACGCAGCACTAAGATCGAGTAGAACTAGTATTGAGATACAGCCTTGGTCAGAAGCTAGAAGTAAATCATTTGTGATTTTAACGAGTGCAGTTTCTGTGCTATGATGCGGCCTGAATCCTGATTGAAATTTTTCATAGATATCATTTTCTTGCAAGAAAGAGCACAATTGAGCAGACACAACTTTTTCTAGTATTTTAGACATGAATGGAAGATTTGAAATTGGTCTGTAATTTGCCAGGTTATTATGATCTAATTGTGGCTTCTTAATGAGAGGTTTTATGACTGCCAACTTGAATATTCTTGGAACATGACCTAAAGATAAAGACGAGTTAATAATATTGAGAAGAGGCTCTTCCACTACAGGTAACAACTCTTTCAGTAGTTTAGTGGGTATTGGATCTAATAAACATGTTGTTGGTTTAGATGCAATGATAAGTTTATTTAGCTCTTCCTGTCCTATGGTTGTAAAGCGGTGTAGTAGTTCTTGAGGGGCGATAATTGCGGTTGAATCATAAGACATCATTAAAGATTGTACATTTATAATTTTGTTTCTGATGCTTTCTATTTTCTCAGTGAAGAAATTCATAAAATCATTACTACTAAACTGTGACGGAATATTTTGCTTAGGCGATGCTTGTTTATTTGTTAGTCTAGCCACAGTGTTAAATAAAAACCTTGGATTATTTTGGTTATTTTCTATTATTTTGCGGAGATGTTCAGCCCTGGCTGCTTTTAGGGCCTTTTTATAACGTGACATACTTTCTTTCCACGCGATTCTAAAGACCTCTAAATTGGTTTGTTTACTTTACGCTCTAAGTTACGAGTTTCTCTCTTGATAACATGTGTAGCACTGTTGTACCATGGTGCTTTAGTTTTCTCTCTAACCTTTTTTAATCTAATTGGTGCTACAATTTCTAATGTGCTAGATAAAATGTTGCTCATACTGCTAGTCATTTCCTCTAGTTCATCTGCCTTGTTTAGGCAGCTGAGACAGATCAGGTAAGCTATTTGAGAATCTATCTATAGTGGTTGGAAGGATTGTTCTGCCTGGTCGATAACGTGGCGCAACATGACAGATTTCAGCAGTACGCAGTATGCAAGTTTCCATGTAATGGTCAGTGACATCATCACTTTGCGGTATAATATCTATATCGGTTGGGTTGGTTCCATGTGATATAATTAAATCTAGTGTGTGATTAAGACGATGAGTGGGACCAGTGACGTTTTGCTTAAGCCCAAAGGAGTTTAATAGATCTGTAAACGCAGCCCCTAACGCGTCATTTGTGTTATCTACGTGTATGTTAAAATCTCCAACAATTAATGCTTTATCGACGTTGACCAATAGATCTGAGAGAAAGTCTGCAAACTCTTTTAGGAAAGCAGCATAGGGCCCTGGAGGTCTATACACAGTAGCCAAGGCTAGAGATAATACAGATTTCTTTCTTACATCTAAGAGCGTAACATTTAGCACTAGTACTTCAAATGAATTAAACCTGTGACCTGTTTTCTGGGTAACATTAAGAATATCTCTATAGATTGTTGCAACACCGCCGCCACGACCAATCAGACGGGGCTCATGCTTATAACAGTATCCTGGCGGAGTAGACTCATTTAGACCGAAATAATCATTTGGCTTAAGCCAGGTTTCAGTAAGGCAAAGTACATCGAAACTATTATCTGTGACCATTTCATTTACAATAACCGCCTTAGGTGTGAGCGATCTAATGTTTAGAAGACCTAGTTTTAGAAATTGTTTTTGTTCACTAATATTGCGATTTTCTGGTTTAATCACAATTAGATTTTTCCTAGATCCTACAGTAGATTTAATGTTTGACCTCACTAAACGAGGAATAGACACAGTTTCTATATAATGTTCTACATTGGTACTTATGTCAATTAAGTTAGTACAAAATTGGTTTTGTTCACTAATATTGAGATTTTCTGGTTTAATCACAATTAGATTTTTCCTAGATCTTACAATAGATTTAATGTTTGACCTCACTAAACGAGGAATAGACACAGTTTCTATATAATGTTCTACACAGTTATGTTCAGACACAGTTTCTATATAATGTTCTACATTGGTACTTATGTCAATTAAGTTAGGACAGCAAATACTGTGATTTGGACTTTGACTTACTAGTCATTCATCAGTGAGTCATTTATCATTTTTAAATGATAAGAATTTAAAATTTTGATGAGCAATTTTTAATATCAGACCATGAAATATTGTATTTAGATGTGTATGAACAGTGCAGTGACGTGTGTGTGTGTGTGTGTGTGTGTGTGTGTGTGTGTGTCCTCAGGGAAGTACGATAACTCCGTGGACGTGTATGCCTTCGGGATCCTCTTCTGGTATCTCTGCAGCGGCTCCGTCAAACTCCCAGAAGCCTTTGAGAAGTGCTCCAGTAAAGACCAGCTGTGGACCAACGTCAAGAAAGGTGAGCGTCCTGCTGCAGTGCACTCTGGGTAAAGGTGAGCGTCCTGCTGCAGTGCACTCTGGGTAATGTGAGCGTCCTGCTGCAGTGCACTCTGGGTAATGTGAGCGTCCTGCTGCAGTGCACTCTGGGTAATGTGAGCGTCCTGCTGCAGTGCACTCTGGGTAATGTGAGCGTCCTGCTGCACTGCACTCTGGGTAATGTGAGCGTCCTGCTGCAGTGCACTCTGGGTAATGTGAGCGTCCTGCTGCACTGCACTCTGGGTAATGTGAGCGTCCTGCTGCACTGCACTCTGGGTAATGTGAGCGTCCTGCTGCAGTGCACTCTGGGTAAAGGTGAGAGTCCTGCTGCAGTGCACTCTGGGTAATGTGAGCGTCCTGCTGCAGTGCACTCTGGGTAATGTGAGCGTCCTGCTGCAGTGCACTCTGGGTAATGTGAGCGTCCTGCTGCAGTGCACTCTGGGTAATGTGGGCTGTGTGTTTCAGGCTCGCGGCCGGAGCGCCTGTCCTCGTTCGATGAGGAGTGCTGGCAGCTGATGGAGGCCTGCTGGAACGGGGACCCTTCCCAGAGGCCCCTGCTGGGAATCGTGCAGCCCAGCCTGCAAAGCATCATGGGCCGGCTGTGCCACACCCCCGACCAGAAGAGCGCCAACCTGGAGGACTCCAACTGAGAACAATGGACCAATGAGTGTCTGCCTATGAACATGATCCGCGTGTCCTATCCCGACCCGCCGTCAGATCTTTTACATGTAGTCGAGTGTGTGTTACAGACCAGCGCTGGTTTTTAGATGTGTTTAAACTGGTTTACATTATCCTGACATGACATTTTTTAATAAAATCATTTGGACCAATTCTGCTGTGTTGGATGACAGCGCTGATGGTGGAATTACAGCATTCTGTACTTTTAGCAAAACATTATTAAAGTGAGACTGTTTGTAAATGTTTCATAGGCTCATATTTTTCGTCTGTGTGGATTATAATTCATGAGTCATTCATTATTCAGATCAACAACTGTCGGCACATGAAAAAATACTTTAGTATATTATAGTAAAATTACTCTAGTAAATACTGTAGTGTTTTTGAACCATACTATAGTAAAGATACTACAGTAAACTGTAGTATATTATACAGTATTTACTACACTTTGTTAATTTACTATAGTACGGTTCAGAAACACTATAGTATTTACTAGAGTAATTTTACTATAATATACTAAAGTATTTTTTCATGTGGGGTTCCTCAGGTCATCAGTAGATGGCGCTCGTCACCTGCGCTTGTAATATTGTTGGTTTTAGCCCTTTTCAGCCACATAAGAATCCTCTTTAATTCAGTGTTACTTGCCGTTACTTTGTAATTATTATTACAGTTAAAATAGTTAAATATTACACAATTTTTTTCTAGTGGTTTTTAATATTTCCATGTGAGATATTTCAAATGTTTATTTCTTTTAATTTTGATGATTATAATTGACAATTAAGGAAAATCCCAAATTCAGTATCTCAGAAAATTAGAATATTACTTAAGACCAATACAAAGAAAGGATTTTTAGAAATGTTGCTGGGGCTGGTTTAGCCTGAATTACTGCAGCGATGCAGCATGAGGAGATCAGACTGAGGCGTGAGGAGATCAGTCTGAGGCGTGAGGAGATCAGACTGAGGCGTGAGGAGATCAGACTGAGGCGTGAGGAGATCAGTCTGAGGCATGAGGAGATCAGACTGAGGCGTGAGGAGATCAGACTGAGGCGTGAGGAGATCAGACTGAGGCATGAGGAGATCAGACTGAGGCGTGAGGAGATCAGACTGAGGCATGAGGAGATCAGACTGAGGCGTGAGGAGATCAGACTGAGGCGTGAGGAGATCAGACTGAGGCGTGAGGAGATCAGACTGAGGCGTGAGGAGATCAGACTGAGGCATGAGGAGATCAGACTGAGGCGTGAGGAGATCAGACTGAGGCGTGAGGAGATCAGACTGAGGCATGAGGAGATCAGACTGAGGCATGAGGAGATCAGACTGAGGCGTGAGGAGATCAGACTGAGGCATGTGGAGATCAGACTGAGGCATGAGGAGATCAGACTGAGGCATGAGGAGATCAGTCTGAGGCATGAGGAGATCAGACTGAGGCATGAGGAGATCAGTCTGAGGCATGAGGAGATCAGTCTGAGGCGTGAGGAGATCAGTCTGAGGCATGAGGAAATCAGTCTGAGGCATGAGGAGATCAGTCTGAGGCATGAGGAAATCAGTCTGAGGCATGAGGAGATCAGACTGAGGCGTGAGGAGATCAGACTGAGGCATGAGGAGATCAGACTGAGGCGTGAGGAGATCAGACTGAGGCATGAGGAGATCAGACTGAGGCGTGAGGAGATCAGGCTGAGGCATGAGGAGATCAGGCTGAGGCATGAGGAAATCAGTCTGAGGCGTGAGGAGATCAGTCTGAGGCGTGAGGAGATCAGTCTGAGGCGTGAGGAGATCAGGCTGAGGCATGAGGAAATCAGTCTGAGGCATGAGGAGATCAGTCTGAGGCGTGAGGAGATCAGTCTGAGGCGTGAGGAGATCAGGCTGAGGCGTGAGGAGATCAGACTGAGGCGTGAGGAGATCAGGCTGAGGCGTGAGGAGATCAGGCTGAGGCATGAGGAAATCAGTCTGAGGCGTGAGGAGATCAGTCTGAGGCATGAGGAAATCAGTCTGAGGCGTGAGGAGATCAGGCTGAGGCGTGAGGAGATCAGGCTGAGGCGTGAGGAGATCAGTCTGAGGCATGAGGAAATCAGTCTGAGGCATGAGGAGATCAGACTGAGGCATGAGGAGATCAGACTGAGGCGTGAGGAGATCAGACTGAGGCGTGAAGAGATCAGTCTGAGGCATGAGGAAATCAGTCTGAGGCATGAGGAGATCAGACTGAGGCATGAGGAGATCAGACTGAGGCGTGAGGAGATCAGACTGAGGCGTGAAGAGATCAGACTGAGGCATGAGGAAATCAGTCTGAGGCATGAGGAGATCAGACTGAGGCATGAGGAGATCAGACTGAGGCGTGAGGAGATCAGACTGAGGCGTGAAGAGATAAGACTGAGGCATGAGGAGATCAGTCTGAGGCATGAGGAGATCAGTCTGAGGCATGAGGAGATCAGACTGAGGCATGAGGAAATCAGTCTGAGGCATGAGGAGATCAGTCTGAGGCATGAGGAAATCAGTCTGAGGCATGAGGAAATCAGTCTGAGGCGTGAGGAGATCAGGCTGAGGCGTGAGGAAATCAGTCTGAGGCGTGAGGAGATCAGGCTGAGGCGTGAGGAGATCAGGCTGAGGCATGAGGAAATCAGTCTGAGGCGTGAGGAGATCAGTCTGAGGCATGAGGAAATCAGTCTGAGGCGTGAGGAGATCAGGCTGAGGCGTGAGGAGATCAGTCTGAGGCATGAGGAAATCAGTCTGAGGCATGAGGAGATCAGTCTGAGGCATGAGGAAATCAGTCTGAGGCATGAGGAGATCAGACTGAGGCGTGAGGAGATCAGACTGAGGCATGAGGAGATCAGTCTGAGGCATGAGGAGATCAGACTGAGGCGTGAGGAAATCAGTCTGAGGCGTGAGGAGATCAGTCTGAGGCATGAGGAAATCAGTCTGAGGCGTGAGGAGATCAGGCTGAGGCGTGAGGAGATCAGTCTGAGGCATGAGGAAATCAGTCTGAGGCATGAGGAGATCAGTCTGAGGCATGAGGAAATCAGTCTGAGGCATGAGGAGATCAGACTGAGGCGTGAGGAGATCAGACTGAGGCATGAGGAGATCAGACTGAGGCGTGAGGAGATCAGACTGAGGCATGAGGAGATCAGACTGAGGCGTGAGGAGATCAGGCTGAGGCATGAGGAGATCAGTCTGAGGCGTGAGGAGATCAGTCTGAGGCGTGAGGAGATCAGGCTGAGGCATGAGGAAATCAGTCTGAGGCATGAGGAGATCAGTCTGAGGCGTGAGGAGATCAGTCTGAGGCGTGAGGAGATCAGGCTGAGGCGTGAGGAGATCAGACTGAGGCGTGAGGAGATCAGTCTGAGGCATGAGGAAATCAGTCTGAGGCATGAGGAGATCAGTCTGAGGCGTGAGGAGATCAGTCTGAGGCGTGAGGAGATCAGGCTGAGGCGTGAGGAGATCAGTCTGAGGCGTGAGGAGATCAGGCTGAGGCATGAGGAAATCAGTCTGAGGCATGAGGAGATCAGTCTGAGGCGTGAGGAGATCAGGCTGAGGCGTGAGGAGATCAGACTGAGGCGTGAGGAGATCAGTCTGAGGCATGAGGAGATCAGACTGAGGCGTGAGGAGATCAGACTGAGGCGTGAGGAGATCAGACTGAGGCGTGAGGAGATCAGACTGAGGCATGAGGAGATCAGACTGAGGCGTGAGGAGATCAGTCTGAGGCGTGAGGAGATCAGGCTGAGGCATGAGGAGATCAGACTGAGGCGTGAGGAGATCAGTCTGAGGCATGAGGAAATCAGTCTGAGGCATGAGGAGATCAGTCTGAGGCGTGAGGAGATCAGTCTGAGGCGTGAGGAGATCAGGCTGAGGCATGAGGAAATCAGTCTGAGGCGTGAGGAGATCAGTCTGAGGCGTGAGGAGATCAGTCTGAGGCGTGAGGAGATCAGGCTGAGGCGTGAGGAGATCAGACTGAGGCGTGAGGAGATCAGACTGAGGCGTGAGGAGATCAGACTGAGGCATGAGGAGATCAGAGGCGTGAGGAGATCAGTCTGAGGCGTGAGGAGATCAGTCTGAGGCGTGAGGAGATCAGTCTGAGGCATGAGGAGATCAGTCTGAGGCGTGAGGAGATCAGTCTGAGGCGTGAGGAGATCAGACTGAGGCGTGAGGAGATCAGACTGAGGCGTGAGGAGATCAGACTGAGGCGTGAGGAGATCAGACTGAGGCGTGAGGAGATCAGACTGAGGCGTGAGGAGATCAGACTGAGGCGTGAGGAGATCAGTCTGAGGCGTGAGGAGATCAGTCTGAGGCATGAGGAGATCAGTCTGAGGCGTGAGGAGATCAGTCTGAGGCGTGAGGAGATCAGACTGAGGCGTGAGGAGATCAGACTGAGGCGTGAGGAGATCAGACTGAGGCGTGAGGAGATCAGTCTGAGGCGTGAGGAGATCAGACTGAGGCGTGAGGAGATCAGACTGAGGCGTGAGGAGATCAGACTGAGGCGTGAGGAGATCAGTCTGAGGCGTGAGGAGATCAGTCTGAGGCGTGAGGAGATCAGTCTGAGGCGTGAGGAGTGAGGAGATCAGTCTGAGGCGTGAGGAGATCAGACTGAGGCGTGAGGAGATCAGACTGAGGCGTGAGGAGATCAGACTGAGGCGTGAGGAGATCAGACTGAGGCGTGAGGAGATCAGACTGAGGCGTGAGGAGATCAGACTGAGGCGTGAGGAGATCAGTCTGAGGCGTGAGGAGATCAGACTGAGGCGTGAGGAGATCAGACTGAGGCGTGAGGAGATCAGACTGAGGCGTGAGGAGATCAGTCTGAGGCGTGAGGAGATCAGTCTGAGGCGTGAGGAGATCAGACTGAGGCGTGAGGAGATCAGACTGAGGCGTGAAGAGATCAGACTGAGGCATGAGGAGATCAGTCTGAGGCATGAGGAGATCAGACTGAGGCATGAAGAGATCAGTCTGAGGCGTGAGGAGATCAGACTGAGGCATGAGGAGATCAGACTGAGGCGTGAGGAGATCAGTCTGAGGCGTGAGGAGATCAGACTGAGGCATGAGGAGATCAGACTGAGGCATGAGGAGATCAGACTGAGGCATGAGGAGATCAGACTGAGGCGTGAGGAGATCAGTCTGAGGCGTGAGGAGATCAGTCTGAGGCGTGAGGAGATCAGACTGAGGCATGAGGAGATCAGACTGAGGCATGAGGAGATCAGTCTGAGGCGTGAGGAGATCAGTCTGAGGCGTGAGGAGATCAGTCTGAGGCGTGAGGAGATCAGACTGAGGCGTGAGGAGATCAGTCTGAGGCGTGAGGAGATCAGTCTGAGGCGTGAGGAGATCAGTCTGAGGCGTGAGGAGATCAGTCTGAGGCGTGAGGAGATCAGACTGAGGCATGAGGAGATCAGACTGAGGCATGAGGAGATCAGTCTGAGGCGTGAGGAGATCAGACTGAGGCATGAGGAGATCAGACTGAGGCATGAGGAGATCAGACTGAGGCATGAGGAGATCAGTCTGAGGCGTGAGGAGATCAGACTGAGGCATGAGGAGATCAGACTGAGGCATGAGGAGATCAGTCTGAGGCGTGAGGAGATCAGTCTGAGGCGTGAGGAGATCAGTCTGAGGCGTGAGGAGATCAGTCTGAGGCGTGAGGAGATCAGACTGAGGCGTGAGGAGATCAGTCTGAGGCATGAGGAGATCAGTCTGAGGCATGAGGAGATCAGACTGAGGCATGAGGAGATCAGTCTGAGGCGTGAGGAGATCAGACTGAGGCATGAGGAGATCAGACTGAGGCGTGAGGAGATCAGTCTGAGGCGTGAGGAGATCAGTCTGAGGCGTGAGGAGATCAGACTGAGGCGTGAGGAGATCAGTCTGAGGCGTGAGGAGATCAGACTGAGGCGTGAGGAGATCAGACTGAGGCGTGAGGAGATCAGTCTGAGGCGTGAGGAGATCAGTCTGAGGCGTGAGGAGATCAGACTGAGGCGTGAGGAGATCAGTCTGAGGCATGAGGAGATCAGACTGAGGCGTGAAGAGATCAGTCTGAGGCATGAGGAGATCAGACTGAGGCGTGAAGAGATCAGACTGAGGCGTGAGGAGATCAGACTGAGGCATGAAGAGATCAGTCTGAGGCATGAGGAGATCAGACTGAGGCATGAGGAGATCAGACTGAGGCGTGAGGAGATCAGACTGAGGCATGAAGAGATCAGACTGAGGCATGAGGAGATCAGTCTGAGGCATGAGGAGATCAGACTGAGGCATGAAGAGATCAGTCTGAGGCATGAGGAGATCAGACTGAGGCGTGAGGAGATCAGACTGAGGCGTGAGGAGATCAGTCTGAGGCGTGAGGAGATCAGACTGAGGCGTGAGGAGATCAGACTGAGGCATGAGGAGATCAGACTGAGGCATGAGGAGATCAGTCTGAGGCATGAGGAGATCAGTCTGAGGCGTGAGGAGATCAGACTGAGGCATGAGGAGATCAGACTGAGGCGTGAGGAGATCAGTCTGAGGCATGAGGAGATCAGTCTGAGGCGTGAGGAGATCAGTCTGAGGCGTGAGGAGATCAGTCTGAGGCATGAGGAGATCAGACTGAGGCATGAGGAGATCAGACTGAGGCATGAGGAGATCAGTCTGAGGCTCTGCTCAGGTGTTATGAGCCCAGGTGGCTCTGATAGTGGCCTTCAGCTCTTCTGCATAACACATCTTCCTCTTCAGATGTTCTATGGGGTTAAGGTCAGGTGGGTTTGCCGGCCAATTAAGAACAGGGAGACCATGGTCCTTAAACCGGGCACTGGTTGCTTTGGCACTGTGTGCTGGGCCCAGTCCTGTTGGAAAATGAAATCTGCATCTCCATAAAGTTGGTCAGCAGCAGGAAGTACTCTAAAACTTCCTGGTATACGGCTGTGTTGACCTCTGACCTCAGAAAACACAGTGGACCAACACCAGCGCATGACATGGCACCCCAAACCATCACTGACTGTGGAAACTTTACACTGGAGCTCCAGCAGTGTGGATTGTGTGTCTCTCCTCTCTTCCTCCAGACTCTGGGATATATACTGCAATAACACTATTGTACTGTACAAAAAAATAGGATCTAGATTACAATACTAATATTTATATACATTGTTTTTTTTTATTTAAAAACTAATATTTATATAAAACAGCTCGGCATGTGCTCATGTACACGCGTGCAGCTCATGATGTCATATTCATGGACCACAAAACCAATCACAAGGGTCAATGTTTTTAAATTGAGATGTTTAGATCATCTTCAGATTAATTAATAATCTCTCCACTGGTGTGTGGTTTGTCAGGACAATATTTAAAAATCTGAGGGTACAAAAACATCTAAATATTGAGAAAATCTCCTTTAAAGTTGTCCAGATGAAGTCCTTAGCAATGCATATCACTACTAATAATACATTTATGATATATTTACGGTTGGACATTTACTAAATATCTTCATGGAACATGATCGTAATATCCTGATGATTTTTGACATAATAATTTTGACCCGATGTGTTGTTGCTATGGTCACAGATACACCCGTGAGATCAGGACTGCTGTTGAGCTGCACGAAGCCGCATCGCGATATATATTTCATTTCTATACGCCGCAGCCCTAATGCCTCGTACATTACTAAACTCTCAGAAGAGCTCGAGGTTTGTCCTGTGTGGGCTCCTGTAGACGCACTCCATGATGGAGAACGAGAGAAACGTGAACATGTGCAACTACACAAGCGTTCAGACGACTATAGGCCATGCTCACAGATGCATGCTGGGTCCACAGCCAGAGACGAACCCAGACGCTGAGAGAGAAGAGATCAGAACCTCCGGAAACACACAATCACACACGACACACACACACCTGCCGAACTCAGCGCTCCTTCATGAGTGACACACCAGACGTTAAATATTACAAACAGATTTACTTCAAAGTCAGTGTTTTACAAAGCGTTCCAGTGATGAGACTGAATACAGTACTGAAGCACAACCGTGTGTGTGTGTGTGTGTGTGTGTGTGTTATCAAAACACATGACCCGTCCGGAAGGAAGCAGCGCAGTGTGTGTTAGTGGAGCAGATCTACAGCCACGGAACACACACATCACAGACCTCATCGCCACTATCTCAGATTTAAACTCATAATTCTGAGAAAAAAAGAAAAAAAAGTTCAAATTGCGAACAAATTTTGTAATTACTTTTTTACTTTTTTGGTCAAAAGTACAAGATGTAAACTCAGTTGTGAGAAAAAATACGAGATGAAAATTCACAATTATGTGTTTAAATATTTTAGATATAAACTCGAAATAATGAGTTTATAACTTGCAATTGTAAGATAAATCGTAATTGTGATAAAAGTTCGCAATTACGTTTTTTTTTTTTTTAAGCCCAAAGTTTTTTTTTTATATATATATATATATAAACTTGCACATGTGAAGTATAAACTCTTAATTGTGCGGAAAAAAAGAAAAGTCAAAATTTAGATAAAAATTTGCATTTACGTTTTTTAATTTTCTAAGTCATAATTACAAGTTATAAACTCGCAGTTGTGAGAAAAAAAAGTCACAATTATGAGATAAAACTTCACAATTACGTTTGATTGAATCCCATGGCGTAGAGCAGCTTCCGCACGGACGGGTTAGACGGATGTGTGTGTGTGTTTCTGTATGTGAGTTTCTGTGTGTGAGTTTCTGTGTGTGAGTTTCTGTGTGTGTGTTTCAGTGTGTGTGTTTCTGTGTGTGTGTGTGTTTCTTTGTCTGTGTTTCTGTGTGTTTGTTTGTGTGTTTCAGTGTGTGTGTGTGATTCTGTGTGTGTGTGTGTGTGTGTGTGTGTGTTTCTGTGTGTGTGTGTGTGTTTCTTTGTCTGTGTTTCTGTGTGTTTGTTTGTGTGTTTCAGTGTGTGTGTGTGTGTGTGATTCTGTGTGTGTGTGTGTGTGTGTTTCTGTGTGTGTGTGTGTGTTTCAGTGTGTGTGTGTTTCTGTGTGTGTGTGTGTGTGTGTGTGTTTCTGTGTGTGTGTTTCTGTGTGTGTGTGTGTGTGTGTTTCTGTGTGTGTGTTTCTGTGTGTGAGTTTCTGTGTGTGTGTTTCAGTGTGTGTGTTTCTGTGTGTGTGTGTGTGTGTTTCTTTGTCTGTGTTTCTGTGTGTTTGTTTGTGTGTTTCAGTGTGTGTGTGTGTGTGATTCTGTGTGTGTGTGTGTGTGTGTGTGTGTGTGTGTGTGTGTGTGTGTGTGTTTCTGTGTGTGTGTGTGTGTGTGTTTCTTTGTCTGTGTTTCTGTGTGTTTGTTTGTGTGTTTCAGTGTGTGTGTGTGTGTGATTCTGTGTGTGTGTGTGTGTGTGTGTGTGTGTGTTTCTGTGTGTGTGTGTGTGTGTGTTTCAGTGTGTGTGTGTTTCTGTGTGTGTGTGTGTTTGTTTCTGTGTGTGTGTTTCTGTGTCTGTGTTTCTGTGTGTGTGTGTGTGTGTTTCTGCGTGTGTGTGTTTCTGTGTGTGAGTTTCTGTGTGTGTTTCTGCATGTGTGTTTCTGTGTGTGTGTTTCTGTGAGTGTGTGTGTTTCTGTGTGTGTGTGTGTGTGTGTGTGTGTGTGTTTCTGTGTGTGTGTGTGTGTGTGTGTGTGTGTGTGTGTGTGTGTGTGTGTGTGTGTGTGTGTGTGTGTGTGTGTGTGTGTGTGTGTGTGTGTGTGTTTCTGCGTGTTTCTGCGTGTGTGTGTTTGTGAGTATGTGTGTTTCTGTGTGTGTGTGTGTGTGTGTGTGTGTGTTTCTTTGTGTTAGAGATCTGTACAACACTGAGACAAACGTTTACAGGTCACATCGCTGCTAATCTATAAAATACAAAGGTTTTCATTCAAAAGGGTTTAAACGTGAGTCTTTTTAAAAGTTTGTATAAAAATGTCCACAAAATGTACAAAAGAGCGAGTATCAAAAGTGTGTTTCTCCTCCAGTGGTGCGGCGTGAAGGCTCTGCTGGTGGAGAAGGCATCGGTCAGCGGACGGTCAGCAGGTCAAGGCTTGAGTCGGGATCAGCACTCGCTCGGCTCCAGGAGGAAATTCCCTGATATTTTCACTCGTGACAAAGTCGGTTCGATGCGGAGAGAGGACGGAAGAAATTAAAAAAAGTGCTTCGCTTCAAGTATGTAAACAAAAATGTAAAAACGAGGGATTCTCTTCAGCATTTGGCGCGGAGAATCCCAGCGGCTGAGGTGGGAAATACAGGAAACATCACGGAGGGACAGAAACAGGAAGATTGTTCTTCGCCTCTTCTTTCCCTCGACGCTCATCAGCATCTGCAGAGAAACACACACAGTCACATATGAGCCATATACATGATACATGTGACCAATGAGAGGGCTGATGATGTCAGGTGACCAATGAGAGGGCTGATGATGTCAGGTGACCAATGAGAGAGCTGATGATGTCAGATGCTTAAAATCTAGTCAAAAAACGCAACTATACACTCACCTAAAGGATTATTAGGAACACCTGTTCAATTTCTCATGAATGCAATTATCTAATCAACCAATCACATGGCAGTGTCTTCAGTGCATTTAGGGGTGTGGTCCTGGTCAATCTCCTGAACTCCACACTGAATGTCGGAATGGGAAAGAAAGGAGATTTAAGCAGTTTTGAGCGTGGCATGATTGTTGGAGCCAGACGGGCCGGTCTGAGTATTTCACAATCTGCTCAGTTACTGGGATTTTCACTCACAACCATTTCTAGGGTTTACTAAGAATGGTGTGAAAAGGGAAAAGCATCCAGTATGCGGCAGTCCTGTGGGAGAAAATGCCTTGTTGATGCTAGAGGTCAGAGGTCATGGGCCGACTGATTCAAGCTGATAGAAGAGCAACTTTGACTGAAATAACCACTCGTTACAACCGAGGTCTGCAGCAAAGCATTTGTGAAGCCACAACACACACAACCTTGAGGCGGATGGGCTACAACAGCAGAAGACCCCACCGGGTACCACTCATCTCCACTACAAAGAGGAAAAAGAGGCGACAATTTGCACCAAAATTGGACAGTTGAAGACTGGAAAAATGTTGCCTAGTCTGATGAGTCTGGATTTCTGTTGAGACATTCAGATGGTAGAATCAGAATTTGGCGTAAACAGAATGAGAACATGGATCCATCATGCCTTGTTCCCACTGTGCAGGCTGGTGGTGGTGGTGTAATGGTGTGGGGGATGTTTTCTTGGCACACTTTTGGCCTCTTAGTGCCAATTGGGCATGGTTTAAATGCCACGGCCTACCTGAACATTGTTTCTGCCCATGTCCATCCCTTTATGAGCACCATGTCCCCATCCTCTGATGGCTACTTCCAGCAGGATAATGCACCGTCACAAAGCTCCAATCATTTCAAACTGGTTTCTTGAACATGACAATGAGTTCACTGGACTAAAATGGCCCCACAGTCTCCAGATCTCAACCCAATAGAGCATCTTTGGGATGTGGTGGAACGGGAGCTTCGTGCCCTGGATGTGCATCCCACAAATCTCCATCAACTGCAAGATGCTCTCCTATCAATATGGGCCAACATTTCTAAAGAATGCTTTCAGCACCTTGTTGAGTCAATGCCACGTAGAATTAAGGCAGTTCTGAAGGCGAAAGGGGCTCAAACACAGTATTAGTGTGTGTTCCTAATAATCCTTTAGGTGAGTGTATTATCCTCTAGCTTTTCATGTAAAGTTGAATGTGAATATCCCGCATGTATACAGTGACTCATGTCGAGCGATGTGTGTAAATCATCTACGACTCACTCAGATTCGGACGAGTCGTTGTCGAGTGTTTTCACCAATCCGCTCGCCGACGCCCCGTTCAGATGTTCCCGCCTGGCCCCGCCCCCTCGGCCCTCGCCGGAGGAGGGGCCCCGTGAGGAGGTGGAGTCTCCGGACAGCTGGTTGTGTATGCGGTTGATGGCGTTCCTCTCAGCGATGGGCGACAGCTGCTTCTTCTTCAGGATTCCTGCGTGTCACGTCACATGTTACAATGCGCACTCATCATGTGACGTGAACTAGAGCGTGTGTGGCGTGTTCTGACCTCTGTGCGGCTGCGCGCCGGCGAGCGGGACACTGGGCAGCAGCAGCAGCAGGTTCTCCGTCCCAGCATCCTCTGGTTTGGTCAGAGTCTCCACCTTCAGACGCTCGTCTGCCGCTCCGGGCCCGCCCTCACACACATCTGACAGACAGACAGACGTCAGACACACACTCACAGAACGATGATTCACGCGAGTCACATGACGTACCGTGCGGTTTGGTGGTGCCGTTGGTGGCCAGATTCTCCCAGCATTCCTCCTGCAGGAACTCGCCCTCGTCTTCCTCGCTGTCCGACGAGTGTGTGGACGCGTACGAGCCGCTCTGATCGTCCTCCAGCTCCGAGAGATCGCTGTCAGAGTCGGAGTCGTGATCTACACACACACACACACACGGAGGGTGGGGGGGTTAAAGTGAGCTGAGTGTGAGAAGTACACGTGTGTGTGTGTGTGTTTACCGTCCATCTGCTGTTTGTCGGGGAACAGTGTGTTGTGTTCACTCAGACTCAGGTGGCTGCTGTTCACATCGTCTCCACTGAAACAACACAAGAGTTTTCATCTTTTGTTTACGGCTTTCCTGGTCAAATATCTACAAATATGGTTTGTATATAGTTAACTATAGTTCCCTTTCAAGTGAACTCGTGCTGCAGAAACGCCTCTGAGTGATTGCGTCATGAAGCACTCGTAAAATCAGTCCAATGGCGTGACGGGACGTCATTGACCAGGAAATTATAAAGCACCCCTGAACCAAACAGTGTCAGCTTCTGTCTCTTTACAAGCGCTCTATGTGAAATCGTTTGTCCAATTTATTGTGTGTGTCTCTCAAAGAAAAGAGAGACACACACAGGCTTCTTCTGCTTGCACTGAAGCGCAGGTGCACCAGCATTCCAGCTCCGAGGAACTGGATGTTGTGAGCCTGGATTATTTAGATGAGGCTTCGCCACCTCATTTACACGCTCAAGAGGAGCTTTAGGAGGTTGTAACTCGTGCGGTTGCCAGATTACAGATAGATTGGCCAGCTGAGAAGCAGGAAGCCCGTCAGTCAAGTAAATTAGACGAACGCTTCTTGCCATCCAGATCGCAACCTCCAAAGCGGGGCTTGCCGTTTTTTCTCATGGATTAAGCCGGCATCATTTAGACCATTCAACCCCACTACAACTGCTTATTCGAACATCATGGGGTTGAAGCAGCATGGTTATGCGGCGATGCCTCAGGAGAGAGATAGCTCTTCCACCCGAGTCTGCATCGTCGCTAAAAAGCCCCGAAGTTGCCCACTAAGCCGGTCAGAACAACATCGGCTTTAGTGGGTAGGGCATACTCTGCAGCAGGTCAGGCAGCCACATGTTTACACACTATGGCGGTGTTTCAAGCTTATCAAGCCGACCTGTTGAAAGACATCGATGACGAATGTGAAGAAGTAGGGAGAGAAACGATAGCGGAGATTAGGAGAGCTGCTGACTTGTCTCTTCGGGGCCACTAAGGAGACGGCCAAATCAATCGGCCGTTATATGGCAGCCCTGGTGGCCACGGAGAGGCATTTATGGCTTAACTTATCTGACATTAAGGACAGTTTTTGTTAGACGCTCCTATCTCCCCTACTTCGGCGTTCAAAGAGCCAATAGGTTCCAAGAAGCCAAAAAACAGGCAGCTGCATTTCAGAAATTTCTCCCTAGAAAATCTCGGGAGCAGCCCCAGCCGAGTGTGTCCTCCTCGCACAGAGCGCAACAGAAGGAGAGTGTTGCTCCCCGCGCTCCCCCACAGAGAGACTGGGGGCCAGGACAGCGCTCTCAGCCGAAGTCTTCCCGAGGTAGAGCAGATCTGAGGACTGTGATTATCTCTAGGAAGGCTTCGGCGAAGAAGTCCTGATGCCAAAGGTGTAGGGGAAGCGGTGTGTCAAGGCACCCGTCTCCTCTCGGTGCCATCAGAGGGCCGTTCTGCCAAACCTGCCACCTCTGGTGCTTCAGGGCGCAGCGAGCACAAATCTCCACGTCCGCTCAGAAACGTAGCGGCGCGGGGATGCTCGCACCCTCCGAGGAGGGTCCAAAGTGGGTCAGTTCGGCTGTTTCCTGCCGGCGCCGTTTCAGGACACCGGGCTGCCCACACAACAAACACCAGAGGACAGCCTCGAGAGGCTGGTTCCCTTAGTAGATTTTCTGGCAGCGTGGAAACTTCTGCCAAATATCTCTGATTGGGTCCTGCAGACAATAGAAAAAGGGTACAGAATTCAGTTCGGGTCACACCCGCCCAACAACTTGCAGGCTCTGGTAATGGAGCAAGAAGTACAGATGCTTCTGCCAAAAGAGGCTATAGAACGGGTTCCTCCCCACAGCAGAGAGTCAGGGTTTTACAGCCGGTACTTCATAGTTCCAAAGACGGATGGAGGGCTGCGTCCTATTCTAGATCTGCGTCAGCCAAATCGGGCAGTCAAAATGCTCACTCTGAAACAGATCGTGTGTCAGATCAGCTCTGAGGACTGGTGTGTCACGATAGACCTAAAAGATGTGTACTTTCGTGTCTCCATCCTTCCTCAACACGGGGGCGAAGCATACCAATATCAGGTTCTTCCATTCGGCCTAGCGTTGTCACCCCGCACCTTCACAAAGTGTGTGGATGCAGCTCTGGCTCCTTTGAGACTCCAGGGCATCTGCGTTCTGAACTACATAGACGACTGGCTGATCTTAGCACAGTCGGAACATCGGGCGGCTCAGCATCGAGATGCTGTTCTCGCTCATTTGAAGGTGTTGGGGCTGAGGTTACATGTAAAGAAAAGTGTGCTATCTCCACAACAGAGTACCACTTTTCTGGGCATAGTTTGGGACACAAGCACCATGAGGGCGTGCCTGGCGCCCGCCCGGGGGAAATCGATCCTAGACGCCGTGAGCAGGATAAAGCTAGGCCAGTCACTCACTGTAAAGCAGTTCCAGAGACTGCTGGCAGCAGTGTCCAACGCGATACCTTTTGGCCTGCTGTACATGAGACCCTTAAGGCCTGTTCACATCGGGACGATTTTCGCGTGCGTTTATCGCCGATGTTTAACGCCTCGTGACTAAACAAAGGGCGCCAATGTGAGTGTGCACACTGACGTGCAAAACGGCAGGCGTAAAAGCAGCATTTTTTTTAAAAACGCCTCGGGTTCGTTTTTTTATTTTGACCCGGCGCGTTAAAAACTGGCCGACCAATGAGATCAGCGCTTTTGTTCACGTGCCTGGAGCTGCTAAAGTGACAGTAAAACACGACTTGGTGGCGCTCAAGCACAAAACGGTCTTGCCGAGCACACATTGATACGACGAAGAAGTAGTAAGTAGACAAAGAAGAAGATGAGCTGCTTGCCAGTTAGCAAAAGGTGTGTGAATGGTTTTGGCCATAGGTATAATATGTCTATGGTTTTGGCAAGCACGTAAATACTGTCTCTCTTCTTCTTCTTCTTCTGTGTGACAAGCGAGTGTCAGAGGCGTAAAGTGCCGCAGCACCACCTTGTGTACCGGGAGCGCATCTACTGAATGTGCACGTTCATTCGGCACATCGCCAGTGAAAATCGATTGGGTGTGAACACTCAAGACGCGCCGAAAAACGTAACGAAAAACGCTCAGAGAAGAGAAGTTTCTCACATTAAAAACTCTTGGCTATTTCTTCTCTAAAGAGAGTAGGGGATTTACAAGAATTATCTGTTGCTCCCTCCTGTCTTGAGTTTTCCGAAAGAAGGATATGTCCCTAAAGTTCCCACGAATGTAGCAGGCCTTATAATGCTGCAGGCCTTCTCTCCGCCTCCCTTTCAGAATTCAGACCAGGAGAAGTTGAATCTGCTCTGCCCAGTGAGGGCACTAGATGCTTACGTCCACAGAGATGCCCTGTGGCGCAAATCTGAGCAGCTGTTCGTCTGTTTTGGGTCCCCGAGTAAAGGGAAGCCTGCATCTAAGCAGATGATAAGTAAGTGGATAGTTGAGGCCATTTCACTCGCATTTTAGTCGGCCGGCCAACCTTCACCGCTAAAGGTCTGAGCCCACTCTACTAGGAGTATGGCTGCCTCCATGGCTCTTTTGTAAGGAGTCTCCCTTCAGGAGGTGTGTGATGCGGCAGGGTGGTCGTCTCCGCATACCTTTGTATGGTTTTATAACCTAGACGTGGCCGCTACTCCAGGTTCTCGGGTGCTTGTAGTTTAATGTGCGTTACGACTTCACATATACCGGCATTTGAGAGTTATGGCGGCGTGGGTATTGAGTTCCCGCAGCGCTTGACGCAGTTTGAGTTCCCTTGAAGGAATATATGTAACCATGGTTCCCTGAGAGGGAACGAGACACTGCGTCGCTTTGCCATACTCCCGGCACGCATGTGACCGACTTGTACGACTTTTTCAGAAGCTGACACTGTTTGGTTCAGGGATGCTTTATAGTTTCCTGGTCAATGACGTCACCCGCCTATGACGTCCCGTCACGCCATTGGACTGATTTTACGAGTGCTTCATGACGCAATCACTCTGAGGCGTTACCGCAGCGCTTTGACGCAGCGTCTCGTTCCCTCTCAGGGAACCATGATTACATACATAACCTGAGACGTTATTGTATTGCTACACTCCATGGCGGTTCTTCAAGTCTTCCAGGCCAAACTCCTCCGTTCCCTGGACGAGTCTGTTCCTGATAACGAGGCTCTGAAGGATCTGCGCGGCGCCACTGACTTGGCCCTGCGCGCCACCAAGGCCAATGCTCAGGCGATCGGCAGATGCATGGCCAGCCTGACGGTGTTGGAGCGCCATTTATGGCTTAACTTAACGGAGATGAAGGACGCGGACAAGACCGCTTTCCTGGACGCGCCCATTTCGGCTTCAGGATTGTTTGGTTCCGCCGTGGTTGGGTTCACAGAGCGCTTCACTGAGGCACAGAAAACTTCGCAGGCAATGCGACATTTCCTGCCCAAGCGTTCCAGCTCCTCCGCTAGCCGTCAAGCTAAGGCTGGACCAGCCCAGCCCGCCAAGGCGCCGCCTTCAGCTCGCCAGCCTCACGCGGCTTCCAAGCCCGGTCAGCGTTCCCGCTCTACGAGCCGCAGCAGACCGCCGGAGCGTCGAGGTCCACGACCCAGCAATGTGTCGAAACCTGAGCCTCCGAAGCCGTCCTAGCCAGAGGTATGAAGAGAAGGCGGACAGTGCCCGCTTCGGCCGGTGCACCGCCTCGCTCTCTTCCAAAACGTTCCCCAGCTCCCTTCAAGGCGGCTGGGAACGCCACATTCACAGCCAACGAGCCCGCAAGCAAGCGCGCTCGCCTGTACACAAACGCCGTTTTCACGCCGACCCATATGAGTCACAAAAAGAGCTTTTTCTCTGTAGGCAGTGTGCCAGCATTAAAGCATGTACCCCTACACTCAAGCACTCCCCCATGTTCCCCAGCCCCCTGCACTCAGGTGGCTGGAAACATTATTCTCACAGTCAACGAGCCCGCACTCAAGCGCGCTCGCCTGTACACAAGCACCAATCCTCTATGTCCCCCGGCCCCCTGCACTCAGGCGGCGGGAAACAATTCCCTCATAAGCGCCAGCTTAGCGCAAGGTTATCGGGCCACCGAGTCCCTGTTACTCAGCGACTCGCCCCACAGATTAATTCAGCCCCTGGCTTCGAAGGCCGAGGCCTGGCGGGCCATTCCCGGCATTTCGAAATGGGTGTTGAACATAATAGAACGAGGTTACTCGCTACAGTTTGCTCGCAGACCACCGCGCTTTCGCGCCGTGGAAGAGACAACGGTGAGAAGCGACAAAAGTCACGTGCTTCGAACCGAGATATCAAAACTGTTAATAAAGGGAGCGGTAGAAGCCGTACACCCCTCACAGAGCGAGTCAGGCTTTTACAGCCGTTACTTCCTTGTACCAAAAAAGGACGGTGGTCTAAGACCCATCCTAGATCTCAGACATCTGAACAAAGCCCTTATGAAGCGCCCGTTCAGAATGTTGAGAATGAAACAAATCCTCGCGCACATTCGCCCGGGAGATTGGTTTTTCACTGTGGATCTAGAGGATGCCTATTTTCACATACAAATAGCCCCCCATCACAGGCCATTCTTGAGATTCGCCTTCGAGGGGAAAGCATACCAATACAAGGTGCTACCTTTTGGTCTATCTCTAGCCCCTCGCACGTTTACAAAGTGCATGGAAGCGGCGCTAACCCCGCTGAGGCTTCGGGGAATGAGAATTCTCAACTATCTCGACGACTGGCTCATAATAGCTCAGTCAGAGATACAGTTATTAAACCACAGATCTTGGCTTCTCAACCATTTACAATGCTTGGGACTCAGAATCAATGTGGCAAAGAGTTTATTGTCTCCCACACAGAAAGTTTCGTTTCTGGGAACAGTATTGGACTCAATGAAGATAAGCGCGCGGCTGACGTCACAGCGCGCGCTCTCTGTTCGGAACCGAGCGGTTTCCCTCAGGTCCGGTGCACACATTCCTCTCAAACACTTTCAGAGGATGTTGGGTTTCATGGCCTCGGCGGCGCCAGTTCTCAGACTGGGTCTGTTGCGCATGCGCCCCCTACAGCACTGGCTGAATCGCCGCGTTCCAGCTCACGCATGGCTTTCGGGCCGATTGCAAATCAAGGTAGACCACAGCTGTGTGTTAGCTCTGGCTCCTTGGAAAAATCCCGTCTGGTACAAGACGGGCGTGAGTTTGGGCACTGTTACGAAGTGGAAAGTTATCTCGACAGATGCATCCAACCTAGGTTGGGGAGCCCTTCACGAGGGCAGGCCGATCTCCGGTCTCTGGTCAGACTCGGAGAAGAGCCTTCATATAAACTGTCTAGAGATGAAAGCGGTCACGATATCGCTAAGAGCTTTCCTTCCGTACATAAAATACCACCATGTCCTGATCCGAACGGACAGCAGGTCGGTGGTAGCCTATATAAATCGCCAAGGCGGTCTGAGATCTATCGATCTGCACTCAATGGCGGAAGAAGCCCTAATATGGGCAGAGCACAATCTGAGCTCGCTGAGAGCGACTCACGTGCCAGGCATTCTGAATTTGGGTCCGGACATGCTGTCCAGGGGCAAAGTGTCCCCGGCAGAGTGGTCTCTTCACCCAAATATAATTCAGATAATTTGGGGCAAGTTTGGAGAGGCAAAAGTGGATCTTTTCGCCTCAAAAGACAATGCTCAATGCCGAATATATTTCTCCAAGCACGAGGATGCGTTGGCCCACGAATGGCCCAACCTTCCTCTTTATGCGTTTCCCCCAATCTCAATGTTACCTCAGGTCATAGAGAGGATCAGGGAGAGCAAATGCACTGTGCTTTTAATAGCCCCGCTTTGGAGAAATCAACCTTGGTTCTCACTGCTGAGTCAGATGTCAGATACAGATCCGTGGCCGATCCCGCTGAGGAGGGGGAGTATCCTCATGCAGGCGGAACGGCAGATCTGGCATCCCCGTCCCGATCTATGGGCGCTTCATGTTTGGCCCATCAACGGGTACATGAGAACCTTTCTGAAAGCATAATGAACACTATTACTGAAGCTAGAGCCCCCACAACTAGGCGGCTCTATTCAGGCAAATGGTCAGTCTTTTCAGACTGGTGTAAAGCGCGAAGTCTGACCCCACATGATTGTGCAGTGTCAGAGGTGCTTACATTTTTACAAGAGCTTCTGGACGCGGGTCGTTCCCCCTCCACGCTCAAAGTTTATGTGGCTGCTATAGCAGCGTATCACATTAAAGTGAACGGACTGTCACTAGGAAAGAGCGATCTCATTGTTCGCTTCCTTAAAGGGGCTAGAAGGCTTCACCCACCTCGCCCCCCTTCAGTCCCTATATGGGACCTGTCCACGGTCCTGGATGCCATGAAGAGCTCTGCATTTGAGCCTCTGCATTCTGTGAGCTTAAAGCTCCTGTCACTAAAGACCGCTTTTCTGCTAGCGATTGCATCAGTTAAGCGAGTGGGTGATCTGCACGCGCTCTCTGTGAGCGCCTCGTGTCTGGAATTTGGGCCAAACGACTCCAAAGTCGTCCTCAAACCAAGACATGGATATGTACCTAAAGTGCTTTCAACTCCGTTCAGAGCACAGGTTATTTCACTTTCGGCACTTTCATCACAGTCAGATGAAATAGATGCTAATTTGCTCTGTCCTGTCAGAGCGCTGAGAATATACATAGAGCGTTCCGCTGCTTACAGGCAAACTGAACAGCTCTTTGTATGCTTTGGCGGACGCACCCGAGGGTGCGCGGTTACAAAGCAGACCCTGTCACGGTGGATAGTGGATGCTATCTCACTGGCCTATGAGTCTAAAGATCTCGGCTGCCCTTTAGGCATTAAAGCCCATTCTACTAGAGGCATGGCCTCTTCGTGGGCTTGGTCTACTGGCATTTCTCTGAATGATATCTGTGCGGCGGCAGGCTGGGCCTCCCCGTCCACTTTTATCAGATTCTATAATTTAGATGTTCCGGCTTTACAAGCTGGGCTTCTTGCTGTATGAACAGATTAACCCCTTAAGGCTCGATAAGTCCGGCCTGGGTTGAATATTGTATAAGTCATAAGCATATTCCTTATACGGCCCGAAGTGTCTGGCCACTCATTATTCCTGACCCGATTATGTCTGGTCTATACTTTATTGCACGAATATCGTGTTCATTCTCATGAGGGCCCGACTCAGGTCTGGCTCATTCTGAATTATTGATATCATACTACGGGCCCACCTAGGTTGGCCTGGGTTTGGTGTCGTCGGCTTTAGAGCCGTTAAGCAAGCACGGCGTTTTGCATTGGTCCCCCATAGCGTTTTAGCAAAACGCAATACGAGAGTACTCTCGTAAGGGAACGTTTCGGTTACTAACGTAACCTCGGTTCCCTAAGATGAGGGAACGAGTATTGCGTTTTGCTTGCCGTGCTTGCTCACTTGCTCAGGAGTCGCTTCAGTCGATTAACCTGACTAACCTTGCGAGAGTGGGTCTTATATACCCTAGGCTATGCAAATTATGTTGCCCCTTGTGGCGGGAGTTTGGAAGGACCTGATTGGTCCGTCCCGCCCCACGGTCTCGCTATAGGTTGCTGCAGTTGCAGCGGCACAGCCAATCAGCACGCAGCTGCTTCCTGCTGAGAGTTGTGCAGCTGCACTGCGTATAGAAGGTATTTTTGGATAAAAATTTGCTTCAATATCTTGAGGAAAGGAATTCCCCCATAGCGTTTTAGCAAAACGCAATACTCGTTCCCTCATCTTAGGGAACCGAGGTTACGTTAGTAACCGAAACGTTATCGTTATAGTTATCGTAATAGTTATCGTTATAGTTATCGTTATTGTTATTGTTATTGTTATAGTTATCGTTATTGTTATAGTTATCGTCATAGTTATCGTTATAGTTATCAGTATAGTTATCGTTATAGTTATAGTTATCGTCATAGTTATCGTTATAGTATCAGTATAGTTATCAGTATAGTTATTGTTATAGTTATCGTTATAGTTATCAGTATAGTTATTGTTATAGTTATCAGTATAGTTATCAGTATAGTTATTGTTAGGGGTGCACCGATCCGATATTAGGATCGGATATCGGCCGCGATACTGACAAAATAGCTGGATCGGGGATCGGAAAAATGAACAGATCCACAAGCCGATCCAGGTGTTTTTTTCCGTCGCAGCAGAACCTACGTCATTCGTCAGCTTCACGTGTGTCGCATGCTAGAAGGGAGCGAGCCAGAGAGTCGGCTGTGTGGAGGAGATATTTCACGCTTGCCACGCCAACTAGTTCGTCGCTGTTTCGAGGGTATTACTGCAAAGTCAGGGTCTTTCCTGCATTGACATTTTTTTGACGGCCAAAGCCTAATTTGATGAGTTATTGTGATTTACGAGTGATGTAGAACAGATGCTGCGCTTGTGACTGAGTGACAGAGAGACCGATCTGAGAGCTCCTCCCCCGCGCGCGCTCTCTGGGTCTTCAAAATAATCAGTGTTCGCTCTCATATTTCACATATTAATCCAAATCAAAAGCTCTGAAGACCGAAACCATGTTGCACGTGACACATTCGGACAATTTTGTCCTTGAATTATCACTGGGTGTGAATTGCGCTCAAAAAACATTGACTCTTCTCTGACCAGCTGACATAAAGCATACTTTCAATAAGCGGGAGACAAATTATATCCAGTTATGAAGTGTTTTCTGTGTGTTGACATCTTTCGCGATGTTCTAACAGACGGGATTCGCACACAACGCGTCTGCTAATGTCCGATTCGTGACCTAATGACTCCTTTGAACCGAATCATTTTAACGACTGGCCAGAACAACTGATCTGTCCAACACTGAACTCATGAACTCAGTTTATTAATTTACTCAGAACGCAACTGAAATGAGAACACAAGTGTGCTTACCCAATTTAGCAAGAGTGGGTAGTAAGAATTATTTTTAATTATCAACAGTATTTCATCTTATTTCTGTTGACAATGTGTAGTAAAATAAAAAGGCCTAGCCTACAATCATTTAATCTGGAGTGAGGTGAAACCAGAACAAAGTTGTTATTAGCTAGCTGAAAATTTTTATTAAATTGCATATGGCAGAAAATTAGACTATTTGTTAATTTGTAATGCTACTTTTTAATATTGATATGATTATATACCAAAACAATTATCTGTAGTGTAAAAAATGTTTGGTAACTGTCAGATTACTATTTTATGTTTGACCAATACACTGTTTTTTGTTTCCACTGCTACATTTTATTTATTTAAAGAAGTTAGATTACATTCTATTTTAGATTTGAATGCACAATTGTTTTTTAAATAAATAAGAATTCAACACCTTACATACATCTGTTATTTTGTCTTAGTTATGTTTAGTTAGTAAAGTCTGGTGCCTTTAGTCTCTTCAAGGAAGGTATAAGGTGGAAGATATACAGTTTATTATTAATTCAACAATATATCGGATCGGTATCGGGTATCGACAGATACACAAAGCCCAGGCATCGGTATCGGTATCGGGACTGAAAAAGTCGGATCGGTGCACCCCTAGTTATTGTTATAGTTATCGTTATAGTTATCAGTATAGTTATAGTTATAGTTATCGTCATAGTTATCGTTATAGTATCAGTATAGTTATCAGTATAGTTATTGTTATAGTTATCGTTATAGTTATCAGTATAGTTATTGTTATAGTTATCAGTATAGTTATCAGTATAGTTATTGTTATAGTTATCAGTATAGTTATCGTTATAGTTATCAGTATAGTTATAGTTATAGTTATCGTCATAGTTATCGTTATAGTATCAGTATAGTTATCAGTATAGTTATTGTTATAGTTATCAGTATAGTTATCAGTACAGTTATTGTTATAGTTATCGTTATAGTTATCAGTATAGTTATAGTTATCGTCATAGTTATCGTTATAGTATCAGTATAGTTATCAGTATAGTTATTGTTATAGTTATCAGTATAGTTATCAGTATAGTTATTGTTATAGTTATCGTTATAGTTATCAGTATAGTTATAGTTATAGTTATCGTCATAGTTATCGTTATAGTATCAGTATAGTTATCAGTATAGTTATTGTTATAGTTATCGTTATAGTTATCAGTATAGTTATTGTTATAGTTATCAGTATAGTTATCAGTATAGTTATTGTTATAGTTATCGTTATAGTTATCAGTATAGTTATAGTTATAGTTATCGTCATAGTTATCGTTATAGTATCAGTATAGTTATCAGTATAGTTATTGTTATAGTTATCAGTATAGTTATCAGTATAGTTATAGTTATCGTCATAGTTATCGTTATAGTATCAGTATAGTTATCAGTATAGTTATTGTTATAGTTATCAGTATAGTTATCAGTATAGTTATTGTTATAGTTATCGTTATAGTTATCGTTATAGTATCAGTATAGTTATAGTTATAGTTATCGTCATAGTTATCGTTATAGTATCAGTATAGTTATCAGTATAGTTATTGTTATAGTTATCAGTATAGTTATCAGTATAGTTATTGTTATAGTTATCAGTATAGTTATCAGTATAGTTATTGTTATAGTTATCGTTATAGTTATCGTTATTGTTATCAGTATAGTTATCGTTATAATTATCGCTATAGTTATCATTATCTGTATAATTATCGGTATAGTTATCATTATAGTTATTATAGTGTGTGTGTGTGTGTGTGTGTGTGTGTGTGTGTGTGTGTGTGTGTGTGTGTGTGTGAGTGTGTGTGTGTGTGTGTGTGTGTGTGTGTGAGTGTGTGTGAGTGTGTGTGTGTGTGTGTGTGTGTACCGGAGGCTGAAGGGCATGTAGTTCTGCTGAGTTTTGCTGCTCTGGGTTCCGTTCAGTGACACACTCGACTCAGAGAACGGCAGGTGATACAGACGCCCGTCCGCATAATTACTGTTACAGATGAACGCCTGAGAGGAAACACACATACAGTAATAATATGAACAAAACATGTTTTTGTATTGTTTATTTCAACAGATGATCTGAGTGTGATGTCATGCGTGTGAGTGAGTGTGTCTATGTGTGAGTGTGAGTGTGTGTATGTGTGAGTGAGTGAGTGAGTGTGTGTATGTGTGAGTGTGTGTGTGTGTGAGTGTGTGTGTGTGTGTATGTGTATGTTTATGTGTATGTGTATGTGTGAGTGTGATGTCACGCGTGACTCACGGATGGTTTGGATTTGATCATGTGATCGGGCCGTTTCTTGCTGCAGCAGTAGCGCATGGCGTCTCGAGCCTCTTTATTAAACACCACGCGGAAGA
Source organism: Gobio gobio (assembly GCF_949357685.1). Classification (NCBI taxonomy): domain Eukaryota; kingdom Metazoa; phylum Chordata; class Actinopteri; order Cypriniformes; family Gobionidae; genus Gobio; species Gobio gobio. The sequence continues at coordinate 997,585 of NC_137120.1, read as the reverse complement.
AGAAAACAAACGGGCCCTGAAAACACAAACACACACTGCATCAGAACGGAAGGTGGGCTGTTGCTATGGGGTTGCTAAGCAGATTGGCGTCCGATGACATCACCGTACCTGCACGCAGCTGAATCCGGCGAACAGATAGTGGAACAGAATCATGTCACTGTTGACCGACAGCAGAGCCAGAAGACATGTGACCGTCACCAGGAACAACACGGCACACGCCGTCCGCAGACCCGCCCTACACACACACACACACACACACGAGCGCTTTAACAAACACACACGACTAACACACACGTCAGGATTGAGTGTGAGCGAGACTCACGCCGGCGCGGCTCTCTTCTCGCAGCTCTTCTGTCTGAGCGAACACGACGATCTCGACGCCATGATGTACAGGAACACGTTCATCTGCGGACACACAGAGACGTTCACACACACACTCCGGACACACAGAGACGTTCACACACACACTCCAGACACACAGAGACGTTCACACACACTCTGGACTAGTGTTGGGGAAAGTTACTTTGTAAAGTAATGCATTACAATATTGCGTTACTCCCTTAAAAAGTAAATAATTGAGTTACTTAGTTACTTTTTAAGAAAAGTAATGCGTTACGTTACTTTTGTGTTACTTTTTCTCACCTGGGCTGGGCTTGTTTTTGTTTTGTTTTTATAACAAAAAAGTGATATTTTTGTGCAACGGTAAAGACCTCTTCATACCAAAATGTAAATAATGCGCCCCAGGCTGAGGTAAAGATGCAGATTCCCTCATGAACACTAGAGGGCGCAGCTCTGGATAATGGAGGAATAGGACGCAGGAGAAAAAAGTTTTACCAATAAAAACAAAAAATCTAGTAATTTTCATCATCAAAGGTCAGCAGCAAGACATTGGTAAATTAAATATAAAGGTAGATTATGCATAAAAATAGCTGTTTTATTTAACATTTAATTATTGGAGGTTTGCATAGTACTCTGATTTAGCATTTGACTGATTTTAATCATTTTGAGGAGAACAGAATCTTTGTGCAAGTGAGATAAATAAATGCTCACATTTAATCTAGAACTACAATAACCATCATGTTCACACACACACCTCTGCACTGACTCTCAACATGAGCCAGTCAAATTAATGTGAAAAAGTAACTCCGATATTTTGTTGTAAATGTGAAAAGTAATGCGTTACTTTACTAGTTACTTGGAAAAAGTAATATTATTACGTAACTCAAGTTACTTGTAATGCGTTACCCCCAAAACTGGTCATCAGTATAGTTATCGTTATAGTTATAGTTATCATTATCATTATCAGTATAGTTATCGTTATAGTTATAGTTATCAATATAGCTGCAAGCAGCAATACCGGGGCCAAGCGCAAAGAAGAAGACAAGACATGCCAAAATGGCTGGCAGTGTCAGATCAACTGGAGCAATGAGCAATTAATCACGTTTTAAGATGATTTTAGGCAAAAGGCTGAAAAATGCATTGTAGTCTGAGAGTGTCAGACCAACTGCAACAATTAACAATTATACAGTTTAAGAAGATTAGGCAAAATGGCTGAAATATCATATATAGAGTCACTGATAATATAAGTTAATGGTTTATCACTTTTGACCAATAGGTGGCACAGTTACGAAATTGATGTGGTGTAGTCAGAATAAGGGAACAATGACACATGCAAAGTTTGATGCCAATATGTCAAAGCATTGCAGAGATACAGCCTCAAGAGTAATTTTGGCATCATGGCTCAACTTCGTCACTGCGGTTTACAAAAACGGTTTCATCTATTGATGCAAAATCCCTAACTTTTTGTTGACACAGTCTGAAGATGATCCGATTCGATTTTGGTGGAAATTGGATAAACGGTCTAGGATGAGTTTGAAAAAGTAGGTTTTGATCAAATAAGAACATTGAGGACAGGATGTTTGACCAAATATGGCAAAATTAGTATCTATGTTCTCGGCATGAGCCAATAAATGTATTATGACCAGTTTCATTAAACTAGGCTAATTTAATCAAAAGTTATTAGCATGTTTGTAAATTTTGTTATAACCTCTGACCACAAGGTGGCACTGCCCCAAAACTTTTTGAGTACCTTCAAAGCATGGTGTGGAAGACCCATACCAAGTTTCGTAACGATAGACTAATGCGTTTGTAAAATATAGTATTTTAGCACATAATTCAAAATGGCCGAGAGCCAAAATGGCCGATATGGTAAAATTGAATATCAGACAACTCTGAATACCGTCCTGAATCTAACGAGACAACTTTTATGATTTTTGGACAAACAGTTCAAAAGTTATAAGCAAAAATAGCCATTTTTTGTATCTCCGGGCCAGTAGGTGGCGCTGCGCCGAAACGCTGCAAGTTGCCTCAAGTCATGCTTGTGATGACATGTACCAAGTTTGGTTTGAATACGATAAAGCATTGTGGAGATATATCCTTATGAGTGTTTTTGCAACCGCTACGTAAAATTTGTGTGCACGTTTATCAAAAACGATTTGACGAATCAACTTGATTTGCAAGATTTTTTGTCAGCATGGTCTGAAGATGATCTGGTTCAATTTTCGTGCAAATCGGACAAACCGTCTAGGACGAGTTCGCAAAAGTAGGTTTTTTGGAAAATTAAATATGGCGGGGAAATTATCATAACCGAAAATGACGTCATAGGATGCAATTGAATCGGCATGAGCCAATGAATGTATTATGACCAGTTTCATTATACTAAGCTAATTAAATCAAAAGTTATTAGCATTTTTGTCAAGTTTGTTATAACTTTTGACCACAAGGTGGCACTGCCCCAAAACTTTTTGAGTACCTTCAGGGCATGGAGTGGAAGTCACATACCGAGTTTAGAAACAATACACTAATGCATTTGTAAAATATAGCATTTTAGCACATAATTCAAAATGGCCGACAGCCAAAATGGCCGATTTGGTAAGATTGAATATCAGACGACTCGGCATGCCGTCCTGAATCTAACGAGACCACTTTTATGATTTTTGGACAAACGGTTCAAAAGTTATAAGCAAAAACAGCCATTTTTTGTATCTCCGGACCAGTAGGTGGCGCTGCGCCGAAACACTGCATGTTGCCTCAAGTCATGCTTGTGATGACATGTACCAAGTTTGGTTTGAATACAATAAAGCGTTGCGGAGATATTGCCTTAAGAGTGCTTTTGCAACCGCTACGTAAAATTTGTTTGCGCGTTTATCGCAAATGATTTGACGAATCAACTTGATTTGCAAGATTTTTTGTCCGCATGATCTGAAGATGATCTGGTTCAATTTTCGTGCAAATCGGATGAACCGTCTAGGACGAGTTCGTAAAAGTAGGTTTTTCGGAAAATTAAAAATGGCGGGAACATTTTTATGACGGAAAATGACGTCATAGGGTGCAATCGAATCGTCTTGAGCCAAGGAATCAGAGGAAAAAAGAATTTTGTTTCTAGCCCTTATGGTTCAAAAGTTATTTGCATAAACATGAGTCAAATTTTGGACTGATGGTGGCGCTAGAGGGATTGAGTTAGAGACTCCAAATTTGTTATGGTGACTTTTCAGACTGTCCTCTATGAGTGTGCCAAATTTCACAACTTTTTACCATACGGTTCTATGGGCTGCCATAGACTTCGTGGCGGAAGAAGAAGAAGAAGATGAATAATAACGAGACCACTTTTATGATTTTTGGACAAACGGTTCAAAAGTTATAAGCAAAAACAGCCATTTTTTGTATCTCCGGACCAGTAGGTGGCGCTGTGCCAAAACACTGCATGTTGCCTCAAGTCATGCTTGTGATGACATGTACCAAGTTTGGTTTGAATACGATAAAGCGTTGCGGAGATATAGGCTTAGGTGTGTTTTTGCAACCGCTACGTAAAATTTGTTTGCGCGTTTATCGCAAATGATTTGACGAATCAACTTGATTTGCAAGATTTTTTGTCAGCATGGTCTGAAGATGATCTGGTTCAATTTTCGTGCAAATCGGATGAACCGTCTAGGACGAGTTCGCAAAAGTAGGTTTTTCGGTTAATTAAAAATGGCGGGAAAATTATTATGACGGAAAATGACGTCATAGGGTGCAATCGAATTGTCTTGAGCCACGGAATCAGAAGAAAAAAGAATTTCGTTTCTAGCCCTTATGGTTCAAAAGTTATTAGCATAAACATGAGTCTAAATTTGGACTGATGGTGGCGCTAGAGGGATTGAGTTAGAGACTCAAAATTTGCTATGGTGACATTTCAGACTGTCCTCTATTAGTGTGCCAAATTTCATAACTTTTTACCATACGGTTCTATGGGCTGCCATAGACTTCGTGGCGGAAGAAGAAGAAGAAGAAGAAGATGAATAATAAATATAGCTGCAAGCAGCAATACCGGGGCCAAGCGCAAAGAAGAAGACAAGACATGCCAAAATGGCTGGCAGTGTCAGATCAACTGGAGCAATGAGCAATTAATCACATTTTAAGATGATTTTAGGCAAAAGGCTGAAAAACGCATTGTAGTCTGAGAGTGTCAGACCAACTGCAACAATTAACAATTATACAGTTTAAGAAGATTAGGCAAAATGGCTGAAATATCATATATTGAGTCACTGATAATGTAAGTTAATGGTTTATCACTTTTGACCAATAGGTGGCACAGACACGAAATTGATGTGGTGTGGTCAGAATAAGGGAACAATGACACATGCAAAGTTTGATGCCAATATGTCAAAGCATTGCAGAGATACAGCCTCAAGAGTAATTTTGGCATAATGGCTCAACTTCGTCGCTGCGGTTTACAAAAACGGTTTCATCTATTGATGCAAAATCCCTAACTTTTTTTTGACACAGTCTGAAGATGATACAATTCGATTTTGGTGGAAATTGGACAAACGGTCTAGGATGAGTTTGAAAAAGTAGGTTTTGATCAAATAAGAACATTGAGGACAGGATGTTTGACCAAATATGGAAAAATTTGTATCTCTGTTCTCGGCATGAGCCAATGACTGTATTATGACCAGTTTCATTAAACTAGGCTAATTTAATAAAAAGTTATTAGCATGTTTGTAAATTTTGTTATAACCTCTGACCACAAGGTGGCACTGCCCCAAAACGTTTTGAGTACCTTCAAAGCATGGTGCGGAAGACATGATTTTTGGACAAACAGTTCAAAAGTTATAAGCAAAAATAGCCATTTTTTGTATCTCCGGACCAGTAGGTGGCGCTGCGCCGAAACGCTGCATGTTGCTTCAGGTCATGCTTGTGATGACATATACCAAGATTGGTTTGAATACGATAAAGCGTTGAGGAGATATAGGCTTATGAGTGTTTTTGCAACCGCTACGCAAAATTTGTGTGCGCGTTTATCGAAAACGATTTGACAAATCAACTTGATTTGCAAGATTTTTTGTCAGCATGGTCTGAAGATGATCTGGTTCAATTTTCGTGCAAATCGGACAAACCGTCTAGGACGAGTTCGTAAAAGTAGGTTTTTTGGAAAATTAAAAATGGCGGGGAAATTATCATGACCGAAAATGACATCATAGGTTGCAATTGAATCGGCATGAGCCAATGACTCTATTATGACCAGTTTCAATATACTAGGCTAATTTAATCAAAAGTTATTAGCATTTTTGTCAAGTTTGTTATATCTTTTGACCACAAGGTGGCACTGCCCTAAAACTTTTTGAGTACCTTCAGGGCATAGCAAGGAAGTCACATACCGAGTTTAGTAACAATATACTAATGCATTTGTAAAATATAGCATTTTTTGACAAAATTCAAAATGGCCGACAGCCAAAATGGCCGATATGGTAAAATTGAATATCAGACGACTCGGCATGCCGTCCTGAATGTAACGAGACAACTTTTATGATTTTTGGACAAACAGTTCAGAAGTTATAAGCAAAAATAGCAATTTTTCGTATCTCCGGACCAGTAGGTGGCGCTGCGCCGAAACGCTGTATGTTGCCTCAAGTCATGCTTGTGATGACATGTACCAAGTTTGGTTTAAATACGATAAAGCGTTGCGGAGATATTGCCTTAAGAGTGTTTTTGCAACCGCTACGTAAAATTTGTTTGCGCGTTTATCGCAAATGATTTGACGAATCAACTTGATTTGCAAGATTTTTTGTCAGCATGGTCTGAAGATGATCTGGATCAATTTTCGTGCAAATCGGATGAACCGTCTAGGACGAGTTCGTAAAAGTAGGTTTTTCGGAAAATTAAAAATGGCGGGAAAATTTTTATGACGGAAAATGACGTCATAGGGTGCACTCGAATCGCCTTGAGCCAAGGAATCAGAGGAAAAAAGAATTTTGTTTCTAGCCCTTATGGTTCAAAAGTTATTAGCATAAACATGAGTCAAATTTTGGACTGATGGTGGCGCTAGAGGGATTGAGTTTGAGACTCCAAATTTGCTACAGTGACATTTCAGACTGTCCTCTATTAGTGTGCCAAATTTCACAACTTTTTACCATACGGTTCTATGGGCTGCCATAGACTTCGTGGCGGAAGAAGAAGAAGAAGAAGATGAATAAATATAGCTGCAAGCAGCAATACCGGGGCCAAGCGCAAAGAAGAAGACAAGACATGCCAAAATGGCTGGCAGTGTCAGATCAACTGGAGCAATGAGCAATTAATCACGTTTTAAGATGATTTTAGGCAAAAGGCTGAAAAATGCATTGTAGTCTGACAGTGTCAAAATGGCCGATATGGTAAAATTGAATATCAGACAACTCCGAATGCCGTCCTGAATCTAACGAGACAACTTTTATGATTTTTGGACAAACGGTTCAAAAGTTATAAGCAAAAATAGCCATTTTTTGTATCTCCGGACCAGTAGGTGGCGCTGTGCCGAAACGCTGCATGTTGCCTCATGTCATGCTTGTGATGACATGTACCAAGATTGGTTTGAATACGATAAAGCGTTGCGGAGATATAGCCTTATGAATGTTTTTGCAACCGCTATGCAAAATTTGTTTGCGCGTTTATCAAAAAAGATTTGACAAATCAACTTGATTTGCAAGATTTTTTGTCAGCATGGTCTGAAGATGATCTGGTTCAATTTTCGTGCAAATCGGACAAACCGTCTAGGACGAGTTCGCAAAAGTAGGTTTTTTGGAAAATTAAAAATGGCGGGGAAATTATCATGACCGAAAATGACATCATAGGGTGCAATTGAATCGGCATGAGCCAATGAATGTATTATGAACAGTTTCATTAAACTAAGCTAATTTAATCAAAAGTTATTAGCATTTTTGTAAATTTTGTTATAACCTTTGACCACAAGGTGGCACTGCCCCAAAACTTTTTGAGTACCTTCAAAGCATGTTGCGGAAGACCCATACCAAGTTTCGTAACGATAGACTAATGAGTTTGTAAAATACAGCATTTTAGCACATAATTCAAAATGGCCGGCAGCCAAAATGGCCGATATGGTAAAATTGAATATCAGACGACTCGGCATGCCGTCCTGAATGTAACGAGACCACTTTCATGATTTTTGGACAAACGGTTCAAAAGTTATAAGCAAAAACAGCCATTTGTTGTATCTCCGGACCAGTAGGTGGCGCTGCGCCGAAACGCTGCATGTTGCCTCATGTTATGCTTATGATGACATGTACCAAGTTTGGTTTGAACACGATAAAACGTTGCAGAGATATTGCCTTAAGTGTGTTTTTGCAACCGCTACGTAAAATTTGATTGCGCATTTATCGCAAACAATTTGACGAATCAACTTGATTTGCAAGATTTTTTGTCAACATGGTCTGAAGATGATCTGGTTCAATTTTCGTGCAAATCGGATGAACCGTCTAGGACGAGTTTGCAAAAGTAGGGTTTTCGGTTAATTAAAAATGGCGGGAAAATTATTATGACGGAAAATGACGTCATAGGGTGCAATTGAATCGTCTTAAGGCAAGGAATCAGAAGAAAATGGAATTTTGTTTCTAGCCCTTATGGTTCAAAAGTTATTAACATAAACATGAGTGCAATGTTGGACTGATGGTGGCGCTAGAGGGATTGAGTTAGAGACTCCAAACTTGCTATGGAGACACTTGAGACCGTCCTCTATAAGTGTGCCAAATTTCATAACTTTTTACCATACGGTTCTATGGGCTGCCATAGACTTCGTGGCGGAAGAAGAAGAAGAAGAAGAAGAAGATGAACAAGCAGCAATACCGGGGCCAAGCGCAAAGAAGAAGACAAGACATGCCAAAATGGCTGGCAGTGTCAGATCAACTGGAGCAATGAGCAATTAATCACGTTTTAAGATGATTTTAAGCAAAAGGCTGAAAATGCATTGTAGTCTGAGAGTGTCAGACCAACTGCAACAATTAACAATTATACAGTTTAAGAAGATTAGGCAAAATGGCTGAAATATCATATATTGAGTCACTGATAATGTAAGTTAATGGTTTATCACTTTTGACCAATAGGTGGCACAGATACGAAATTGATGTGGTGTGTTCAGAATAAGGGAACAATGACACAAGCAAAGTTTGATGCCAATATGTCAAAGCATTGCAGAGATACAGCCTCAAGAGTCATTTTGGCATCATGGCTCAACTTCGTCACTGCGGTTTACAAAAACGGTTTCATCTATTGATGCAAAATCCCTAACTTTTTGTTGACACAGTCTGAAGATGATACGATTAGATTTTGGTGGAAATTGGACAAACGGTCTAGGATGAGTTTGAAAAAGTAGGTTTTGATCAAATAAGAACATTGAGGACAGGATGTTTGACCAAATATGGCAAAATTAGTATCTATGTTCTCGGCATGAGCCAATGACTGTATTATGACCAGTTTCATTAAACTAGGCTAATTTAATCAAATGTTATTAGCATGTTTGTAAATTTTGTTATAACCTCTGACCACAAGGTGGCACTGCCCCAAAACTTTTTGAGTACCTTCAAAGCATGGTGCGGAAGACATGAATTTTGGACAAACAGTTCAAAAGTTATAAGCAAAAATAGCCATTTTTTGTATCTCCGGACCAGTAGGTGGCGCTGCGCCGAAACGCTGCATGTTGCCTCAGGTCATGCTTGTGATTACATATACTAAGATTGGTTTGAATACGATAAAGCGTTGTGGAGATATAGGCTTATGAGTGTTTTTGCAACTGCTACGCAAAATTTGTGTGCGCGTTTATCAAAAACGATTTGACAAATCAACTTGATTTTCAAGATTTTTTGTCAGCATGGTCTGAAGATGATATGATTCAATTTCTGTGCAAATCGGACAAACCGTCTAGGACGAGTTCGCAAAAGTAGGTTTTTTGGAAAATTAAAAATGGCGGGGAAATTATCATGACCGAAAATGACATCATAGGTTGCAATTGAATCGGCATGAGCCAATGACTCTATTATGACCAGTTTCAATATACTAGGCTAATTTAATCAAAAGTTATTAGCATTTTTGTCAAGTTTGTTATATCTTTTGACCACAAGGTGGCACTGCCCTAAAACTTTTTGAGTACCTTCAGGGCATAGCATGGAAGTCACATACCGAGTTTAGTAACAATATACTAATGCATTTGTAAAATATAGCATTTTTTGACAAAATTCAAAATGGCCGACAGCCAAAATGGCCGATATGGTAAAATTGAATATCAGACGACTCGGCATGCCGTCCTGAATGTAACGAGGCCACTTTTATGATTTTTGGACAAACAGTTCAGAAGTTATAAGCAAAAATAGCAATTTTTCGTATCTCCGGACCAGTAGGTGGTGCTGCAACGAAACGCTGTATGTTGCCTCAAGTCATGCTTGTGATGACATGTACCAAGTTTGGTTTGAATACGATAAAGCGTTGCGGAGATATTGCCTTAAGTGTGTTTTTGCAACCGCTACGTAAAATTTGTTTGCGCGTTTATCGAAAATGATTTGACGAATCAACTTGATTTGCAAGATTTTTTGTCAGCATGGTCTGAAGATGATCTGGTTCAATTTTCGTGCAAATCGGATGAACCGTCTAGGACGAGTTCGTAAAAGTAGGTTTTTCGGAAAATTCAAAATGGCGGGAAAATTGTTATGACGGAAAATGACGTCATATGGTGCAATCGATTCGTCTTGAGCCAAGGAATCAGAGGAAAAAAGAATTTTGTTTCTAGCCCTTATGGTTCAAAAGTTATTAGCATAAACATGAGTCAAATTTTGGACTGATGGTGGCGCTAGAGGGATTGAGTTTGAGACTCCAAATTTGCTACGGTGACATTTCAGACTGTCCTCTATTAGTGTGCCAAATTTCACAACTTTTTACCATACGGTTCTATGGGCTGCCATAGACTTTGTGGCGGAAGAAGAAGAAGAAGAAGAAGAAGAAGAAGAAGAAGATGAATAATAATAATAAGAACGGGAACGGTTTCAATAGGTGCCTTCGCACCTTCGGTGCTTGGCCCCTAATAATAATAAGAACGGGAACGGTTTCAATAGGTGCCTTCGCACCTTCGGTGCTTGGCCCCTAATAATAAGAACGGGAACGGTTTCAATAGGTGCCTTCGCACCTTCGGTGCTTGGCCCCTAATTATCAGTATAGTTATAGTTATAGTTATCATTATCAGTATAGTTATCGTTATAGTTATACAACCCCAAATCAGAAAAAGTTGGGACAATATGGAAAACGCAAAAAAAAAGAAAAAAAAGAAGTGATTTCTAAATGTACTTTGGCTTGTATTTCATTGCAGACAATATGAACACAAAATATTTCATGTTTTGTCTGGTCAACTTCATGTCATTTGTAAATATGCATCCTTTCCTGTCATTCAGACCTGCAACACATTTCAAAAAAAGTTGGGACAGTAAAGCATTTCCCACTTTGTAATGTTGCTGTTCCTTTTCACAACACTTAAAAGACGTTTAGGGACTGAAGACACCAAGTGATGAAGTGTTTCAGGTGTAATTTTGTCCCATTCTTCCTGCAAACAAGTCTTAAGGTGGGCAACAGTACGGGGTCTTCCACACATTCTCTATTGGAGACAGGTCGGGACTGAGGCAGGCCAGTCAAGTGCCCGAACCCTCTTCCTCCACAGCCAGGACTGCAGAATGTGTGCAGAATGTGCTTTTGCATTGTCTTGTTGAAATATGCATGGACGTCCCTGGAAAAGATGTCTTCTTGAAGGCAGCATATTATGCTCCAAAATCTCGATGTACTTTTCAGCATTAATGGAGCCTTCACAGAAGTGCAAGTTACCTTTGCCAAGGGCACTGACACAACCCCATACCATGACAGACCCTGGCTTCTGGACTTGTTGCTGGTAACAGTCTGGATGATCCTTTTCTTCTTTGGTCCGGAGCACACGGCGTCCATTCCTCCCAAAAAATACCTGAAATACTGATTCATCTGAGCACAGTACACGTTTCCACTGTGTGATGGTCCATCCCAGATGCCTCGAGCCCAGAGAAGTCGACGGCGCTTCTGGACACTGTTAACATAGGGCTTCCTTTTGGCACAGTACAGTTTTAACTGGCATTTGTGGATGTAACTACGTATTGTGGTACTTGACAAAGGTTTGCCAAAGTAGTCCTGAGCCCATGTGGTGATATGGCTTCTAGATGATGACGATTCTTGATGCAGTGCCGCCTGAGGGATCGGAGATCACGGTTGTTCAGCTTAGGCTTGCGCTCTTGTCCTTTACGCACTGAAATTCCTCCAGATTCCTTGAATCTTTTAATTATGTTATGCACTGTTGAATGTGAAATATCCAAATCTCTTCCTATCTTTCTTTGAGGAACATTGTTTTTAAATATTTCAATAATTTTCTCACGTATTTGTTGGCAAACTGGTGATCCTCGGCCCATCTTTGCTCCTAAAGGATTAGACCTTTCTTGGATGCTGCTTTTGTACCAAATCATAATTACAATCACCTGTTGACATCACCTGTTTCAAATCACATCATTATTTAACCATTTTACCTCATTACTAGCCCTAAATTGCTCCTGTCCCAACTTTTTTTGAAATGTGTTGCAGGTCTGAATGACAGGAAAGGATGCATATTTACAAATGACATAAAGTTGACCAGACAAAACATGAAATATTTTGTGTTCATATTGTCTGCAATGAAATACAAATCAAAGTAAATTTAGAAATCAATTCTTTTTTATTCATTTGCGTTTTCCATACTGTCCCAACTTTTTCTGATTTGGGGTTGTAGTTATCAGTATAGTTATAGTTATAAGTATAGTTATAAGTATAGTTATCAGTATAGTTATCGTTATAGTTATTGTTATCAGTATAGTTATCGTTATTGTTATCAGTATAGTTATCGTTATAGTTATCGTTATCAGTATAGTTATCGTTATTGTTATAGTTATCAGTATAGTTATAGTTATTGTTATCAGTATAGTTATCGTTATAGTTATCGTTATCAGTATAGTTATCGTTATTGTTATAGTTATCAGAATAGTTATAGTTATTGTTATTGTTATCAGTATAGTTATCGTTATAGTTATCGTTATCAGTATAGTTATCGTTATTGTTATAGTTATCAGTATAGTTATAGTTATTGTTATCGTTATCAGTATAGTTATCGTTATTGTTATAGTTATCAGTATAGTTATTGTTATTGTTATCGTTATCAGTATAGTTATCGTTATTGTTATAGTTATCAGTATAGTTATAGTTATCGTTATAGTTATAGTTATAAGTATAGTTAACTGTATCGTTATCAGTATAGTTATCAGTATAGTCATCGTTAAAGTTATCAGTATAGTTATAGTTATCGTTATAGTTATAAGTATAGTTATCTGTATAGTTATAGTTATCAGTATAGTTATCGTTAAAGTTATCAGTATACTTATAGTTATAGTTATCGTCATAGTTATCGTTATTAGTATAGTTATCGTTATAGTTATCATTATCAGTATTGTTATCAGTATAGTTATCAGTATAGTTATCGTTATAGTTATTGTTATAAGTATAGTTATCAGTATAGTTATAGTTATCGTCATAGTTATTGTTATTAGTATTGTTATCAGTATAGTTATAGTTATAGTTATCAGTATAGTTATCGTTAAAGTTATCAGTATACTTATAGTTATAGTTATCGTCATAGTTATCGTTATTAGTATAGTTATCGTTATAGTTATCATTATCAGTATTGTTATCAGTATAGTTATCAGTATAGTTATCGTTATAGTTATTGTTATAAGTATAGTTATCAGTATAGTTATAGTTATCGTCATAGTTATTGTTATTAGTGTTGTTATCAGTATAGTTATAGTTATCGTTATCAGTATAGTTATCAGTATAGTTATCAGTATAGTTATCGTTAAAGTTATCAGTATAGTTATAGTTATCGTTATAGTTATAAGTATAGTTATCTGTATAGTTATAGTTATCAGTATAGTTATCGTTAAAGTTATCAGTATACTTATAGTTATAGTTATCGTCATAGTTATCGTTATTAGTATAGTTATCGTTATAGTTATCATTATCAGTATTGTTATCAGTATAGTTATCGTTATAGTTATTGTTATAAGTATAGTTATCAGTATAGTTATAGTTATCGTCATAGTTATTGTTATTAGTATTGTTATCAGTATAGTTATAGTTATAGTTATCAGTATAGTTATCGTTAAAGTTATCAGTATACTTATAGTTATAGTTATCGTCATAGTTATCGTTATTAGTATAGTTATCGTTATAGTTATCATTATCAGTATTGTTATCAGTATAGTTATCAGTATAGTTATCGTTATAGTTATTGTTATAAGTATAGTTATCAGTATAGTTATAGTTATCGTCATAGTTATTGTTATTAGTGTTGTTATCAGTATAGTTATAGTTATCGTTATCAGTATAGTTATCAGTATAGTTATCGTTACACTGGTCGGGACACACACACACACACACACTCACTCCGCACACACACACGAGCAGGAGCAGAAGCCGACACTCACGGACACGACGAGCGCGATGGGCCCCGCGAAGCTCCAGATGAGTGTGTCGTAGAGCGAGAGCCAGCAGAAGTCGGGGTTCCCGTAGCCCTCGGGGTCCAGCCCCACCGCCAGCCCTGTGATGAAGGCCGGGACGCCCCAGCCAATCAGGAAGTAGAAGCGCATGGGGCCGTAGTTGATGTCGCGCAGCTCGCTCCGCATGCGGTACACATGCAGCCCCTCCAGGAACAGCCAGGAGAACACACACATCCAGGAGAAGTGCAGCAGGATGGCCATCAGCGTACACACAAACTGCAGGAGACAACAGGTCACGCACGGTCCACACACACACACACACACACACACACACGGGTCCACACACACGGGTCCACACACACGGGTCCACACACACACACACACACGGGTCCACACACACACACACACACACACACACGGGTCCACACACACACACACGGGTCCACACACACACACACACACACACACACACACGGGTCCACACACACACACACACACACACACACACACACACACACGGGTCCACACACGCACACACCGGTCCACACACACACACGCACGGTCCACACACACACACACACACACACACACGGGTCCAAACACACACACACGGGTCCACACACACACACACACACACACACACACACGGGTCCACACACACACACACACGGGTCCACACACACACACACACACACACGGGTCCACACACACACACACGGCTCCACACACACACACACACACACACGGGTCCACACACACACACACACACACACGGGTCCACACACACACGGGTCCACACACACACACGGGTTACCGGGTTATCGGCCTGATTGATGCCCAGGATGAAGATGAGGTGGGCGATGAAGAGCGCGGCCGCCCCGTTGTTGATGATGCTGGTCTTGTTGCTGCTGGCGGCCCTTAGGCAGGTGAGGAAGACGATGGTGAGGAAGAGGAAGCCCAGCGTCACGCCCACCGAACTCCACGTGATCAGCTTCACCGGCAGGATCTCTCCGTTCTGAAGCACACACACACACACACGTTTCTCTCACTGAACATGCTTATGTCCATCTGTTTATGTTTATGTCCACTCAGTCTGACCTGAGGACACAACAACACTAGATCTGGAAGTAAACAGGAATTGCCTGATTCTGAAAAATGGAGGAAGAACTAGACACTGGATTTGACACGGTTAGCCCGAAGTGATTTTTGCTATGCAGTTGGTTGGGTTTTCTGCATAATTGTTAGGGCCTTGCTATGTGGTTTCTAAGCAGTTGCTAAGGTGTTGCTAGGCAGTTGGTTGGGTTTTCTATGTGATTGTTAGGGCCTTGCTATGCTGTTTCTCAGCAGTTGCTAAGGTGTTGCTAGGCAGTTGGTTGGGTTTTCTATGTGATTGTTAGGGCCTTGTTATGTGGTTTCTCAGCAGTTGCTAGGGTGTTTCTAAGCAGTTGGTAGTGGTTGCTAAGGCATTTCTATGTGGTTGGTATTGTTTTTTATTGTTTATTTATTTAACAGGGACATTACTGTAAATGCATCATAATTAGCCAAAGTGGTGCCTGGACAGAATGTTACAAGTTACCATAAAAATACAACATAAATTAAGTAATAAAAGGCTAGGGTTTAGGGTGCTTGGCTTTAAATATGGTTGCATCAAACAACTGCCAAGTTAACAGAGGCCAACCCTACGTTACTATGAAGTTCTGGTTCATGTTTCTACACAGTTTCTAGGCTAGTCTGAACGGTTGCCAGGGTGAGCATCAAAACTACACAAGGCTTGGTTGTAAGCAGGTTATGGTTAGATTGTGTGTTACCTCTCGGCGTGAGACGTCCATGAGCACAGCGAAGCTGGTCATGTGATAACACTGACAGCTGATGTGTGTGCTGTTCCTGAAGACCACCTCACAACCCTTCGAGGACCAGCCGCCCGGCCCGCCCACACTACACACACACACATACACAAACATACACACACATCTTATACTTGCAAATTATATAGCAAGTGGTTGAAAAGTAAAAAACAAGTTTTATCAGTAAGGAATATTATTTGTTTAAAGTACTTACAATCGTGTAAGTATATGAGTATTAATTGTGTAAGTACTCTCAATCATGCAAGAACGAGTATTAATCGTGTAAGTACTCTCAATCATGCAAGTATATGAGTATCAATCTTGTAAGTACTCACAATCATGCAAGTATATGAGTATCAATCGTGTAAGTACTCTCAATCATGCAAGTATATGAGTATCAATCGTGTAAGTACTCTCAATCATGCAAGTATGTGAGTATTAATCGTGTAAGTACTCTCAATCATGCAAGTATATGAGTATCAATCGTGTAAGTACTCTCAATCATGCAAGTATGTGAGTATTAATCGTGTAAGTACTCTCAATCATGCAAGTATATGAGTATCAATCTTGTAAGTACTCACAATCATGCAAGTATATGAGTATCAATCGTGTAAGTACTCTCAATCATGCAAGTATATGAGTATCAATCGTGTCAGTACTCACAATCATGCAAGTATATGAGTATTAATCATGTAAGTACTCTCAATCATGCAAGTATATGAGTATTAATCATGTAAGTACTCTCAATCATGCAAGTATATGAGTATTAATTGTGTAAGTACTCTCAATCATGCAATTATATGAGTATTTATCAATTGTGCAAGTACTCTCAATCATGCAAGTATATGAGTATTAATCAATCGTGCAAGTACTCTCAATCATGCAAGTATATGAGTATTAATCGTGTAAATACTCTCAATCATGCAAGTATATGAGTATTAATCGTGTAAATACTCTCAATCATGCAAGTATATGAGTATTAATCGTGTAAATACTCTCAATCATGCAAGTATATGAGTATTTATCAATCGTGCAAGTACTCTCAATCATGCAAGTATATGAGTATTAATCAATTGTGCAAGTACTCTCAATCATGCAAGTATATGAGTATTAATCGTGTAAATACTCACAATCATGCAAGAATGAGTATTAATCGTGTAAGTACTCACAATCATGCAAGTATATGAGTATTAATCATGTAAGTACTCTCAATCATGCAAGTATAGGAGTATTAATTGTGTAAGTACTCTCAATCATGCAAGTATAGGAGTATTAATTGTGTAAGTACTCTCAATCATGCAAGTATATGAGTATTTATCAATCGTGCAAGTACTCTCAATCATGCAAGTATATGAGTATTAATCAATCGTGCAAGTACTCTCAATCATGCAAGTATATGAGTATTAATCATGTAAATACTCTCAATCATGCAAGTATATGAGTATTAATCAATCGTGCAAGTACTCTCAATCATGCAAGTATATGAGTATTAATCAATCGTGCAAGTACTCTCAATCATGCAAGTATATGAGTATTAATCGTGTAAATACTCTCAATCATGCAAGTATATGAGTATTAATCAATCGTGCAAGTACTCTCAATCATGCAAGTATATGAGTATTAATCGTGTAAATACTCACAATCATGCAAGAATGAGTATTAATCGTGTAAGTACTCACAATCATGCAAGTATATGAGTATTAATCATGTAAGTACTCTCAATCATGCAAGTATATGAGTATTAATTGTGTAAGTACTCTCAATCATGCAAATATAGGAGTATTAATTGTGTAAGTACTCTCAATCATGCAAGTATATGAGTATTTATCAATCGTGCAAGTACTCTCAATCATGCAAGTATATGAGTATTAATCAATCGTGCAAGTACTCTCAATCATGCAAGTATATGAGTATTAATCATGTAAATACTCTCAATCATGCAAGTATATGTGAATTAATCGTGTAAATACTCTCAATCATGCAAGTATATGAGTATTAATCGGTGTAAGTACTCTCAATCATGCAAGAATGAGTATTAATCGTGCAAGTACTCTCAATCATGCAAGTATATGAGTATTTATCAATCGTGCAAATACTCTCAATCATGCAAGTATATGAGTATTTATCAATCGTGCAAATACTCTCAATCATGCAAGTATATGAGTATTTATCAATCGTGCAAGTACTCTCAATCATGTAAGTATATGTGAATTAATCGTGTAAATACTCTCAATCATGCAAGTATATGAGTATTAATCATGTAAATACTCTCAATCATGCAAGTAATGAGTATTAATCGTGCAAGTACTCTCAATCATGCAAGTATATGAGTATTAGTATTAATAAGTACTCACACTATGGAGTGGTTCCAGAACACACAGATGGGTTTAGAGCGCTCCTCAGTGGTCACCAGGCGGAACTGCACTGTGATTGGTTTATCCAGTGTGTGCTGCAGTAACTCCTCGTTGTCATGAACCGTTATACTGACCACAGGAGTGTTGATGACCGGACGCTTGGGAACCCTGAACACACACACACACACACACACACACACACACAGCGTTAGATCAGTGCACCAGCGAGTCTCTCAGTCGCTCATCTTGTCCGCTCTCACCTCAGACTCCTCTTGTCCGTGTCGTAGCGCTCCGGTAGCAGCGCGGCCAGGCTGTGGAAGATGATCACGCTGGCGATGGCGTCCTGCTCGCGCTCCTCCGGGTGCCGTCTCTTCCGGCTGGCCGTATGGTTTCTGCCGGACTCTGGGATTGGCTCGCTGTGGTGCCGGTGACCTTTGCCCTCGGGGGCGGGGATAAAGACGGAGTCGGGAAGAGTGACGGCCGTCTCCAGGTCGAGTGGGCGTGGCCCGCGCAGAGACTGATACCGCGGCAGTTTGGCTCCGGCGAAATTCATCTTCTCCAAACGATCGATGGAGATGACTGGAATTACACACGCACGAGTCCATATACAATACCAAACCACTAAAACTACATCACATGAGACATGTTGTGTTGGGATCAATCATGAGCTAAGAGAGTCAGTGGGCGTGGCCTGTGGTTCTTTAGCCAATCAGAAACGCTCATTGTGTACGTCTAGGTTTGTAAGGAGGGTGTGTGCATGCGTGTCCTGACCGATGTTGGGCGTGACGATGGTGAAGGGGCTCAGGTAGGTCTTCCTCATGTTCTGGGCGAGTGTGTTGGTGTACTCCTCGAACTGTCGCAGTAGTGTGGCCGTGCCGCCCTCCGTCTGCTGGATGAGCTCCCAGTGCCCGCGCGTGTCCGCCGACAGGATGGCACTGCCCACCTGCATCAGGTGCTGCGGCAGCGGCCAATCAGAGAAGAGAACAGTCATGGTGAAGATACTGCCGTCAAGCTACTATGTTTGAAAAATAGCAACTAAGTAAAGAAGCGAAATACAGTGATAGTTATCATTATAGTTATTGTTATTGTTATCATTATAGATATTGTTATAGGTATAAATGTGGACACTAATATAGTTATCGTTATAGTTATCGTCCGCTGGTGTGGACACTAATATAGTTATCGTTATAGTTATCGTCAGCTGGTGTGGACACTAATATAGTTATAGTTATCGTCAGCTGGTCTGGACACTAATATAGTTATAGTTATAGTTATCGCCAGCTGGTGTATGATAACGATAACTATATTAGTGTCCACACTAGCGGACGATAACTATAATGATAACTATATTAGTGTTCAGACCAGCTGACAATAACGATAACGATAACTATATTAGTGTCCACACCAGCGGACAATAACTATGACGATAACTATATTAGTGTCCACACCAGCTGACGATAACGATAACTATATTAGTGTTCACATCAGCGGACAATAACTATAACGATAACTATATTAGTGTTCACACCAGCTGACAATAACGATAACGATAACTATTTTAGTGTCCACACCAGCTGACGATAACTATAACTATATTAGTGTCCACATCAGCGGACAATAACTATAACAATAACTATATTAGTGTTCAGACCAGCTGACGATAATTATAACGATAACTATATTAGTGTCCACACCAGCGGACGATAACCATAACGATAACTATATTAGTGTCCACACCAGCTGACGATAACGATAACTATATTAGTGTTCACATCAGCGGACAATAACTATAACGATAACTATATTAGTGTTCACACCAGCTGACAATAACGATAACTATATTAGTGTCCACATCAGCGGACAATAACTATAACAATAACTATATTAGTGTTCAGACCAGCTGACAATAACGATAACGATAACTATATTAGTGTTCAAATCAGCGGACGATAACTATAACGATAACTATATTAGTGTCCACACCAGCGGACGATAACTATATTAGTGTCCACACCAGCGGACGATAACTATAACGATAACGATATTAGTGTTCAAATCAGCGGACGATAACTATAACGATAACTATATTAGTGTCCACACCAGCGGACGATAACTATATTAGTGTCCACACCAGCGGACGATAACTATAACGATAACTATATTAGTGTCCACACCAGCTGTCGATAACTAAAACAATAACTATATTAGTGTTCAGACCAGCTGACAATAACGATAACGATAACTATATTAGTCTTCAAATCAGCGGACGATAACTATAACGATAACTATATTAGTGTCCACACCAGCGGACGATAACTATATTAGTGTCCACACCAGCGGACGATAACTATAACGATAACTATATTAGTGTCCACACCAGCTGTCGATAACTATAACGATAACTATATTAGTGTCCACACCAGCTGTCGATAACTATAACGATAACTATATTAGTGTCCACATCAGCGGACGATAACTATAACGATAACTATATGAGTGTTCACATCAGCGGACAATAACTATCACGATAACTATATTAGTGTCCACACCAGCTGACGATAACGATAACTATGTTAGTGTCCACATCGGCGGACAATAACTATAACGATAACTATATTAGTGTTCAGACCAGCTGACAATAACGATAACGATAACTATATTAGTGTTCAAATCAGCGGACGATAACTATAACGATAACTCTATTAGTGTCCACACCAGCTGACGATAACGATAACTATATTAGTGTCCACACCAGCTGACAATAAAGATAACTATATTAGTGTCCACACCAGCTGACGATAACGATAACTATATTAGTGTCCACATCAGCGGACAATAACTATAACAATAACTATATTAGTGTTGAGACCAGCTGACAATAACGATAACTATATTAGTGTTCAAATCAGCGGACGATAACTATAACGATAACTATATTAGTGTCCACACCAGCTGACGATAACGATAACTATATTAGTGTCCACACCAGCGGACGATAACTATATTAGTGTCCACACCAGCGGATGATAACTATAACGATAACTATATTAGTGTCCACACCAGCTGTCGATAACTATAACGATAACTATATTAGTGTCCACACCAGCTGACGATAACGATAACTATATTAGTGTCCACATCGGCGGACAATAACTATAACGATAACTATATTAGTGTTCAGACCAGCTGACAATAACGATAACGATAACTATATTAGTGTTCAAATCAGCGGACGATAACTATAACGATAACTATATTAGTGTCCACACCAGCGGACGATAACGATAACTATATTAGTGTCCACACCAGCTGACGATAACGATAACTATATTAGTGTCCACACCAGCTGACGATAACGATAACTATATTAGTGTCCACATCAGCGGACAATAACTATAACGATAACTATATTAGTGTTCAGACCAGCTGACAATAGCGATAACGATAACTATATTAGTGTTCAAATCAGCGGACGATAACTATAACGATAACTATATTAGTGTCCACACCAGCTGACGATAACGATAACTATATTAGTGTCCACACCAGCGGACGATAACTATATTAGTGTCCACACCAGCGGACGATAACTATAACGATAACTATATTAGTGTCCACACCAGCTGTCGATAACTATAATGATAACTATATTAGTGTCCACATCAGCGGACGATAACTATAACGATAACTATATTAGTGTTCACACCAGTGGACGATAACTATAACGATAGCTATATTAGTGTCCACACCAGCGGACGATAACTATAACGATAACTATATTAGTGTCCACACCAGCTGACGATAACTATAACGATAACTATATTAGTGTCCACACCAGCTGACGATAACGATAACTATATTAGTGTTCACACCAGCGGACGATAACTATAACGATAACTATGTTAGTGTCCACACCAGCGGACGATAACTATAACGATAACTATATTAGTGTCCACTCCAGCAGACGATAACTATAACGATAACTATATTATTGTCCACACCAGCGGACGATAACTATAACGATAACTATGTTAGTGTCCACACCAGCTGACGATAACTATAACGATAACTATATTAGTGTCCACACCAGTGGACGATAACTATAACGATAACTATATTAGTGTCCACACCAGCGGACGATAACTATAACGATAACTATATTAGTGTCCACACCAGCTGACGATAACTATAACGATAACTATATTAGTGTCCACATCAGCTGACGATAACTATAACGATAACTATATTAGTGTCCACACCAGCGGACGATAACTATAACGATAACTATATTAGTGTCCACACCAGCGGACGATAACTATAACGATAACTATATTAGTGTCCACACCAGCTGACGATAACTATAACGATAACTATATTAGTGTCCACATCAGCTGACGATAACTATAACGATAACTATATTAGTGTCCACACCAGCGGACGATAACTATAACGATAACTATATTAGTGTCCACACCAGCGGACGATAACTATAACGATAACTATATTAGTGTCCACACCAGCAGACGATAACTATAACGATAACTATATTAGTGTCCACACCAGCTGACGATAACTATATTAGTGTCCACACCAGCAGACGATAACTATAACGATAAATATATTAGTGTCCACACCAGCGGACGATAACTATAATGATAACTATATTAGTGTCCACACCAGCGGACGATAACTATAATGATAACTATATTAGTGTCCACACCAGCGGACGATAACTATAATGATAACTATATTAGTGTCCACGTGTGGAAGTGATGTACCTCGTTGAACAGCACGTCCTGTGTGGCGCTGAGGTTGAAGCCCAGCTGGCCGCTCTCGTGCGTCAGGATGGCGCGGGTCAGCTGATACGCCACCTTCACGTCGCTGCCGTAGAACTCTGTGGCGCTCCTCGTGGCGTTACGCAGCTGCGCCGCCGTCTGCTGAGCGCTAGCGGAGTCCATCAGAGACACGTTACGCGCCAAACGCTCCGCCTGCGGACACGAACACACACTCGTGAGGACGCGCGGGTCACGCATAACAGTGTGTGTGTGTGTGTGTGTGGCGTGAGATTCTCACCAGAGTCTTGAGTTTGCCGAAGCTCACGGATGTGCAGTTGAAGAGGTTCGGCGACAGCCAGCCCTTGTGCTCGTCGCAGTGGCGGATCGCAGTTCCTGCGCACACAATAAAAACTCTTTGATACCAATCTCTCGTTTGAAAGCCAAGTTTCTAGCATCTGTAAAACTGCATTCTAC